>NC_083314.1:130333083-130933083 GCF_963455315.2 Globicephala melas
TGGGTGCTTTGGGGAGAAAAGATTAATGAGGAATGGTGAGTACAAGATAAAAGCAGGGAAACCATTGAAGAGACAATTACAATATTTTAGCAAGAGCAGATGGTGACTTGGACTAGGGGGCCGGTAGAAGAAGTAATAAATGTTGGAATACGGATGGACAGTTGGCCCTCCATACCTGTGGGCTCCACAACTGCAGATTCAACCAACTGTGGATAGAATATATTAAAAAAAAAAAAATTCCAGAAAGTTCCAAAAAGCAAAACCTGAATTTGCCCACACTGGCAACTATTTACATAGCATTTACCTTGTATTCAGTATTATAAGTAACCTAGAGATAATTTAAAGTATGTGGGAGGGTTAATAGCTTACAAGCAAATACTGTGCCATTTTACATAAGGGATTTGTGCATCTTCGGATTTTGGTTTCCGTGGGGGTCCTAAAACCAATCCCTCTCGGGTACCAAGGGAAGACTGCACTTTAAAGATGTAGTTAATGGAATTGGCTGAAAGTTAGCTATGGGCTGTGAGAGAAAAAGAGGAGTCAGAGATGACTCCAAAGTTTGGACTTAAGCAACTGGAAGAATAGTTTCCAACAACTCAGTTGGGGAAGACTGTGAGAGAAGTTTTGGAAGGTGTTTATCTGGTTTAGAAGGCATGAGCAGGGGAAAAATGATTCTTTCTAAAATCTTTTTCACCTTTGAATTTTAAGCACAGAATCTAAGGATTTGCAGCCTATGATCCACGTACACTGCAATGGCAACCATCTGTAGTAACCAGCAGCCTGTGCATTGTGGTCTGAACATGAATGGTAGGGGGAAGGCAATAGGCAGAGAGTAGGAAAAGACTATTCCAATGAGTAACTCAGTTTATCATGTCTCTTAAAGAGCATGTAGGAGTGGGTGTTACCCGAGTCTGTGGGTAGGGAAGACCTCACTGAAGAGTCTCTCTTTTGAGACCTGAAGAAGTTAGCCAGAGGAGGGAGGTGGGGTTTGTGGGAATGGGGGTTTAATCTGTAAGTCAAGTGATGAGCAGGTGCAAAGATCCAGAAATGAGAGGGTGTATTTGAGGAATTAAAGAAAGTCAACCATGAATTTAGAGCAGGGAGAGCCAAAAGGAGAAAGCTGTGAAGTAAGGCAGGAGATAGATTTTATCCTGATAATTAGATCTGCATTTTACAGAATCGCTGTGGCTGCTGTGTAGCTGCTATGTAGAAAATGAATTATAGACCCACAGTCATCTGGCTGAAGACTAGTGACGATGTCGTTGCAGTAGTCTTGGTGAGGGATGAAGATGACGGCAGTGGGTTCAGACTTGGGAGGTATTTAGGGGACTATATATGGCAGATGAGAAGAGAGAGGCCCTGAGAGTAACTACTAGGCTTCTAAGGTGAGCAACTTGGTGAATGGTGCTTCCTTTTACTAAAATGGGGACGCCAGTTATTAATTGTCTCTCAGCTCCAAACTTTGCACTAGGTTTGGACCACACTTCTCTATTCTGCTTTGTGAAGCTGGTGCTTGTATTTTGCAAACCATGCATCTGCTTTGCCAGCTGGCTCTGTGTTAGGCCCCGTCATAGGTGGTGATGGAGGGAGATAGCAAAGCTGGAGGAGGAAGAAAAAAATGTCCTTTCCAGTCTGCCTTCTGTTAGCAATGCTCCAGCAACAAGTCTTCAGCCCAGGAACAGCAGGGCCTTCGCATAGCAGCGGGTGAAAGCCATTTGCGGTTTTCCCTGAATTTGCAGGGCCAATCTATTAGTGCCTCTCAGAGCCCACAGCATCAGCCAGTTGGTGCTTCCTCCTCAAAGGTCTGGATCCCAGGCTTATGGGGAGCCTTTTCTAAACTAAAGATTCAGGTATCAGCTGAGCAGCATCTCTTCCTCAGAGGTCTGTGTTTTAGCTGCTAGGGTTCCTCCTATAGGTTTTAATAATTCCAGTCTCCTCCCATTATTCCCCCTTCCCTTCCTGCAGTTGCTACCTCCATGATACCTTGGAGGGTTTTTTTTTTAAACCTTGAATTTGATGAATTTATTTTTATTTATATTATTTATTTTTGGTCTCATTGGGTCTTTGTTGCTGCGCGAGGGCTTTCTCTAGTTGCAGCGAGCGGGGGGCTACTCTTCATTGCGGTGCAAGGGCTTCTCAGTGCAGTGGCTTCTCTTGTTGCAGAGCATGGGCTCTAGAGCGCAGGCTCAGTAGTGGGCTTAGCTGCTCCGTAGCATGTGGGATCTTCCCGGACCAGGGCTCGAACCTGTGTCCCATGCATTGGCAGGAGGATTCTTAACCACTGCGCCACCAGGGAAGTCCCTAGTTAATATTTCTTTATATTAGATTCTCTCTAATCAAATAACTAGTGTTATTTCTGTCTCCTAACTGGACTCTGATTGATACAGAAATTGTTACTAGGAGTGGTTCCAGGAAACAGACCCTAAAAGATGGGATTTGGGGATTGGTTTGGATTTGAATGTAGAGCTGAGCACCTTGCTAATGGGAAATGAATACTGGTTACCCATGTCATGCAGAAGTAGCATGATTGATTAAATAATCACCTGTAGTTGATTGTGAGGAAGTGCTTGCTGACCCAAGTGCCCTAGAGCCTGTGCCTGCTGCACTTGACCATCACAGCAGTAATTATGACCATGAAGACTGTGGTGTGGGATAGATTCTTCTGAGCGGACTAAAGCACTTACAGAAAGAAAGTATCAAACTCAGGTCCTTATACTCTCTGCTTCAGTTTCATCAGAGAGCTAGAGAAATTCTATGGCAGCTCTAAAAGAATCTCTCATTTCTTGTAGCTACACGACTGGTAAATAAATAAAACAAGCATAAATATATACTTGTCCAGTTTACAGAATTTACATCAGTTGAATTTACAGCTTTGCCATGTCTCTTATGAAGAAGTTAGGAAAATGATAGGGAAGCAGAGGGACCCTAAATCTTGAAGTGGGGATACATCCGGCTGGATTTAGATCAAGTTGAGAATTTTGAATTCTCAGGTCACTCTGAACCTCTTCTAACAGTAGAAGAAGCCTGTCCTCCTGTGCCTGATATTAGCCTTTCCTTGCTTGAAAACTATCCACTATCCCCATTAGTAGGGTCAGATATCAGTATGCTCCAGGGGAGCAAGTACAAAGTCTGACCCAGGAGGAAGCAGTTTATATACCAAAAAAATTGCAAGATTTTCCTAATTTATATCAATATAAGCCTGGAGAATATGTATAGGGATGAGTTTTAAGGAAGAATGGGCCATATGTATTGACATGAGTGCTCTTACCAGAGGTTCTGGATTTAATGTTTTAACTCATGTAGGTGGAAATATTCTGACAATTTATAGTTAGTTAACTAAGACCTGGCCTTAAAAGTGGCCTCTGTTTAATGAGATCGAGAGACCAAAACTTCCTCCATTATAATGTAGATGAAGGAATGCCAAGGTTTAGGGAGATAGGAATATTGGAGGGCTTTTATCATGAATAATCTACATATCCATCTCTCAACTACATCCTGAGAGGACACGCCCATCATCAACACGTTGAGAAACATCTTTTTGTGTAGAGCATACACATCCTTGAGAAGTTCTGTCATGGCTGTTCTCCATAAGCCAAGCATAAAGGTGGGAAATTTCACTATTGAGGTGGGCTCACTATTTATAATAGAGATGATAGAAGTCTGGAGTATCAGAGGCAAGTAGCAGTTCTTAACCACCAAAGGCGAGATGGGCATATTTACCATAAAAGGAAAGCAGTAACATAGTGGTAACCAGAATATTTTAATCCCCAGGAATCTTTGGCAGTGGCTAATTGATTACAACATCCCTACGAATGTAATAGCAAGGCAACCTACTAAAATGGTGCTTAATCTATATAACAGGAAAAGCCAGACTGACAGCAAAAAAATCTAACTTGAGTTTCTAAAATGGAGACTCACAGACTCTTACTCAGTTTCCAGACATAAGCCAGTTTATAGAACCAGAACCCTTTGCACTGAAGGGGGTGTCAAGTGTCCTTGAGGAAGGCTCCTGTATCATGGTACAAGTATACACCGTATCTTCCTCCGAGTCTTCCTCAAAGGGAACTGCAGTGATTTACTAGAGTGACTTCGTACTGGGGGAAGGGACATACGCAGACCTTTTGGGGATTATGGAACACTGGCTACTTGATACTAATTCCTGGGCACCCATATCACTGTAGACTACCAGTGAAACTGGGGGCTGAGTCAGGTGACAACTAGAGTCTTAGCCCAAATCTGAAACACAGTGGGCCCAGTGGGTCTGTAGAGCCACTGTGTGGTTATTTATCCAATTCTTGAATGTATAATTAGAAGAGATGCATGTTTAGACATAACAGATATACTTGGCAACTAGCAAAATCCTCACAATGGCTCTTTGACTCATGGAATAAAGACCATAATTGTGGAAAGCGAAAGCCTCTGGAACTTTCCCATCCTACCGGAACAGTAACAAGAGGGAATAGCATATCGTTAGGGAAATTGCAGAGATTATTGTCATCATCAAAGACTTGGAAAGATGCATGAGTGGTGATACCTATCACATTTCCATTTAACTCACCTGTTTGTCCAATACAGAAGGCAGATCTTGACAAATATCTGAGAATGATTATAAACTTAATCAGGAGGTGACTCCAATTTTAGATAATGTTTCCCATGTAGCATTTTTACTGAGGCAGATCAACACTACAGCTCCTGACACCTAGTATGCTGTATTGATATGGAAAATCCTTTTTTCTCTTCATCAGTTTATTAGGACTGACTAGAAGCAGTTTACTTCTTAAATGGCAGGGTCAGGAGTACATCATCACAGTCTAGCCTCAGGGTTGCATCAAATCTCCTACTCTCTGCCATAATATAGTCCACAGAGATCTTAATCATCTGAACATTCTCATACAAAATCAACTGGTTCAGTATAGGGATTGAAATATGCTAATTGGATCTGATAAACAGGAAGTAGTAAATTTTTTACATTTATTTTTTTTTGGCCAAACTGTGCAGCATGTGGGATGTTAGTTCCGCGACCAGGGATCGAACCCATGCCCCCTGCACTAGAAGCTCAGAGTCTTAACCACTGGACCGCTAGGGAAGTCCCAAGGAAGTAGTAAATATTTTGGATAGTTAAGTAAGACAGCCAGGATCTCAGCTGGTTAGAATTCATTACTTGATACAATGGGGAACAGTGGAGGAGAAGCAGTTTGCTGGTGTTCAGGGGATAAGGATGAATTTAGTTTTAGACATGTTGAAGAGCCTCAGAGAGAGTCATCCAAGTGAAGATGTTCAAGACACAGTTGGATATACAAACCTGGAGTTCAAGAGAACATACATGAGTAGATTTAGGAAGTGTTGATGGAATGTTAAATCGTAACTGAAGCCATGGAATGAGATGATATTATTTAGTGAGAATATGTAGAATCAAATGAGAAGACCTACGACTGAGCCTTGAGGCATATGAAACTTTTATTTTAAAGATATGGTAGAAGAGGAGGAACCAGCAAAGACAAATGAGAAGGGGCATCCAGAGAACCAGGAGGAGTTGCAGAGAGTGTGGTGTCCCAGGAATCAAGGAAAGAGAGTGTAGCTAAGGGAAGGGAGAGGGTCAGCAGTGCAAATGCTGTAAAGTGGTCAAGCAAGAGAAGGACTGAGAGTCAGCTGGGTTTACTTCCACAGAGGTCATTGGTGACTTAGGGGTGACCAGCTTCAGTGTAGTGGAGGGGATAAAACTAGTTTGGTTTGAGTTGAAGCGTGATTGGAGGTGGTTGTAGATTGGGCAGAGCCATGTGAATAGGTGGATAGTGAGGCCAGTCAGTTCACAGAGACAGAAGATTCAAAGCTGCTGACTTTGGATAGATTTGTATGAGGTTCAGTTGTAAATAAATTGAGTTTGAAATGTCTCTGTATTTTCAATGCCTAAATTGATGTCTGGTATGGTATTGTTGTGAATGGGTCATGAGTGACAATGATTTTAATAGACTGGTGTTCCTATATCCTGATTATTCTTCATAGCATTGCTAAACACTAAACTTGGCAACTGAAGGAGGTAATGGCATTGTGAGAACTTTAGAAGCAAGTATGTCCACCTACCCCAAATAAGGCAGGGGTGTCCAGTGGAGGAGCACAAACTGAATGTTGAACGGACTAGGGCCAAATCTGTACAGTTACTTAGAGCTGTGAGACTCAGGGCATGCTTAATACTTCCACTAGGCCCTTGTTTTCCTGTTTATAAGTTGTTTCACCATACCTACTTCCTAGAGTGGTAAGGATGCAATAAGATAATGAATTTCAATTGCAGCACATTGCCAGGCCACCCATCAGTCGTCAGTGAGGTCATTCCTTCCAGCCCAACACAGAGAAGTATAAGGCACTGCAGAGAAGCTGCACGCTACTTCTTTGCATTTTGGTTCTCAGAATTTTAAAAGCATTGTTCAAATAGGAAACACCTATGACCTTTGCTACCTGGCTATAGCATAATCAGTGGTACAACACAGTATGTTATTGGGTATGATCTAGGCTGGCTGATCTAGTGAAACAAGAAATTGGTGAACACCAAAAAGGCCAAATAAATTCCGGTATAAGAAGAGCAAGTGAGCCAGGGCAAATTGAGAAGTGTAGGGAAAAGTACTGATCAATTTCCTTCATGGAGAAACATGATGGCTAAAGCAAAAGACATGATTTAAATACAAAGAAGATTTTTCTGCTAGTAATTACACCTAGCAAGATATAAAATATATCAACCTACAATGTTGACATTTCCAACTAGAGTAGGCTTGTATATCAATGAGAACATTTAAATCCAGTCTTTCCAATCTTGTACAGCTTTTTAAGATATTTTTTAAACTTTATTAAATTTTATCAGATAATGTATAAATTTCCCATATATAATTCTGTGATTAATATTACTAAGGTTAGGAAAGAGGTTTGAGTACCTAAAATACGTAAAAGTCTAATTCCCTATAATAATACCCTACTACAGTATTGGTACATATCTTTTTTTTTTATTGGGGTATAGTTGCTTTATCTTTTCTTTTATTCTTTAAAAAGATTTAATTTTATTTATTTTTGGCTGTGTTGGGCTTTCGTTGCTGCGCGCAGGCTTTCTTTAGTTGCAGCAAGAGGGTTGCGGCTCTTCGTTGTGGTGCACGGGCTTCTCATTGTGGTGGCTTCTCTTGTTGTGGAGCATGGGCTCGAGGCACGCGGTCTTGAGTAGTTGTGGCACGTGGGATCAGTAGTTGTGGCGCACAGGCTTAGTTGCTCCATGGCACGTGGGATCTTCCCGGACCAGGGCTCGAACCCGTGTCCCCTGCACTGGCAGGCGGATTCTTAACCATTGTGCCACAGGGAAGCCCCTTAGTACCTATCTTATCTCTTATTATCTAATGAGAATGCGTCACTCCTCTACACTTCAAAGCATTCTACTGAGGCTCCACAAATCATTACTGGAGTTAAGAAAACCCAACACAGTTCTTGGCCTGTCTATGGTAGGTCTTAGTGTATACTTGCTAATAAATTACATAATCATGCTGAGAAAAACAACAGTAATTGCTTGGATCAGTACTTTTTAGGAGATTTATTTTCATTTCATTTTGTGTAATTGCAATTGATTTGTTGCAGAAATTTGTACCTGGCATTTCCTACTCCATAGAGTAGCACTTGAACTATTATCTGGCCTCTTTCACTGGTTTCCATTATCACCATCTGACTTTATAAAAGGAAATTTCCTTTTCATACAGTGTTAGTGGTAATATAAAATTGGTACAACCTCTTTGGAGATCAATTTGTTCATTCTATTAATTTTTTAAAAAAATAGTCTTTAATTAAGCAATTCCACTTCTAGAAACTGATACCTGTACAAAGTTGAATGGACAAGGATAATCAAAGCTGCATTGTTTATAAACTGAAAAAATGGCAACAACTTAAAAATGTCTATAGGATGGATCACATCAATCATGATGCATCTAGCTGATAGAATTCTCTGCAGCCATTAAAAAGAATGAGGTAGAGTTTCTTTACTGCCACAGAAAGGCCTTCAAGGAATAAAAAGTGAAAAGAGAAAGGTTGCATAATCATAATGATAATAATAGTAATTATTATTATTAGGAACATTTGTAAAGTGTGTACTATATTCTAAGCATTTAACTTTATTAACTTACTTAATTCTCATCACCACCCTATGAGGTGGGTGCTATTGTTATCCCCATTTTACAGAGGAGGGAACTGAACCACCGTGACATCAAGCAACTTGCCGGAGATCACAAAACTAGTGCCAGAGGCAGTATCTGGTTTGAGCATCAGTGTTTTTACATGGTTCTCTTCATTTATGTTAAAAAATGTATAACAATACATGTCTATAAATATATGTGTATGTATATATATGCATATGTGTGTGTATATATATTTGTATAGGCACAGAAAGTGGCTCTAAGCAGAGCCTCGAGATGGTTAGCAGTTGCTTTCTCTGAAAAATGGGTAAGGGTGAGAGAGGAAGAGAGCAAGATAGTTGTGCGATACAAGTCTCTTTTGCTTGTTTGCTTTTGTAATGAGGGACATTATTATTTTAATAATAATTTTTTTCACAAGGGATGTTTCTCAAAATATAATTTTCTAGTTATTTTTCTTCTGCTGCCAGCAGTTAAGGAAGAAATTTGGCCACTTCTTTCATTGTTGAAAAGTTATACCATTCGCTGATTCATTTAGCAAAAACATCTAAAGTGTGCTAGATGTCCCTGCCTCACCCAGCGCTCAAGGAGCTCACTGTCAAGTGGAACAGACTGACATGTAAACATATAATTCCAGAGCCTCTATAAAGGGGATGCACAAAGATGCAGTGGGAGAAGCACAAAGGAGAGATGTCATTTCTGTGGAGGGCAAGGAGAGGCGGTGTGAAGGAAGGTGCCCAGAGAGGAGATAATATTTTGCCTAAATACTAAAAGAAAAGTAACAGTTCTTCAGGAGACAGTGGAGAGGAGGGAGAGAAAAAGCACCCCAGATTTAGGGAATACGGGAGTAAAGACACAGAAGTAAGGACACAGGAACCCACATTATTCTTCAGGGAACTGGGTGTAGTTTGATTTAGCTGAAGCCTAGGGAGGAAAATGTAAGGACGGCAGGAGCCATGTCACCTAAGGCCTTGTGGACTGTGTTAAGAATTTCATTCTGTGTGCCAGTTTTTCCTAAGGAGCAGTCAAAGAACACAAGTGTCTCCAGGATAACATAAAATATATAAATCAAAAGATATACGTACAATGGAATATTATCTAGCCTTGAAAAGGAAAGAAATTCTGACACATGCTACATGTGGATGAACCTTGAAAATATGCCAAATGAAATAAGTCAGACACAAAAGGACAAATACTGTATGATTCTACTTATTTGAGATACCTAGAATAGTCAAATTTATAGAGGCAAAGTAGAATAGCGGTTTCTAGAGGATGGAGGGAAGGAGGAATGGGGAGTTTTTGTTTAGTGGTTTCATAATCTCAGTTTGAGATGACATGAAAGCTCTAGAGAAGGGTAGTGGTTAAGAGTTTCACAACAACATGAATGTACTTAACACCACTGAATTGTACACTTAAAAAGTGTTGAAATAATAAATTTTATATTATGCATATTTCACCATAATAAAAACCAGGTAACGATGGTAAATTTTGTGTTATGTATATTTTACCATAATTTTAAAATATGGAAAAATATTTTAAAGATATAGACAAAATATTTAGATAAATAATTCAAAGTTATTTTTCTGCCTTGACATTAAAATTAGATATGTCATTTCTTTGTTTAAGCTGGTAATAATGATTTGTTTCTCTTATATGACAATGTCTACTGTTTACTGAAAACCAGCTTTATATCCAGAGATGAGGAGATGTAGGCTCAGAGAGTTCAACTAACTGACCCAAGGGCACACAGCTAGTGAGGGGGCATTTCTAGGAAACCCAGAATTGGAACTCAGCTCCTAACACCTTACTGTTTCACCAACCCCCAAGCCACTTTATTATCTTGCTACTTTTTGGATATGGCAGTACAATCTCAAAGACGGTATTGTATGGTGTTTTCTGGGTTCAGAAACCGTAAGAAATCTGAGGCAACGCAGACTGAAATATTGAACAGTTGAATGTTTACTCTTGATCCACATCTGATACTTTTTAAGGGCTTAGGCCCTCTGCAAGAGAGACAGAAATAGCGTTCGAGTGAGGCTAGACGCACGCACATTGTTAACTACTCAGTCAGCCACCTGTTACCGATTGGAGGAAGGTCTGTATTTTGGTTGCGGCAGTTATCTGGAAAATACGGCTCTCAGCCCCCCAGCCGCCAGCCTCCGCATCCCAGGTACGCGGCCCCCGAAACACCCGGCGCGGGCTTGCGCGCAGGCGCTAGCCGGTCGCTTCCTTTCGCGATTGTGCTGTGCTGCTAGGCTTTCTGGTGTCCCCGAGTGGTTCCCCCTAAGCTTCTTCTCCCTCTCTGTCCGGGACTCAGGGTCGCCACTGCCCCTTCTCCGGGCCCTCTCCAAGCCCTGCCCAGGCCGAGCCAGGCGCGGCCCCTACCCTCTGACCCCGCGTTGCACAATGCCCGATCAAAGTCCCGGGGCGTGTGAACCACAGCGTCCCTGCCCCTGGGCGGGGGTGGGCGGCGGCCGCGCGGGGAGCCGAGGCGGCGGCGACAGCCGGCCCAGTACACCGGCCCCGGTCCCGCGAGTCCCCGCGAGCTGCCGCCTCAGACCCAGCTCTAGTCGGCCCCGCCGCCCGCCGCTCCCCTCGCAGGCCGCCGCCGCCGCCGCCGCCGCCGCCGCCGCCATGGCGGAAGTTCATAGACGTCAGCAGGCCCGGGTTAAAGGAGAAGCCCCCGCGAAATCCTCCACACACAGACATGAGGAGGAGCTGGGGATGGCGTCGGCCGAAACGCTGACCGTGTTCCTGAAACTGCTGGCCGCTGGCTTTTACGGCGTGAGCTCCTTCCTCATCGTGGTGGTCAACAAGAGCGTGCTCACCAACTACAGGTAGGGCCGAGGCGGCGGCGACCCAGGCCGCGGAGAGGAGCGGGCGGCGGCGGCGGCTGGGCGCCGGCTCCCTGGACTTTGCCTGCAAAGTTGGAGCTGAACAAAGTTGGGCGGGAGCCGGGGAGGGAGGGAGGGCGGGCGGGCGGCTGATACGCGGCCGGGGCGGCGGAGCCGGCTTGCGCGCCGGCCCGGAGTGGGGTTCCCGCTCCCGGCGCCGAGCTCGGGACTGCCGGGTGAGCGTTCGGGGCCGCGTTCGGAAAGCGCCTGCCCTGCCCGCCGTGCAGCACCTTGGAAACCCTGCAAACCCTGCCCTTCGGAGAGATGGAGCGGAGTTGCTTCGTGACTTTTTTGACTCCTGTGCACGCCAGGCTGGGAGCCCGGAGAGGGATGCCCGGCCTTCCCTGCAGCCTGGGCTAGGTTCCGGGGCTTCAGGGTTCTCTGACTTCGCTGACAGCCTCTGGGGACCTACGCATCCTCAAGCCCATTTAAGATGATTGTGATGCTGCCACTGGGACCACAAAGGCAGAAGCATTTTTTTTTTTTTAAATGTGTGAAACCGTTCAAGAGATGTATGTCTTCACTTCCAAGACAAGTCAGTTACAGGCAGCCGACTGAAATTGTAGAATCGGACAAGATTAGACAAGTGGCAGCCCGAGGCTACAAAATCAGCGGTGTTGCCTGACAACTGGCAGGGATTTTTCTCAGATTGTCATTTGGATGAGGGGTAGACGTTGGTGTGTTTTGTATCAAAATGCATTGTAAGGTTGCCGATGTGCAAATTGAATTCACCGAGCTTAGGTTTTTCTGATCCTGTGTTTTTTTTGTTTTCTCTACCATTTTTGTAGATTTCCCTCCTCACTATGTGTTGGACTTGGCCAGGTTAGTTGGAATCTTCAGCATTACGTGGTTTGTGTCGTTAGAACTTCTGAATGTGTCTTTATATGTAGAACAGTGAATCTGTGTTCTCTGTTTACAGATGGTGGCCACAGTGGCAGTACTCTGGGTTGGAAAGGCACTCAGAGTAGTCAAGTTTCCTGACTTTGACAGAAATGTACCTCGAAAGGTAAAAAAGAAAAAAAAAAAGTAATACTTTATGTTCTGAAAAGAAGTCACTATATATATTTTTCATCAGTGCCTTACATATTTAAAAATTGCAGCCTTGAAATCGCCCAATGTAGAGTAGGTATAATGCAGGCAAAGAACAAATATAGTAATATGTGTTTTTAAAAAGTCCCACAGTCTCTTTAAAGTTAAGAAAAAATGCCCCTAGATCTTGTGTTCTGTTTTAATTATTGAACACTTGCTGGGATTACAGTCATTTTGCATTTTCTACGTCCGTCTAATCTGTGTATCCTGCATTCATTATTCTTTGGGTTTATTTTCTTATTCTTCCATCTGCCTCTGCTTGACTCCACCTGAGGATGAAATGCCTTTCCTTTTTCTGCTGACATCAGAACAATGGGCTCTACATTATCATATTGTAAAGAAAGATGTTGTTGTCCCATGTGCTTTGATCATATTCATATTTGTGTTTCTTTTTTCCCCTCCATTCTTTCTGCAGAGAGCTATTTATCCAGGAGTAATGTTGTTTGGGTGCTTCATGGGGGCCAAAATTGTGTGTGAGAACTAATCTTGTGTTTTAAGTAGAAAGAATTTGATCATATAAACAAAACTGTTTCTGTTTGAAAAGGACCTTGTTTTAGCTGCCTTTATTATTGAGTTTTGTTATCCCTTTTTAAATTTTCTAGACGTTTCCACTACCTCTACTATATTTTGGGAACCAAATCACGGGACTGTTCAGCACAAAGAAACTGAAGTATGGATAACTTTATTTTACTAGTGAGGTTAATATAATGTGTTCTTAAAATTGTACTTGAAAATGTCAAATGTTTAACACATTGTTACTGATCCTGGAAAAATGAAAGGACCAGAAACTTAATCTCTTAAGTTTGAAGAGAAAGAAGTTTTTTGTTTGTTTGGGGTTTTTTTTTTTCCCTTCACTTTGATGATAGAAGTCTTAAAATGTTGTAAAATACTGTGATGGGAGATTTTCATTATTTTTACAGACTTATAATAGTGAAGGATATATGTTAGGCTTCTGAGATTTCAATTCATTAGTACAATTCATAAATAGTATATTTTAGGCAAATTCCACAAGTAAAATTAGATTGTGGATATGAGAACTTTTGTAGTTTTTCTTTTAACATGGGGTAGTTAAAATAGCATCAGATGGAACCCTGATACAAATATGATTAACATTTTACACATGGCCATATGATTTTAGAGGCAGCATTTTCACTTTTAGAAAGAAGCAGTAGCTCTCTACTCCATGACAACACTTATTATCCTCTAACTTCCCAATTCTTGGCTTTTCCACTTAAAGAGTGTATGTATCAGGTATATGTGATGTTAAAAGTATACACATAGAGAAACCATTTAACAGAAACCCATGGCTTCACCACTGTCACGTGAGCTAAACCTCTGGCTTAGTGGGTGATTGTAAAACGGAATGGAGAGATCTCTGAGGGTAGAGACCAAGCTTTTTTCATTTCCTCAGACCCAAGAAACTTGACAGAATGACCACGATGGTATTTCTGGTTAAGGTTCCATGGAAGTCAGATTTATCATGGGTGGGGCATCCTTTTACATCTCATTACCCACTTGGAAAGAAATGCAGACCTGCTGCAAAGTGCTGCTTGTATATAGAGTTTGCTCTTTTTCATCCTTTGTCATCTATCCATCCATCCATCTTTTCACAGCCTATCTTTGATTGCCAGTTAAGTATAAGGCACTTTGGGGTGAGATGAGATAGATTCAGAAATAATTATGTTGCAAGAGGCCGTATGTTTGATTAGTGCAAGCAGAATGCTCTAGGAGTTTAGAGGAAGACAGGATTACTTCCACAAAAGGACAATCAAGGAATGTTTTATGGGGTAAGATTATCACCGATGTTATTTGAAAGTTAGGGGTAGGAAGGGAGGTCAGTCTAGAAAAGAAAGACGAGGTCTTAAAGACTAACATGATTACTGTTCAGGGTGTTTAACATAATAAGCAGGGTAAAATTAAAAGTGTCTGTTATCAGTCTTTGTTAATAGATGTATGTTTTCTACCATTTTATAATTAGTTTGGTGTTTTTCACTTCTGGTAGTTTTATAAAAGCAACCCTTTCAGGCTTTCAAATACTTTCTAGAGAGAAATAAGGATTTAACTTAGTCACAGATTAATCAGCATGGAATTTCCATAATGGAAGGAAGAGATTAGCATTATTTTAAAATACTAATTTTGGAGAATCAAATTTTATTTTACCTAAATATCTTTGTCTTTTTCCTGCAGCTTGCCAATGTTTACAGTTCTGAGAAGGTTCTCCATCCTGTTTACAATGTTTGCTGAAGGACTTTTACTCAAGTGAGTTAAATTTCTAATATATCTAGTCTTTAACCAACTTTAATCACCCTGAAAAGGTGCCCAGCATATGTAAGATATTACAATTATTTGTGTTGTTTCTACTTTATCTTTTGAGAAGTTTAAGCAACTTTCTCCCTTTGCTGTAGGAGTTGATAGTTTATGGCTTCCTTATGGAAGCCTGTCTGAACATGAGGTATACTTTCAAGAATTCCTATACCTACTGATGCCACTGGTGAAGCTGGGTCAGAAGATCAGTATAGGCTTTAAATAGTGTTCATGTCTTGGCTACTTTTACTACAAATGTGTGTGACCATTTTCAACTTAAAGAAATCTGATTAGCAAAAATTCAAGCTCAATAATAATAACAACAAATGGTAAAAATAAGAAAAAATAAGTATACTTACTTATATAAGAAAGTAAGTTTTTGCTTCATCAGAGGGGTTCTTTTAAATATCCAGTTCCTTGGAATCATTTGTTTACAACTTTTTTAAAGAAAACATATATTTTTTGCCTATGTTGCAGAATGAGTCTTTGTAAATAACTAAAGCCACATGTATGTATTTTTTAATTATTTTATTTTGTAGGAAGACTTTTTCTTGGGGTATTAAGATGACTGTATTTGCAATGATTATTGGAGCCTTTGTAGCTGCCAGGTAAGATGGGGGCCTATATAAAACCTATGAGAGTACATTAGAATTTATCAATAATTATTGATAATAAATGATCAATTACCAATAAAGAGAATTTTTTTATAGGCTAAATAAGAATCATGTTTTTGAAAAGTAAAAGACTTTTAAAAGTTAAATCTTTTTGGCTGTATGAAGATTAAGGCTAGCAAAATCAGATTCTTGGGATTCTTAAAAGTTAAATTCATTCTAAAAGTTCATTCATTCATTCAGAAGGTTAAATTAGAGTTTATTATGCTATCTTCTATTTATTGAGCATATACCTTGTGCCATACAGTATGTTTGGTATTTTTACACATATTATTTATGTATTTTTCACAACCACTCTGAAAGGTATGGGTATAATTTTCCTATTTATGTTGAGAAAACTAAAATCTAGGTTCAGTAGCTTGCTCAGGGTCACACAGCTAGTAAATGGCAGAGCTGGAATTTGAATCTGTGCCTGACTCCAGAGCCTGTGTGCTTTTATAAACCATGTGACGTTCTTTTCCTTTGCATGCTGCTAAAGAAAACAGTGTCTCAGAGAAGGCAAATGATAATAAATTATTTGCCTTATGGGAAATAAATAATAGAATTGCTTTATTGGGTTTCACATAAGGTATCACAAATGCCGTAACTTAGATATTCTATTAAAGCTTTTTTCCATTGTTCTTAAGTTTAAAGTGAATGGGGAAAATGTATACCCAAAGACTCAGAAAATTGAAATGATGAGTGGAAGCCTTCTACAACATTTTACTCTGCATGTGTGGGTTTGCTAATGCCGCAAATTCTGCCTGACATTGTATTTTCCATCTGGGAGTTCCAGTGTGCTTCTTGAATTGTCTCATTTACCTTCATCATATCCCTGTAGTATAGGTGGGGGGAAAGTACTATAAGTCAGTTCTACTCCACCCTAACTCTCAAAGTGAAATTTCATTCAAAAACAAAAAAATAGAGTAGTTAGTTACTAGAATTTCGTTATATAGCTGACTGCTTTTCCCTCTAGGTAACCTTCCTCCTTGGAGAAAAATTCTATATGAGCCTCCTACCTTTCTTTTTAAAGATGCCCTACTAATCTTTGAAGCATTTCATTGAAGCTGGTGCTATCTAAAACAGAGCAAAACAACAGGAGTTTCTCAGGGCTAACTCTGGCCTGCAAAAAGTTTCTGAGGCAGATTGCTATCTGGTAGAACCTTTTACTTGGGAAAAAAATTTGGAGGAAGAGAGTCTGGAGTTAGAGGGTTGTCAGGCTCCTTGGAAGAGGGGTGGGTCATTAGGTAGTTCTGCCTGAAATTGCAGTGGCATAGAGCTCCTCAGAAGTCTGTCCCATGTAGTAGTTTAGCTACAAATAGATAACACCTTTGCAGAATCACAGAATGCAGGGCCCCTGTTTTAGCTAGGGTGCTAAAGTATGCTGAAGGCGTACTTAGATTTTCATTTATTCTGTTCAGTTTACTAAGGTCTTGTGCCTGGTGCTCTGCTAAATATCAGGAAACTTCAGTTTCCCTAATCCCACTAGTTACACCTAGTAGGCTCATTAGGCAATTATTTTAAGTATTTGAGTTCCCGCTATGTGCTTAGACACTGATGTAGCCTGATCTCAGAACTAACCACCATCCACACTTCAGAAATTCCACCCAGTGGCCCAACCACCTGTGCAAGACAGCCCTACCTTTTGTGTGAACCTTTGAAAAATGACTGTTAACAGCTTCATTCTCCTTTTGTTTTCCTTATCTGTGAAATTGACCTCTGATGCCTTCTGCTTGCTTCAGATATATTGTAATGGTGAATTTGGTTGGTTCTTTCTTGTTGTCTGACTTTGAATTCAAAGCAGTGTGCTATTAACTGACGTGGTTGATTATTGCTAATGATTTTGTGTTTAAGTGTTAGTGCTTCTCATTTCTGAAGACCCCCTTACTGATTATGTAATTGCAAACTCTAACCAGGAACCAAGAAATACTAGTAGCTGATAAAATGCCTAATATTCACTTACCTAGATAAGCAATTGTTCTTAGAAGTATTGTAGTTCAGACCTATTTAACATTTAATGCATGTTCTTTAAATGTTAGTTGTTATTAAAGTGTTACTTATGTTTTGCAGCTCTGACTTGGCATTCGATCTGGAAGGATATGTTTTTATTCTGATAAATGATGTCCTGACAGCAGCAAATGGTGCCTACGTAAAACAAAAATTAGATTCAAAAGTAGGTAGCAGTCTCACGCTTCTTTAAGAGATGTTTACTGTTGTTGGGAATGGTCATGTCAATTCATCAGGGGATAAAGTGGGGAATAAGGAAAAATACTTATGAAGGATGCGAAAAGCCTGTACCTTGGTGCTCACGTAAGAAACTTTATTTTCTAATTAGCAGTTAGATTTTACTGTTGGCTTTTCTGGAAGGGACTGGGTGAATATTGACTTTGAGAGGGACACTGATGTAAGTAAGGAGTGTTCATTAGAGAAAAGTATCATAAACGTTCATGGCTGTGTTGTAGAGGACTTGGTGAGGGACCTGTACAAGAAAGAAGTATCTGGAAGCTCTTGAGCAGATTTCAGAAGTGAGTTGGAACAAGAACAAGAATGGACTTTGCATATTTGTCCTACAAATATATAGTAGTCCCTCAATATCCGTGGGGGATTGGTTCTAGGAACCCCCGAGGTTAACAACATCCTTGGATGCTCAAGTCCCTTATATAAATGGAGCAGTATTTACATGTAACCTATGCACATCCTCCCATATACTTTAAGTCATTTCTAGATTACTTATAATACCTAATACAATATAAATGCTATGTAAATAGTTGTAAATACAATGTAAATGCTGTGTAAACAGTTGCTTGCGTGGCAAATTCAAGATTTGCTTTTTGGAACTTTCTGGAATTTTTACTTTTTTTTCTGAATATTTTCCATCCACTGTTGGTTGAATCCTCAGATGCAGATATGGATATGGAGGGCCAACTGTAATGGGAAACTTAGGCAGTATTAGAATCTCTCTTTCAGGGGCAACACCGAGTTTCCTGGCCTAGATCTCGTACACATGAACTTCATATACCCCGCTCTTTTCCTTCACCTGCAGCATGCACATGAAGGCTTTAAAGATATTTTTATTTGTCTAATGTATATGTTGAATATAAACACACCAAATTTTATTTTGAGAGCAAGCCAGACCATCAGAAAGCTGAGCATTCGAGCCATATTTTACTACATTATGGTATAAGATTGCATTATTGTAAGGAGAAGCTACATGGAACTCAGCTTTATATATCCTAGGGTTGTTATTGAAGGAGTTGTCCTTTCTATCATAATGGATCCTATATGAAGACCCACATGAGATCGTTATCATAGATACCGTCATCGTTTTTCCTAAGCAGCTGGTGTATTTTTATCTAGTACTTAAGTCTTATAACTTGACCATAGCTTTATCTTATTTTCCTACCCCTGTGTTCTCATCAGTCAGATGACCATAACCACTTAGCTTTTAGTTGGTTCTATTATATGTACAGTATTTCTGAAACTACTTCAGGTCCTTTTTTGGGGTTCAGATCATAAATACAAATGCCCTACCTGCTTGATAGTAGTATTAGTATGGAGTTTGTATCATCTTGGCTGGTGGCTTTGCCTTCTTCAGAAAGGACTGTAGAATATATGGCCATCCCAGTAGTTTTCATTATTTTGAATAATCTAGAATGTTTATTTTGAATAACCTGGAAGAACTAGGGGCAGTATAGATCTAGTTTCAGCAAATTTTCTTTGAATATACCCTTTATGTCTTGTTCTCCGTTTATTTGCCTTGAAGACTGTATGATGATTACATTTTAATGGAAGCTACTATTAAAAAATTTAATCTTTGTGCAATAGCTAGAGAAAAGGGAACAGTTAGAGATTTAGTTTTACTCTCGTTTTTTGCTGCTTTGGAAATATGTAGTAATAATAACATTTCATTTCTCCAGTAGCCTCAGCTGTCTAAAACAGTACTGTCGAGTACAGTTCTGTGATGATGGAAATCTGTTATCTCAGCGGACCATTAATGGTAGCCACTAGCCACACGTAGCTGTTGAACACTTGATAAGTGACGGCACAACTGAGGAACTGAACTGGTAGTTTAATGTAATTATAATTCAATTGAAATAGCTGTGTTTGGCCAGTGGTTACTATATTGTATAGCACAATCTAGAGTACATCCTAGAACCTAGGGAAAATAGCAAAGAGGGTTTCTGAGTATTTTATTCCCAGGGGAGCCTTTTAGTTCCTCACTCAGAAATGACTTATGGCTTACTTGTATTAGAACTTTTAAGCATATTGATCTGCTTTTCACAGTTCATGGATTAGGAGCAACAATCCTATCTGGAGGCAGAGGCTTATCAGCAATAAAAAAGCTCAGCTAATAACAAGAGAAACAGGAAAACTATGAAAGTCAGATGGAACTACTCAAAGATGGACAACACCATATAAAAACACAATACAGTAATGCATGTTAATGATGATGCCCTAAATTAAATTGTAGTCAATGTACTCTGTTTAAGAACAGGGGAAAAGGTATTTAAAACAGTTAACAAGTGAAAAGAAAAACAACAGTTTGGCATTTATCAGCTGTCTGGATGGTGTATGTGTGTGTGTGTGTGTAGGCATCCTCTACTTCCTGGATAAGACTCATGTCTCTTGCTGTTGGGGCACCTGATGTTAAAGGTTGTTTTGTCCTACTGTGGCTTTTTTCTTGCTGCCTTAGAAATCAGGTACACCTTTTCATTGATGCTGTGGTGGCTATAAGCAATCAGTTATTTGGTTTATCCAGCAGGCAGTAGGGCCACAATGAGACGCTTTTAATCAGGAGTTTTATTACCTATCATTTCAGAACTGCTTATAATCGTGGTCCTTTGAGCATGAATCACATGACATAAAGACTTAGTGCTGCATTGCAGACCTGAACGCAGCTACTGAATTTAAAACATTTTTAACTCAAAAGAAATCACACAAATAACATGTATTTATAATAGAATTAGTAGAAAACATAGATAAGCAAGAGGAAGAAAATATAAATCTTTCTTAATTCCACCATTGAGTGAGAAGCACTGTTTTGGTAGATACCCTTTTGTAAGAATGTGTGTTTGTGTGTATGTGTGCATGTACACACTTAACTATGAGAAAAACTTAAAAGAGTGATGAAATATAATGTTTTCTAACCTGTATTTTTCATTTAGTACTGTTTCATGAACACTTTCCTCATCAATCAGTATTAAACATTTTTAGTGGCTGCATAATATTTCATTGTATGGTTGTATCATAGTCTAATCAACTAGTTTTCTACTGTTGGGTATTTGTTTCCAGTTTTTCAAAGCTTCTTTTGATATAGCACAGGGAACTCTGCTCAGTATTCTGTAATAACCTAAATAGATACATAACAAAGATTAGATACATGTATATGTATAACTGAATCACTTTGCTGTACACCTGAAACTAACACAACATTGTTAATCAACTCTACTCCAATATAAAATAAAATCAAAAAAAAATTATCACTGAAAAAAAACCCTGCTTTTGAGAAGGTAGTTTGACTTTTCATATCACTTGGTGATCTTTCAGTCACAGAAGTTAGGCAGATATTATGCCCTTATCCTCACTATTCCTTTACCCCCCCTTTACCCTCCAAACTCAGGCCTACTTTTTTAGGTGACTGCTTCCTGCTGAATGTCCCAGAATTCTGTGCATCAAAGGTGGACCCACAGTTCTCATAGACTCCCTGTGTTTGAAGATGTGTGTGGTCTTCTGTTGCTCCCCAGTAGCTGAGGGCACAACTAGTCATACCATATTTTGGGAATTGTAGGGTAATCTTTTTTTTTTCAATGTTTATTTTATTTATTTATTTTTGGCTGTGTCAGGTCTTAGTTGTGGCACGCGGGATCTTTTGTTGTGGTGCTCAGGCTCTTTGTTGCGGTGCGCGGGCTTCTCTCTAGTTGTGGCGTGTGGTCTTCAGAGCGCACAGTCTCAGTAGTCGTGACACATGGGCGCTCTAGTTGTGGTGTGCAGGCTCCAGAGCATGTGGGCTCTGTAGTTGCAGCACGTGAGCTCTCTAGTTGTGGCGCACAGGCTCAGTAGTTGTGGTGTGAGGGCTTAGCTGCCCCACGGCATGTGGGATCCCAGTTCTCCGACCGGGGATCGAACCCACATCCCCTGCATTGGAAGGTGGATTCTTAACCACTGGACCACCAGGGAAGTCCCTGTAGGGTAATCTTAATCTTCTTTCTTTTTTCTTTTCTTTTCTTTCCTTTTTCTTTTCCTTTTTCTTTTCTTTCTTCTTAATCTTCATTGTACTTCCCGTATACATTTTCAGAAATACTTCACTGGGAAGTTATGTCTGTCTGTGTGTTGGTCTAGGTGTGAGTCTTTGTGTCTGTTAAATTGCACTCTGTTTTAGTTCTGAAAAGCCCGAGACTAACTTGGTGACTTTTATTCTGTTCTGGAAAGGGAAGGGCTTCAAGGACGTGCTTCTGTAGAGATGTATGTTTGTGTTCAAAATAACTTCTTTTCTCCTTGCTGTTTTGAGGCAGCGAGTTGATGTCATTTTTATTTCTCTGATCTTAAGCACTCAGGGAATTTATTTCAAATAAACTTGAAACCTTGTAAGTTTGCATTTTTTTTTTTTTTGGAAAGCTTAGGTCATTAATGTTTGCAAGACTTCTGACTTGACTAATTTGCTGTGTATGTTGTGGGGGAGGGGTGCATGTTTGTAATGGGGGGTGGCACTCTGTACAGGGTTGTCTTTCTCTGTCTACTGGAACCAAATGAAACACCTAATTTTTTATTCTCCTAGGAGCTGGGAAAATATGGTCTGCTCTATTACAATGCGCTGTTCATGATTCTGCCCACCCTAGCCATTGCATATTTTACGGGAGATGCGCAAAAGGTAGGACTTTCTGATTATGGCTTCATGGTGTATGTTTTTGAATTTTATTTTAATTTGTATTACCAAGAGATAGACAGTTGGGTTGTTAAAAAGTAATGTTCTTAGTAAGTGACCAAAGACTGAGAATTTACCTTTTAGCTTGCTAATGTCATGCTAACCTTTTTGGGTAGTACTAAAATAGCTTAAAATAGCTCTGGCTGTCGACATAAAAATAGTGCATGCCAACTAGTGTCCTTCTCTTACGTGCCAGGAGGATAGAGGAAGGGAATTTTTACATTTCTACTAAACTACAAAATAGGAATAGTAGCAAACTATCCTTGAAAAACAAAAAATCCAGAAGTAGTAGAATTCTTCAAACCTAACAAAACGCTTGTTATCTCTAGAAGCTCTCAGTTTTGGTGTACAATTGTCATCCTGGCTTAAATCCCAAGCTGTTTTTTCCCCTCAGGAGATATTTAGCTGTGTGGTGACTTAACCATATAAATAGCAACGAATATAATAGTTTACTCATTTTCTGCAAATGTTTAGCTAAATAAATCCAGAATAAAGTAGCAAACTAAATCCAGACAAGAATTTTTCTCTGAAACACATATTCATAGCATAAAAATTGGTAACATTTTGTTAGAATTCACAGAATTTTGCAAACTTAATGGAAATCTAGAATTCTGCCAAGGATTTCGGTACCAAGATTCCTCCTAATGATTCCCCTGGCTAGTAGTTTCTTCAGAATAAATGTATTGATTGTTTATTATAATGACAGCGACAAGTTCCCCAAATCAGTGGGGACCAAAATAAAGAAGAGGTTTTTAGAAGTAGTTAGACTGTTAAAAATTGTGCTTGAATCAGAGGTAGGAGAAGACTGACTGCTTATAAAGCTGTTTTGTTTTTTTCATCAAGAACTCTTTCTTTTAAAACTGGCAAAGAACATATGTAAATGTTTTAATGAACTGTGACCTGGCTATCAGCAGGCCTAGAAATGACTCCAAAGCAGGAAACTACTGTAGAGGTGTTGCTCTAAAAATAAAGATGTTGAATGAGTTTTTTGTGGCTGTGCAAAAAGTGGGAAGAGAAACTAACATTTATTGAGTCCCTATTATGTGCTAGTCACTTTTTATATACAATGTAATATAGTCCCCATAACAGCTGTAGGAAGTTTGAATTAACCCTATTTTACCAAGGTGGAAATAGAGGTTCAGAGAGACTGAATAACTTGCCCAGCATCAGACTGTCAGCAGGTAGTAGAGTCAGGATTTAAACCCAAGCCTGACTGCAGAGGCCATGGTCTTTTCAGCGTTCTGCCTCCTCTAGCTGACTCTGGCAGAAGCACCCTTCACTCTTTAGTTTTGGGGTAAGAATGTAATGTAAAATAACCAGGTACCCCATGGCAGCACAGATGATTCCAAATCTTGAGGCCAATCTGTACATGAGAAAGTTGGAAGAATTAATGTGATTAGGTATTCTACAGACTCAGCAAAAATGGAATTTTCATTAATTTGAAACTTTGACTAGTAGCTTGTAGCTACTTGAAAACATTGACTGAAGGAGATATTTCTTCATTCCAGAGTGATGATCGTTTAACTAGAAGTTATCTGCCAGGTTGTAGCAAAATTCATGCGTATTTTGAAGTTCACTAACACACTTTCAATTTTAAATGCTTCGATATAATTACAGGTGTTTACCCATAGTGGAAAAAATGACTTTGCCACCTATCTTGGGATGAGATTTAGATTTTACTCTTTTATTCTTCTTTTTTTAAGCAGAGGAGTGGAATTTGAGTAATCTTTTTGTTTCCTCCAATGAAAATGCCAAGCAAAGGTCAAGAAAGGTTTATTTTGAAAGAACAGTGTTTTTTAAGAATGACTGAATTTATCTAAATGCTTTCAAGTTGGGATGATAAACTAATTATGGAGGCTAAACTCATTGCTTTGTGATCAACCCCATCAGTGTTTTGGGTTTTACATAAATGTTTGTTCATCCTTATTCTTATTATTAATTAATATGATTCTTATAAAATATTTATTGGGGTACAGATGGACCTACTGGCTGGCAGGCTTACAATCTCATGCTCTTTTTCTTAACATTCTCTCCTTGACATACTCTCCCTCTAACATTCTCGAATAGTTATTAAGTGCTATTGTGTGTCTCACAGTGCTAAGCTCAGGTGATAAGAAAGAAGGATGAATTAGGTGGTATTCTTGCCTTTGAGAACCATTTAGTTGTCTTGGGGAGCAGACCTGTCATCATCAGAGTCGTAATTGTTACCAGTTCTGTGGGAAAGGTGTTGGGGTCATTGTGGGTTGGAAAATGGAGGTGGGTCAATTCCATCTCCTTGTTGGAGAGGGAATGCCTATCTCATGGAGCTTTGCCTACAGAATGAAAATACAAATGATGTGAATAATCAGTATTGTTTGGTAGGTTATGAATTAAATTTGGAACTTAGGAACTCCAAGAATTCTGAGTTTGATTCTGTTCCTAAATTCCTTTCTTCCTAAATTCCTTGTGTGCTTACTACAATTTTATTTTAAGTTCATTTCAGATTCAGTCAGTTCAGTATTACTGAGCATCTTCCTTGTGGTAAGAAAGTCCTGTGCTAAGTTCTTTGGGGAATATATGAGAAATACAACATAGTCCTTGCCACACAAGAAAGACATTTGACATGCTACAGAGATGGTGTAAGATCCAGCACCAAAGTGCATGCCCGTCAGTCAGTCAGTACTATAAGTATTCAGGTTAGGAAGAAACTGGTGTGGGTTAAAAATCAAGCTTGGATTTTTAGAGGAGATAGGGCTTGGTTTTCTTACCCACCAACTGCAACAAGTAATGCTAACCTGTTCTGGGGGTTGTTGTTAGAGATATAACTTACAGAAGTGGTTGAATGGTTTGCTTTTATTAATCAGCACAGAAGCAGTGGGTGGAAGCCATAGATGCCCTAGCGCATCCTAGAGGCTCATAGTATCCTACAAGAGGTTGCAGTTGATTTCTTCCACTGGAAGGTTCAGTTTCATAGTAGTCAGTGGGTTGGTGTCTGAAGTTCTGGCAAAAAGGGTTCACATTACAGCGTGGAATATGTGGCAGGATTTCAGGTAAGTGTTTTCTAGTAAGTCAGGTTCATATTCAGTGTGTCTTTTAGGCTTGGGTTTTCCCTTCAAAATATGTGTACATATAAGTGGACAAACATTCATGTATGTACATGTATTTTTTTAAAGAGTGGACACTTTTTTGGCGTGACAGTTTATCTTTTTTTTTTTTTAATTTTTATTTATTTATTTATTTGGTTGTGTTGGGTCTTAGTTGCAGCAGGCGGGCTCCTTAGTTGTGGCATGCAAACTCTTAGTTGCAGCATGCATGTGAGATATAGTTCCCAGACCAGGGATTGAACCCGGGTCTCCTGTGTCAGTAGCGCAGAGTCTTAACCGCTGTGTGCCACCAGGGAAGTCCCAACAGTTTATCTTTAAATAAAGCTGTTCCCATGTTAACAATTTCAGTCTACTTCTGACCTTCAAGTAATACTTCACCTATAGGGTATGATGCCTTGCACGATGCCTGATAAGATGCTTCCACATTAATCATTTTCCCTAATCCTCATTGTGTACCTGTGTGGTAGGTTGTTATCTGATATATAGAGGTTAAGGACATGGTAGCTGAGTTCAGCACTAGAACCAGTCTTTCTTTTTTTTTGGCCGCATCCTGTGACTTGTGGGATCTTACTTCCCTGACCAGGGATCGAACCCGTGCCCTTGACAGTGAAAGCACAGAGTCCTAACCACTGGACTGCCAGGGAATTTCCCTAAAACCAGTCTCTCTGACTCCAGGGAGATCTCTTGCTGTTTGCCTGACCACATCTATCTCCCAAAGCCACTTGCTGCATCCCTGACTTGTTTTTTCCCCCCGTTCAGGACTTGCGTGCATACAGAACAAGCTACTGAATGGGAGAAATATCTCAGATTAGTATTAGAAGTGGAGTCCCTGAAGCTTGTCTTTCTTGTTACTTAATTGTTTACAAATAATTATTTATTTCACTCAGTGAATATTTATTGAGTGCTTATTACGTGTCAGGTGCTGTTCTAAGTTAAAAAAAAAAAAAAGACATGTCTTTGCCTCAAAGGAGCTTGCATTCCAATGGGGTAAGATATACTAAGCATAAATTTTGTAATAAGAGCTATGAAGAGATAAAACGAGGAGAAGAGTGATTGGGGAAGTGCTATTTTGGATAAGATGATTAGGGAGAGCATCTCTATAAGCTTCGTTTGAGCAGACACTGAACTGAGTGGACTGAGAGACCAGTTTGTGTGGCTCCTTGGAAGGAGTAGTCTAGGCCGAGGGAAGAGCAGGCTCTAAAGACTGAGGTAGGAGCTTGTTCACGAGGAGCATTTTCTGGAGTGGCAAATATCAGGAGACATCAGAGTGGGCCTTGGAAGGTGTGGAGGCAGAAAAACAAAAGGTACGTTCCAGGTGGAATTAATAGCGTGGGCACAGGCCCAGCCGCAAGGACCAGACTCTTCCACGTGGTTAGAAGGTAGAAGTCAACGACTTTGGAGCCCTTAGAGGATTCCTTGGAGAGCATGTAGTTCCAGACCCTTGTTTCACAGATGAGGGAACTGGGCCCAAAGAGGGCTCAGGGCGAGAGCCCAGATTTTCTGACTCTGTGACTAGTGGCTCCTTCTTCCTGCCATCCCACAGCCTGCTTCCTTCCAAGTTGGGACTAGTGCCAGACACTGGAATTTGCAAGTTACTCTGCAGACAGTGACATGTCCCTAAGAGTTTGTGACATAAGTGGTACAGTGGAGAGGACTTGGGGCCAGAATGCAAAAGACCAGCAAACTCCAGTTCTGTCTGTGACCACTGTCCGACTTTGGATGAATCCCTTCTGCTCTCCAGGCCCACTTCGTCATGTGGTAACCGAGTAGGCTGGGTCCACTGAGTCGGCTGGTTCTCTAGGTAGGGCGTGCTTCGGCGCTGAGACAGTGTTTCTGAGGAGTAGGACGCACGCCAGTGTGGAGACTGGGCTGCTGTTCTGACAGCTGGCACGAGCCCAGCTGCCTCCTGATAACCTGTGCTGATAAACTGCTCTCATCTGTTGCGCTCTTGACTTTCCTGACCCAGAGCTTTTTTGATTTTAAGCTCTCTGTGTACTGAATGAAAAGATCTCCAAGATAAATTGTTGAATGAAGAAGCACAGTGTAAAACAGTGCGTATGGTTTACTAACTTTTGAGTAAAATAAAAAGGGAAAAATAAGAATATATATACACATTCATTTAATTTACTTATTTAAGTAAAGAAACTGTGGAAGAATATGCATGAAACTAATAAAGTAACCACCAATTTGTTTGTGTGTGTGAGAGAGAGAACAGGGTAAGTGTAGAATAGAAGTGGGATGCAAAAGATGCAATTGAACAACTCATCCTAATGAGCACTAAGGTCCTTGGCAAAGCATTCTGAGAAACCAAATATGTGCGTGTAATTTTTCAAAAAGTTTAAGTTCTCAACATCCCAGGTTTACCAGAAACCAAGGAACCAGTATATCCAGCATTTAGTTTTTTTAGACACATGTCTTCTAACTTTAAAACATTCTTCTTTTAAAAAAAACCATGGGACTTCCCTGGTGGTGCAGTGGTTAAGAATCTGCCTGCTAATGCAGGGAACATGGGTTTGATCCCTGGTCCAGGAAGATCCCACATGCTGTGGAGCAACTAAGCCCATGTGCCACAACTACTGAGCCCACAAGCCACAACTACTGAAGCCTGCACACCCTAGAGCCCACAAGCTGCAACTACTGAGCCCACGCACTCTAGGGTCCCGGTGCCACAACTACTGAGCCTGCATGCTGCAACTACTGAAGCCCACATGCCTAGAGCCCATACTCTGCATCAAGAGAAGCCACCGCAATGAGAAGCCTGCACACCTCAACGAAGAGTAGCCACAGCTAGAGAAAGCCCACGCGCAGCAACGAAGGCCCAACACAGCCAAAAAAAAAAACAAAACAAAACTATGTATCACGCAAAAGCCAGCTTACTGTTAACCAAAGATATCTATTTAACATAGATAAAGGCAGAACAAGCATCAATTGACTAATGACTTTCCAAAGGACAGACTGTGTTTAAGCTTGTTAGTCGCTGCCTCCAAAAGGGAATGTCTGTAGCACAAAGCCAGTGATTCAGAGTCTCAGGAATTGGAGTCTGACTTTCTGACAGCACACCCTGCTAGGTGTTCTCACGTAGGGATGGGAGAACAGACCCCTTGCTGTAGCTCTCACAAGGCCAGCACTGTAGGCACTGGTACACTGTATAATGTCTTCATTATATCACTGGTTAAATTACATGGCTCGGATGAGTTTTACAGGAAAAATTACTGCACAGATCATCTACCAGGAGGTGTCTTACTAAGCATTACTACTAAATAATGAATTTTTAGCCTGTCTAGAGTTATTAATCTTTTCTGGGTCCCTTTGTGGATCATTACAGACTGATTCTCAACCCTGAAGTGTTCTTTCCACATAGAGACAGGACCTTCCGGCTTTCTGGGCCTTGGTATTCTCAAATGTAATACAGGTGGGTTGGATCAGTTATTTTTTTATTTGTGAATGACTAGATCTTTCTCTTTGCCTTTATATTGTTTGACTGACAAAGTAATGTTTTTAGCCATTCTTACCTTTGAGGATATGCTTTTTTCAAATAAGAGTAAGTGACCCCATTGACACTAGTACTGGAGTATGTAGTTTTGACATGGTATGTAGGTTTTAACATAGGCAGTAGAACCTAGCAAGAAGGGGTATTGAAGATCTGTGGGTTCTTGTTCCTTTTCTCAACTAGGAGCAGGAGGCAGGCAGATGGTTACAGTAGTGCAGAAGATGGGTTGCTAACTAGGACCACTGGTTGCATGAACTTGTCTAACTTTTCCAAGGTGGGGGGGAACCATGCAGATCATTTACACCACTGACATTATCTTCTGCCTTAGCAGGTGTCCTGGCAGTTTACTTTCTAGGCTAAGGATTCAATTCCTTTCTCAAGAGTTTTTTGGGGAATGAATTTTCAAAATAGAATTCATTAACCTTTTTTTTTCTTTTAACCATGAAGTCCAAAGACTAAATGGTTTATTTATTTTTAGTCTTTATAGTAAGCAGGGAGGTATCCAAACATAAGAAAATGTCTCAATGATGCTTTGGATTTTATTTCAAATCTCAAGTAAATTGGCAACAGATTTTCCTGGGAGTGAGAATGGTTGCATCTAAGACTCAGGTATATGTTGAAATTATTCCCTGCTTTTCACTAGATTAGGGTGGTGATTTGGTGCTAATGTGGCATTGTAGACATTGCCAAGTTGTCCCAGCACTTTCTTGCTAAGCCTGCACATAGCCTCAGACTTTTCACCAAGATACTGGTCCAGATAGGCAGATCCATCGCTTAGAGCTGGTTGATTAGACAAAATCTGATTGTATCCCTACACTAGATTTTTTTTTCTTTTTCTTTTTAAACTGAAGTGTAATTGACTTACAATATTACATTAGTTTCAGGTATACCTTCACTAGATTTTATTCATTATGTTACTGATTACTGCCTAATCTTACTCAGTCTCCCTTTCTTAATTTCCTTAACCTAAGCAACTAAAGAACACATTTCTTTCATTAAAGTTTTTTTCTAAATATTTTTATTTAACTGAAAGTCTTATTTAAACCAAATGCCTGGTTTTAGGAAGTGGTAGGTCCATATGACCTGTTTGCCCATTACTTATGCCACATTCTTTTCATGCCTGTGGTGTGTATTACGTTACACTATCAGCACCTGTAGAACCAGAGACTTCATTCAAAACAGAAGGAAAGCCTTAGAAAGCACGTTTGTATGTTCAGTCTGTAATCACAGCCAGCACTCAGCCAGCACTGAAAATTGCCGGCCTTGTGTCAGAGAGCCCATCTAGTTCTGTGCCACACAGAATGACCAAGCAGGTCATTTTCTTCACAATGGCTCTTTATCAGTTTTCTCTAGAGGCAGAAGTTTTGTTTTGTTTAAAAATTGAATAACAAAGTACATTCTCACCGTGCCTTCTTTATTTCTAACTTAGGGAGAAGAAAAAAATTCGCTTGTAAATCTATCACTGAGAGATAACAGTGATAGAAGTTTAAGTGAATAATCTCTCTGAATGTAAATTATGTATACATTTAAAGAGTCTGTATTTTATTCTCTCGATTGATTCTCACAAGAAACAGATGGAGTAGTTTTCTATATTTGTAATATAGGTAGAGGTTTAGAAAGGTTAACTGAGTTTATGATGGCCTCACAGAAAATTAATGGCAGAGATAGAGTTAGAACTTTCGCTTTTTGACTCCGTAACCATGTGGAACCATCTAGGAGAAAATTCAGAATATATTGCCTTGTCTTTGGTTTTCCCCAGTAGTCCAGATAGCAGGATGAAGGTTATGGAGCTGAACAGGTATTTACTAGCTGAATAATTTTGGTAAAGTTACTTAATATTTCTGAGCCTAGAGCATAATAGCTTAATAAGCAGTAGCTTTTATTGTTTTTATTATGCCATCTTTATGGCATAATAAAAGGAGAGTGGACTCCTTTGTACTGTAGGACTGTTTGGGGCTTATTTATCCTGCAGCTATACATTCAAATGTCTGCTGCTTGCCAAAGATCCATTCCTATGGCAAAGCAGGGGAATGCAACAGGCTGCCTGTCCCGTAGACTGGCTTTCTCCAGAGACAGGCTGAGTATTTAGGGAAAGAAAAAAATCCCGTGAGAATTATTTTTCTATTTTTGAATTATATATAAATGGAATTATGTCCTTGAGATTTATTTTAATATTCTATATAGTTATTATGTTCCCAAAGGGGACTGTGCACTAAATATTTGGTGCATTTTTCTGAATAAAATTTAATGCTCCGTGTAGAGAACATTGGGCTTTGAAATATGTTAAGTCTACCATGGATTAGCTGTGTTACCTGAAGTAAGTCACTCATTGTCTTCTGGGGATAATAAGGCTTGGCCTTTCTATTGTAGGAATCAAATGACAGGCCATGTACGGAAGCACTTTGTAAACCATAATGTGCTCCATAAATATAAGGTGGTACGTTTTTATTGCTGCCGTTTGTCCCTTCACTATCAGCAAACCTGACTGAACCATCTTCAGCTTAGTGCTCTGAGGCCTACCATGGGGCCTGGCACATGATCGGAACTTAGCAGATGTTGAATTGTACATTGAAAGCAGTGAAGGACTGTTGAGATGAGGAGAGAAAAGAAAGATATAGAAAACGACCCAAGTGAAACTTTTAGGGATGAAAAATAGAATTGAAAAATAAAGCAGAAGGTATCAAACAGATTAGGTACTATACAAGAAAAGTTCAGTGAATTAAACAAATAGTAATAGAAACTATTCAAGATGAAGTTCAGAAAAAAAGACTAGAAAACAAACGAACAGATTATTAGTGACATGTAGGATAATATTAAGGGTCTAACATTTGTCTAAGTATCGTCCTGAAAAAGGGGCAGGGTGGGGGAGAAGAAAAATATTTGAAGAAATAATGGCTGATTTTTTTCCAAATTTGATGAAAACTCTAAACCTATGCCCACAAGGAACTCAATAAACCTTAAATAGAATAAGCATAAAGGAAACTATACCATAAAGAGGGATATTCCATAATGCTAAAAGGGTTAATATTAGTGGGTATAACAATACTGAGTGTGTATGTACTTGATGAGAGAGCTTCAAAATATATGAAGCAAAAAGTGATAGAACGGAAAGGATAAATAGACCAACCTACGATTATAGTGGAGATTTTAACATTCTCCTTTCAGTAATTGATAAAACAAATTCAGAGTCATTAAGGATAGAGAAGACTTGAACAACACCATCAACCAAGCCGACCTAACTGACGTTTGTAGAGCCCTCCGCTCAATAGCAAGAGGATACACATTTGTTTCAAGTGCACATGGAACAATTCACCAAGATAAACTGTATTCTGGGCCATAAAACAAGTAGTAATAGTTTAAAAGAATCAAAACCATACAGGGGATGTTCGCTGATCAGCACAGAATTAAACTAGAGATTAATATGTATTATAAAAGAAGAAAGATTTAAATTCAGTGATCTAAGCCTTTCCCTTAAGAAACTAGAAAAAAAAAAAAGAAACTAGAAAAAATAAGAGCAAATTAAACCCAAAGTAAATAGAAGGAAGCAGAAATCGATGAAATAGGAAACAGAAAAGCAGTAGAGAAATCAATGAAACTAAAAGCTGGTTCTTTGAAAAGATCAGTACAATTGCTAAACCATGGCCAATTGATCAGGACGGAAAGAATATACAAATTACCGACATCAGGAATGAGAAAGGGGCATCATTACCCAGCCTGCATATATTAAAAGGATAATAAGGGAATTTTATGAACAATATACCATAAACTCAAAAACTGAGATGAAATGGACAAATTCATGAAAGAGACAAAACTGCCAAAGCTCACTCAAGAAGAAATAGATAACATGAATAGCCTTATTCGATTAAATAAATTGCTCTATTTAATTAAAATAAGTAAAAGCCCTAGTTTTTAGCCCTATCTTTATTAAAGAAATTGAATTTTTAGTTTAAAACCTTCCGAGAAAGGAAACTCCAGGCCCTGATCACTTCACTGGAGAATTTTACAAGATGTTTAAGGAAGAAACAATGCTAATTCTACATAAAATTTTCCAGAGTATAGAAAAGAACACTTCCCAATTGATTTATGAGGCCAGCATACCCTCTACCACTAGCTGACAAAAAATTACAAGGAGAGAACACTATAGTCCAAAAAAATACAGCAGTATATAAAAGGACACTAAATCATGACCAAGTTGTGTTTATCTTAGGAATTAAGGTTAGTTTAAAATTGGAAAATCAGTTAATCAGTGCAATTCATCATATTGGCAAGAATAAAGTAGAAGAACATGTTGATAGTTTGAGAAAATGTATTTGACAGAAATTGACACCCATTTATGAGTTTAGAATTCTCAGCAAAGTAGGAATAGAAGGGAACTTTCTCAACCTAATAAAGGACATCTACCAAAATAATGTATTGCTATTTTACTTAATGGTGAACGACTGAATACCTTTTCACTAGGATTGAGAACAAGGCAGGGATGTCTGCTCTCATATAATGTTCTATTCAACATTATACTCGAGGACCCCATCAGTGCAGGAAGGTAAGAATAAGAGATTATAAAGGAAGAATTAACAATATCTCTATAAAAACCATAATCATATATGCAGAAAATCCTAAAGAATCTAGAAAAGAGTGATTAGAACGAATTAGTTTAGCAAAGTTGTGAGATATACGGTCAGCATATAAAAATGGACTGTACTGCCATATACCAGCAATGAACACTTGGCAACTAAGTAAATAATACCATTTATAAAAGCTTCAAAAGTATGAAATAGGGAAAAATTTAACAAAATATGTCAATGTCTGTACACTGAAAACTTTATAAAACAGTACTGAGAGAAATTTTAAAAGACTGAAATAAATGATTTTTATATTTATGAATGTTTATGAATTGGAAAACTTGATACTATTAATCTGTCAATTCTCTTCTAATTGATCTGTAGATTCAACACCGTTCCAATCCCATAGCAGGATTTTTTGTAGAATTGCTAAGCTGATTTTGAAATTTATATAGAATTGCAAAGGACTTAATCATAGTCAAATTTGAAAAAGAACAATGTTGGAGGACCTAGCGAATATCATACTAACTGAAGTAAGTCAGACAGAGAAAGACACATATTATATGATATCACTTATATGTGGAATCTAAAAAATAATGCAAATGAATCTATATACAAAACAGACTCAACAGGTACAGAAAACAAACATATGGTTACCAAAGGGGAAAGGGAGTCGGGGGGAGAGATAAATTAGGGGTATGGGATTAACAGATACAAATTACTATTATATAAAATAGAGAAGCAACAAGGATTTACTGTATAGTACAGGGAACTCTGTGCAGTATCTTGTAATAGCCTATAATGGAAAATAATCTGAAAAAAAAATATATGTAACTGAATCACTTTGCTGTAACCTGAAATTAACACAATATTGTAAGTATACTTCAATTAAAAAAAACCAAAAATCTTTTGGGGCTTCCCTGGTGGCGCAGTGGTTGAGAGTTCGCCTGCCGATGCAGGGGACACGGGTTCGTGCCCCGGTCCGGAAGGATCCCACGTGCTGCGGAGCGGCTGGGCCCGTGAGCCATGGCCGCTGAGCCTGTGCGTCCGGAGCCTGTGCTCTGCAACAGGAGAGGCCACAACGGTGAGAGGCCTGCATACCGCAAAAAAAAAAAAAAAAAAAAAAAAAATTGTATAAAGAAAAGAAAAATGTTGGAGGATTTATCTACTTGATTTCAAGACTTTTATAAAACTACTGTAATCAAGACGGTGTGGTATTGGATTAAGAGTAGACATAGACCAATGGAACAGAGCAGAGAATCGAGAAGTACAGATAGACCATTTGGTCAGTTGTTTTTGTTGAAGGTAACTAAATAAATCAATGAGCAAAGGATAATCTCTTCAACAAATGGTGCTGGAACAGTTTGACATCTATTTGCAGAAAAATGAACCTTGACCCTTACCTCAGGAAATACACAAAAATTAATTTGAAAAGTATTTTGAGTTGCATTGTGTTGTTCCTCCCCTCAAAGTCATGTTGAAGTCCTACCCCCAGTATCAGAATGTGACCTTATTTTGAAACAGGATCATTGCAGATGTGATTCGTTAAGATGAAATCATAATGGAAGTAGGGTGGACCCTAAATCTAATATCAGTGGTGCAGTTATAAAAAGGGTAAATTTGGACACAGACAGTAACATAGAGAGAATGCCATGAGAACTTGAAGGCAGACACCAGAATGATGCCTCAGCAAGCTAAGGAACACCAAAGATTGCCAGCAAATCACCAGAAGCTAGGGGAGAGGCGTGGAACAGATTCTCTCTCACAGCCCTCAGAAGGAACCAACCCTGCTGACACCTTGATCTTGGACTTCTAGCATTTAGAACTGTAAGACAATGCAGTTCTGTTTTTTAAGTCACTCAGTTTGTGGTACTTTGTTACAGCAGCCCTAGCAAACTAATACAAAAAGGATCATAGACCTAAAAGTAGAGCTAAAACTATAAAACTAGAAGAAAACACAGAAAAATATCTTTGTGATTTGGGGTTACACTGGGTTTCATAGAAAAGTCATAAAAAGCAAGAATTGTAAAACACAAAATTGATCTTAGACTCCATCAAAATTAAAATTTTTTTCTTTTTTTATTTTTAAAAAAGTACATTTATTTTTGGCTGTGTTGGGTCTTCGTTTCTGTGTGAGGGCTTCCTCTAGTTGCGGCGAGTGGGGGCCACTCTTCGTCACGGTGCACGGGCCTCTCTTATTGCGGAGCACAGGCTCCAGACGCGCAGGCTCAGTAGTTGTGGCTCACGGGCCCAGTTGCTCCGCGGCATGTGGGATCTTCCCAGACCGGGGCTCGAACCCGTGTCGCCTGCACTGGCAGGCAGATTCTCAACCACTGCACCACCAGGGAAGCCCTAAAATTGTTTATCAAAAGACACTATTAAGAAAATGCAAGCCACAGACTGAAAATACTTGTATAATCATATATTGCATATATTGCATTCATATATATTGGGTTAGCCAAAAAGTTCATTTGGTTTTTTCCGTAAGATGGCTCTAGTAGTGCTTAGTTGTCTTTAACTTCATTCAAAACAATTTTGTTAGATTGTTTTGTTAGATTGTATGACAGCTGTCATATCAGCCTGCATTAAAAAAAAACATGGATATTGGTGAATTTTTGTCTAGTCATTTTAATATTGAAGATGGGAAGAAAGCAACATTTTTGGCACATTATGCTTTATTATTTCAAGAATGGTAAAAACGCAACTGCAACGCACAAAAAGGTTTGTACAGTGTTTGGAGAAGGTGCTGTGACTAATCGAACGTTTCAAACGTGGTTTGCGAAGTTTCGTGCTGGAGATTTCTTGCTGGAAGATGCTCCACGTTCAGGTTGACCAGTTGAAGTTGATAGTGATCAATCGAGGCATTAATTGAGAACAGTCAATGTTATACCACGCGGGAGATAGCCAACATACTCAAAACATCCAAATCAAGCGTTGAAAATCATTTGCATCAGCTTGGTTATGTTGATCACTTTAATGTTTGGGTTCCACATAAGTTAAAGTGGTAAAAAACCTTCTGGACCGTATTTCCACATGCGATTCTCTACTTAAACGTAACAAAAACGTTTTGTTTTTAAAACAAATTGTGACGGGCAATGAAAAGTGTATACTGTTCAATAATGTGGAATGGAAGGGATCGTGGGGCAAGTGAAATGAATCACCACCAACCACACCAAAGGCCAGTCTTCATCCAAAGAAGGTGGTGATGTGTATATGGTGGGATTGGAAGGGAGTCCTCTATTATGAACTCCTTCCAGAAAACCAGTCAGTTAATTCCAACAAGTACTGCTCTCAGTTAGACCAACTGAAAGCAGCACTCGATGAAAGCGTCTGGAATTAGTCAACAGAAAACACATAATCTTCCATCAGGATCACGCAAGGCCGCATGTTTCTCTGATGACCAGGCAAAAACTGTTAAGGCTTGGCTGGGAAGTTCTGGTTCATCCGCTGTATTCACCAGACATCACACCTTTGGATTTCCATTTATTTCAGTCTTTAGAAAATTCTCTCAACGGAAAAAATTTCAATTCCCTGGAAAACTGTAAAAGGCACCTGGAACAGTTCTTAGCTCAAAAAGATGAAATGTTTGGGAAGATGGAATTATGAAGTTGCCTGAAAAATGGCAGAAGGTAGTGGAACAAAAGGGTGAATACGTTGTTAAGTAAAGTTCTTGGTGAAAATGAAAAAATGTGTCTTTTATTTTTACTTAAAAACCGAAGGAACCTTTTTGGCCAACCCAATATATATGATTAAAGACTTGTATCTAGAATATATTTTTTAAAACTGTTAATTTAAAACTCAGTAGTAAGAAGACAAATAACTTGAATAAAATTTGGAAAAGGTTTGCACAGACACTTCACTAAAGAAACAGTACTGATGGCAAAAAAGCACATTAAAAGATGCTTAACCTCTTTAGTGATTAGGGAAATGCAAATTAAAATTACAGTGATACACGTAGGGAATGGTGGATTTGGGATCTGGGTGCAGGTCTGACTTCAAAGCCAGTAATCAGTTTATGAAGGTTTTAAAAAAGAAGAAGAAACGGAACTTATAAGAGAGGAAAGTGCTACAAGTTTCAAGACAAAAGATGTTGGTGTCTGTGTGTGAAATAGAATGTATTCTATTTCTTCAAGAGTATTAGGTCTGGGGACTTCCCTGGTGGTCCCGTGGTAAAGAATCTGCCATCCAACGCAGGGGACTTGGGTTCCATCGCTGGTCAGGGAACTAAGATCCCACATGCCGCAGGGCAACTAAGCCTGCGTGCCGCAAACTACAGAGCCCACGCGCTCTGGAGCCCGAGCGCCACAACTAGAGAGAAAAACCTGCACGCCGCAACTAGAGAGAAGCCCGCATGCCTCAACAAAGATCCCATGTGTCGCAACTAAGACCCGACGCAGCCAAAAAAAAAAAAAAAGTATTAGGTCTGTAATACTTTTTACTCCGGTTTATCTGTGTGAGTCTTGCCATGCTTCGACCAGGTATAAACTACAATTTTCATGTCAGTGTATAAATATTTTAAACATTTAACCCTAAAAATAACATTTGATCCCCTAGACCAGTATTTCTTAAAATGTTTGACCTCTACATACAGTTAGAAATAATAATTATATTGTGATTCAGTATACACTCCCATGCACACATAAATGAGGCAAAATTTCATGAAAAAAATATTTCTTGTTACACGGAATACACCCTGTTTTCTGTTTTGTTCTATTTTATTTTTGAATGCTATTTGTGATCAATAAATTGATTCATGACCTAAAAAAATTAAAATTATAATGAGCTACCATTTATTCAATCACTTGGGTGGTCTGAAACAATTCCAAATGTATGTATGAATGTAGAGCAGCGGGAACTCTCATAACAGTTCTGGTGGGAATACAAAATGTTATAGCTACTTTGGAAAACAGTTGGACAGTTCATTATAAAATTAAAGATGCATTTACTGAAAGAACCAAGCCATCCACATTATGTCAAGTGAAAGAAGCCAGATATAAAAGAGTACATACTGTACAATCTCTCGTTTATATGAAATTACTGAATGGTAAAACTCTAGTAAGAAAGTAGATCAGAGGTTCCCAGGGGCTGTAAATGGGAGAGGGGATTGACTGTAAAGGGGCAGGAGGGAACTTTCTAGGGTGGTAAATATTTCTTTCTTTCCAGCTTTACTGAGATACAACGGACATTTAATGTTGTGTAAGTTTAAGTTGTACAGTGGTTGATCTGTTACAGTTATGTATCAGGAAATGATTACCACAGTAGCATTAGTTAACCCTGCCATCACCTCACATAACTGCCTTTTTTTTTTTTGTGGTGAGAACACTTAAGATCTACTCTCTTAGTAATTTTCAAGTATATAATATAGTGTTGTTAACTATAATACCATGCTTATACGTTAGATCCCTAGAATTTACGCATCTTATAAGTTGTAAAACCAACCTCTCACCATTTCCCCCACGCCCCAGCCCAGGCAACCACCATTTACCCTCTGTTTCTGTGAATTTGGCTTTTTTAGATTTTACATGTAAGTGATATCAGACCACGTCTGTCTTTCTCTGTCTGATTTATCTCACTTTGCATAATGCCCTCAAGGTCCATTTATGTTGTTGCAAAAAGCAGGATTTCCTTTCTCATGGCTAAATAATGCTCCATTGTGTGTGTGTCTGTGTGTGTGTGTTTTCCATCTTGGCTGTACAAATTTACATTCCCACCCGCAGTGCACAAGTGCTCTCTTTCCTCCACACCCTCTCCAGCACTTGTTATCTCTTGTCTTTTTGATGACAGCTATTCTAACAGGTGTGCTGTGCTTACTGTGGTTTTGATTTGCGTCTTTCTTTTGATGAGTGATGTTGAGCACCTTTTCATGTACCTGTTGTCCATTTGTGCCTCCTTTTGGGGGAAATGTCTACTCACTTCTTTTGCCCATTTTTTAATTGGGTTGTTTGGTTTTTTGTTTTTTTTTTTTGCTGTTGAGTTATATGAGTTCCTTATATACTTTGGCTATTCACCTCTTATCAGATATATGGTTTACAAATATTTTTTCCCATTCTGTAGGTTGCCTTCTCATTTTGTTGATGGTTTCTTTTGCTGTGCTGTGCAGAAACCTTTTAGTTTGATGTAGTCCCTCTTATCTTTGCTTTTGTTGTTTGTGCTTTTGGTGTCATAGCCAAAAAATTATTGTCAAGACCAGTGGTAAGGAGCTTTTCCCTGTGTTCTCTTCTAGGTTTCATGGTTTTAGGCCGAAATTTCTTTATCATGACTGTAATGGTGGTTTCATTACTATATATTTTTCAAGACTCATTGAATTACATACTTAAAATTGGTGAATTTTATTTTTTATATGTTACGCCTCAACAAAGAACCATAAACAAATTGAATGTCTACTGTCTGTCAAATGCTGTGTTCGGAATGTGATTCAGTTAATTTGATGTGGTTCCTCCCACCAGGGAGCTCACAGTCTGTAGATGTGGTGTAGAAAGATTTGCAGTTCAGAGAGATAAGAGCACTAAAGAGAAGTACTGATGAGGCACAAAGGAAGGTGTTCTTGATCCGGGAAAGCCCCACGAAGGAGCTGCTTGGCTTCTAGTTTGATGGGTGAGCAGGAGTCAGATGAATGTAGAGGGGAAGGGTATTCCAGGCGAAGGCATGTGAGTTTGAAACTGCAGGTTATGTTTTATAAACCACAAGGAGCCTGGTATTGCTGGAGCCCTGGAGCTGTGAGATTTATGTTGAAGTGGTAAGTGTTGAAGCTGGACAGGTTGGCAGAGAGAGAAAAAGTGGAGCGTTTCTCATATTTGCCTGACAAACTCATATTGCAAGAGAAATTATGTACTTGAGAGACAAACCCTCCCTATTGGATGAGAAATGAGATGATCAATGCACCTGTCATTTCTATTCATTCCTTTGCTTTTGGCTTCAAAACAAACAGAACAACAGAAATCTTGCTTTTACAAAATCAACTGTTTTAAAATAGGAATTCTTCCTGGACAGACCTCAGCTGAATTTGTGTAACTAAGGCTGTACTTGAGCTTTTGCACGTTACAGGGAAGAAATACATTTTAGGGTTTGAGAAAGCCTTTATTTAATACCAGCCATCTGGGAAAACTGCTGAGATTAGTAGGACATGGCTTGTGCCTTTAAGCAGGTATCAGTTTCCTTGTACCAACAGGGAGAAGTACAAAATCTCCCTCACCTTACATATTTTGGAAAGGAGAAAACCTTACAAAACTGCTTGTTGATTCAGCTCCATGTATATGACATTCTTGAACATCACTCTCTATGCTTGGAGCGATGCAGGGAAATGTATGTGTGTGTCAGAGTGTGGCGGGAGCAAGCGCACAGGAGTTGGGTTAATGAGTGGAACGGCTGATGTTGAGAGCCTGCTCTAAAGTCCGGGGCTTTCTTGTGTATTACAGGCAATGGATTTTGAAGGCTGGGCCGACACCCTCTTTCTTCTGCAGTTCACCCTCTCTTGTGTGATGGGGTAAGCCTTTGCTGCCTTGTTAACAGATAGTTTTTCGAGGCAGATTTGTTCTAGCGTCTTTTTGCCTCATTCCTTAGTATCCTGTTCTGTCTCTTGAGTATATCAGCTTAGGATAAACCTCCAGATTCAAGTGGTTTCACCACCCTTGGGAATGTGCCCTCAGGGCTACCAAACTGATCTCAAAGTCATGCTTAGAAGGATGAAGGAAAAAAGCTAATATTTACCCAATAAGCTAGTATGTGATAAGCACCATTATATTTCAACATGCATTATTTAATTTTATTTCTACATTGACCATTTGACAGATATTGTTGTCCCTTACCTATGAGAAAGCAGGCCCAGAATTCAAGTAAATTGTCTAAGTTTGCAGAATTAGTAGGTAGCAGTGGCAGCCTTTGAATTTAGGGCTGACTTCTCCCTGCCAGGTTGTAGAAGGCAAGAGGGTATCTGCAAATGTGCTGTTATCTGCCTCTTCTCTTCACCTCCAAATATCCCTAATGCTTTTTTCCCTCAACCAGTCATTTCGCTCCATATTTGTGACCAGATCTGGCACAGGCTAGGTACATAGTGATTGGATGCTTCAAAATAAAGTTGACGTGATACCTTGGTACTGAGTCAGGCTTCGAAGCCTCATTGTAAAATCTGGGGCTGCTGACTGCTGCCACTTTGTTGTTAAGTGAACTATATCCCCTCTTAAAGTAGTTCTCATTTGCTTTTCTTCCATCCTTAAGAATCTCTCTTGCCTTCACCCTGGTCTGGAATCATATTGGCCTCACGGTGACATGCACACCTGAGCCAGGGCCTGTGAGTCCTGAGCTTTCTATCTGGGTTAGGTGAATTAAGACTATGATCTAAAAAGAGTACTCGTGATTGTGAATGGTGGTTTCAAGGTTTTGGTGCGGTAGCTGGGAAAAGCACCTGATCGTTAAATGTACGTGTGTTTCTCTTTAATGAAATTTAAAAAAAATCTGAAGCTGCAGTATAAGCAGCAGTGAAGTAGGGAAAGCTCACAGTCAGTCAGTGACTAGTAGAATGTACTGGCATGGCCAACACTGTTTCTCTTGGCTACAGGTTATTATAAAATTAGCAGTTGAATCTTACTTATAAGATACCTTTTCCTTCTTTTTTCCAGATTTATCTTGATGTATGCCACAGTACTCTGCACTCAGTATAATTCTGCTCTTACAACTACAATAGTTGGCTGTATTAAGGTGAGTTGAAAAAATACTGTTCTCTTTTGGGTGCCTTCTTTATTTGAAAAGTGTTCCTCTAAAATAAGTCTGGCTGTGGCCTTAAGCCCCATCATTCTTATTTCCTCATGTGTTGCCTTGGTAGTTTGACGACTTGTGGGGTGGTTTCTAGAACAATCCTTAAGAACTCAGGGAAAGCATCATCTCTACTTCCAGGCAACTTAGGTCTGAGGAGTATGGGAAAAGGAGAATGTGTCATCTCAGAGCAGAGGAAGGAGAGTCAGCCCTGTTTCTCACAGAGCAGATGACTAGCTTGGTTCTGATAGGTTTGTCCCTTTAACTCCCAATGAGAATTGTTCTCTGCCTCGCTGAGTTCTGGCTGTTCTGTAGGAAAAGGATGCCTGCCAAAAGCTAATCCAGGGAGTTTTCCTAAGCGTGAGCCAAACCTTAAATGGCCCACTTTTAAAAGCTGTGTCTGACATTTCCAGTGATGTCATTTCCTCCTGATCCATTTTATTTGAGGGAGGCTCATTTGTCTTCAGCCAGGAGAGCCAAGCTGACTTGAATATTGAGCTGCAGTTAGTGACTTGAAGCCTGAGGCCTCTTTCATCTGACTTTGTGATTCTGGTGCTTTAAGATCGAAGAGGCCACAGCATCCCTGAATTCCAAAAGAATTAATGAGGTAGGCTTGCTTTCTAAGAAAAGCAAGATAGAGGTAAGTCCTGGATCATTTGGAGGAAAGAGTGCAGTTGCCCTTGGAACTTACTTTCTGGTGCCCCATTTGTCAATAGCGAGGGAAGGGGTTGCAGAGGCAAAGTTTGTACTGTTCTGCTATGTTTCCCTTTACACCCCCAGTGGAGTTGTGTCTGCCTGACCTCATTTTAGAAACTAGATTTGGGTTAAAACTTCAGAAGGTCTGTGTCTTCAAATCATGGATTTGGAGTGTTTGGTGTGAATAGAATTCTAAATTAAACTATAACAAGTAGTTGTGTGACTTCCCGTGAAAGCTAGAGATAGGCATTCAAAGGCCTGGCCTGGCTGAGACAGTTTCAGCCCCCAAATTAGCTCTCAGCCCTGTTTCGGTTTTTGTAAAGTGAGTGCTTCAAGAGCAAAGTAGATGACTTGCCTTTTCAGAATAAAAACAGTAAGAACATGAGAGACAGAACAGTTGGTGCCATGTTTTTAACCAAGAAGGATGGTGAGGGAAAGTTATTTAGCAGATAACTAAACCTATTTGCTTAGAATTTCTTAGTGTACGTTCTTTTATCATTATTAGCATGGGGTACAAATACAGTCATGCTCTCATTAAGATAAAGTCCAGTACTTTTCTTTTGATATTTCTTCCTTCCCACAGAACTGTATGAACTTAGTCCAAAGGGAGCAGTTTTACTTCCAAACTCTAGAGGGAGGGGAAAAAATGGATTATCTGATTATAGTTGACCCTTAAACAATGCAGGTTTAAACTGCTCTGGTCCACTTAATACTCGGATTTTTTTCAGTAGTAAATATTACAGTACTACACCATCTGTGGTTGTTGAATCCACAGATGCTGAATCACAGGTAAGGAGGGCCATCCATAAGTTACAGTCGGATTTTCCACTCACCCCTAACCCCTGCTTTGTTCAAGGGTCAGCTGTGGTTTATAATTGCTGTTGCTTCTCACGGCCATGTGGTTTTGCTATTAAAGGATGTCTTATACCTTCAGACAGATGGGAGTACCCTGATGTCCTTGCTGGTTTGGAGTGTTTCAGGCCACAGTGGCGCTTCTTTCATTAGCCTCCCAGTTACAACCCTTGTAGCTCAGTTACTGTTACAGCAGGCTTCAAGCTTCCTTCTGTGCTTGAGGATCCTAACCCCATAAACCCTTGGGTCAGCATTCCTTGTTTCTCCTGAGTGTGGTGGGAAAATTACTTAGGAGAGCTAGTTAAACACGGAAATTACTAGGCTCACCTCAGATGTATTGAATCAGAATCTCTAAAGTAGGACGTGGAAATCATCAGGGTTTCCAGCTGAGTCTCAGGTATGCTAAAGGCTGAGATTGCGGTCTTAGTTTTGAGCTACCAGCGCAGACTCTTCTGTGCTTCCTGGTAAGCTCTACTTTGGGAACATGAGTGTCTTTTCTGATAGAAAACCTTGGTTAGGATACCCTAATATATACTTTAAGTTTTTCTAACTTCTGGGGCTTCCCTGATGGTCCAGTGGCTAAGACTCCGCACTCCCAATGCAGGGGGCCCGGGTTCGATCCCTGGTCAGGGAACTAGATCCCATATGCCACAACTAAAGATACCGCATGCCAAAACTAAGACCTGGCGCAGCCAAATAAATAAATAAATATTAAAAAAAAAAGTTTTTCTAACTTCTGACTGATTTTGAGCAACAAGCGTTGAGTTCTCTGTCCTTTCCCTTTCTGAAGTTTCTTGGGCAGTTTATGCAAATTAATCTCTCTTTTCCCTGGATCTCTGTATTCCAAGAGGTCCTGTTACACATTTTCCCAAGTTGCCTACCAACCTTGTTTCCTGTTACATGGTATTTAATTTTATTTTTTTCCTCTCAAATAATAAGAAAATCTGCTCTAAAATAACTTTCTGTCTCCATCCTTAGACCTAGAAGAGGCTGATATAATTTTGAATGCTCTCTCAAAGCGTACTCTATTAAAAAAATAATTTTGAAGTTTGTTTTTGGCTTCTTAAAAACACTGTGGCACTATACTTTCTGCTTCACAGGTCTAATCGGAGAGAGCCCAGGTACTAAAAATATTTGTGACATTTACCGTTTCTGGCAGTTGTAATAGCACAGAGGGAGGCAGTGACTTAATGTGAAAGAAGAGGGGTTAGGGAAGAACTGAATAAGAGATGAAACTTTGGAAAACTTTTTTTTTTTTTTTTTTTTTTTTTTTGCGGTACGCGGCCTCTTACTGTTGTGGCCTCTCCTGTTCGGAGCACAGGCTCCGGACGCGCAGGCTCAGCAGCCATGGCTCACGGGCCCAGCCGCTCCACGGTATGTGGGATCTTCCCAGACCAGGGCACGAACCCGTGTCCCCTGCATCAGCAGGCGGACTCTCAACCACTGCGCCACCAGGGAAGCCCTGGAAAACTTTATATCACCTTTACGGTCTGAAGATAATTAAAAGGGAGCCAGACGCTTTCACTGCCCGGGGCCCAGTTCTATCCCTGGTCTAAGAACTAAGATCTCACAAGCCAAAAAGGGAGTGAGATAAGCAGAAGATGTTTACACCTGGGAGTTTAAGGGAGTTGGGAGAGGTGATTTTAGGTACGCTACTTTGAGATGACTTCCCCTGTGGTTTTTTAAGGAGCCAAGGAAGATTGCTCTAGAAACAGTCTTTGAGTTGGTAAATTCCCCACCATCCCTTTTTTCCTTTTCAAGAAAGAGGGAAAGATGCTTGCATGTAAGCAGATTTTCCTTCTTCACTCTCCCCTGGCAAGTCAACTGCTACCTCTACGGGAGGAAAAAAGCACTCTTCTCTGAGATTGCTAAACGTGCCTTGGTGTTTTCTGCCCCTAGTAATAGCAGTGCTTTTCTATCTAGATTGATAATGTCAGCGCGTGCCACAGGGCAGGGAAAGTTTGATAATCTTTTTAGTATTCTTCAGTATCGGTGAAAGCATTTAGCTTTCAGAGAGAGACTGGGAAGAGACTGATGTCATTGTTTTTTAATTAGTTAATGTTCATGCTCATACTACACTCATTTTAGGGTTGTTGGGTTTTTGTTATTTTCTGTTTATTTGTTTTCGTATTTTAAGGATATATGTTTGGGTCTTTGTATGGATGAGTTTATATGAATATTGAAAAAGTTCAGTTAAACCTATGAAACAGTATATTGCCATTTTTCTTTTTAGAATATATTAATAACTTATATCGGAATGGTCTTTGGTGGAGATTACATTTTCACATGGACAAACTTCGTTGGCTTAAATATCAGGTAAGTAAAAATATTTAACTGTAACCACTTTGATGAGTGGATTTGGATTTCAAATAGTCACAGTAAGCTTAGACTGTTTCACAGAAAATTTGTTCATTTATTATTAGACAAACATTTATGGAGTGCCTGCAATGTACTATATATATTTTTTTTTACTAAAAAAATTTTTTATTGGAGTATAATTGCTTTACAATGTTGTGTTAGTTTCTGCTGTACAGTGAAATGGATCAGCTATATGTATACGTATATCCCCTCCCTCCCACCCCACCCCATCTAGGTCGTCACAGAGCACCAAGCTGAGCTTCCTGTGCTTTATAGCATGTTCCCACTAGCTATCTGTTTTACCTACGGTAGTGTTTATATGTCAATCCTAATCTCCCAGTTTGTCCCACCCTTCCTTTCCCCCCACCCCCGCCCCATTGTGTCCACATGTCCCTTCTCTACGTCTCTATTCCTGCCCTGAAAATAGGTTCATCTGTACCATTTTTCTAGATTCTGCACATATGCGTTAATATACAATATTTGTTTTTCTCTTTCTGACTTACTTCACTCTGTATGACAGACTCTAGGACCATCCACATCTCTACAAATGACCCAGTTTCGTTCCTTTTTATGGCTGAGTAATATTCCATTGTATATATGTACCACATCTTCTTTATCCATTCATCTGTCATTGGACATTTAGGTTGTTTCCATGAACTGGCTATTGTAAATAGTGCTGCAGTGAACATTGGGGTACATGTGTCCTTTTGAATTATGGTTTTCTCAGGGTATATGCCTAGTAGTGGGATTGCTGGGTTACATAGCAGTTCTATTTTTAGCTTTTTAAGGAATCTCCATACTGGTCTCCATAGTGGCTATGTCAATTTACATTCCCACCAACAATGCAAGAGGGTTCCCTTTTCTCCACACCCTCTCCAGCATTTATTGTTTGTAGATTTTTTGATGATGGCCATTCTGACTGGTGTGAGGTGATACCTCATTGTAGTTTTGATTTGCATTTCTCTAATAATTAGTGATGTTGAACATCTTTTCATGTGCCTCTTGGCCATCTGTATGTCTTCTTCGGTGAAATGTCTATTAGGGCTTCCACCCATTATTTTGATTGGCTTGTTTGTTTTCTTGATATTGAGCTGCATGAGCTGTTTGTATATTTTGGAGATTAATCCTTTGTCTGTTGTTTCATTTGCAAATATTTTCTCCCACTCCGAGCGTTGTCTTTTCATCTTGTTTATGGTTTCCTTTGCTGTGCAAAAGCTTTGAAGTTTCATTAGGTTCCATTTGTTTATTTTTGTTTTTATTTTCATTACTCTAGGAGGTGGGTCAAAAAAGGTCTTGCTGTGGTTTATGTCAAAGAGTGTTTTTCCTGTGTTTTCCTCTAAGAGTTTTATAGTGTCTAGTCTTACATTTAGGTCTTTAATCCATTTTGAGTTTATTTTTGTGTATGGTGTTAGGGAGTGTTCTAATTTCATTCTTTTAGATGTAGCTGTCCAGTTTTCCCAGCACCACTTATTGAAGAGGCTGTCTTTAAACTATACATTTCACGTCTTTCAATAATGCTTTTTAAGAAAAGGGAGACAGTGGTTCCATATTTTATCCACAGTTTTTGGGGAGTCTTTTCTAGAAGTTGAACCCCTTTTATTTAGCCTTCAAAGAATAATCCTTTATTTATTGTGCTAGATGTCAATGCAGTGTTCTCAAGAAAATTGCAGGCTAAAGAATACCAGCTCTGTTAGAGTTGCTTTATATGTCTAACCTTGGACATCTCACTGCATTTCTTTAGACTTTATCTTCAACAGTGATGAGGGTGACTTGCATGAAAGATCTTTTTCAGTTTGAGAATTTTGAATTTCATGCTTTTAAACACTATTTTTATGCTTTAAAATTCTCAAATTTTAGAGACCTCTGTCCTGAACTCAGACTTTTATATGTAGTAGCCCACTTGACATCTCTGGCTGACATGTCAAAAACTGAACTCCTTTATTTTCTCCAAAGTCTCTTCCACCTCCACAGCCTCTGCATCTCAGCTGATGGAGCCTCCATCCTTCTAGCCTCTCAGTTCAAAAGCCTTGGAGTCATCCTTGACTCTTCGTCTTATACCCAGTATCCAGTTTGTTAGCAAATTCTGTTGGTTCTGCCTTCAGAATGTCACTTTTCACCATCTGCATAACTTCCATCATCTAAGCTACCAACATCTTTTGCCTAGATTACTGCCTAGTCTTCTGTACTTGTATCACTGGTTTAACTCATCCCCCACCCCTAGTCAGTTCTCAAGAGTTGACAGTATATTCCTTGTAAAAGGTAAGTCAGAACATGTCACTCTTCTTTTTACTCCCCTTCCCCCATGTCTTTCCAGGTCCCAAAGTCCTGACAAGGCCCTACAAGATCTATCCCCTTCTTGTCCTCCAAGTTCAACTCTTGCTTCTCTTCTCCCTCACCTCACTTCATCTACACAGACCTCCTTGCTGTTTCTTTAGAATACAGGGCATGCTCGCTCTTTAGGTGCTTGGACAGGATATTTCCTCTACCTGGAACATTATACTGCCAGATACTTTGCGTGGCTAATTCCTTTATGCCTATAAATTTTTGCTCAAATGTTACCTATTCAAGGAGGTCTGTCCCGACCACCTTATTTAAAATTGCAGCCTGCTCTCCCTCTTCTGATACTCCCAAACCCTCTTACTCTACTTTTCTATTTATATTTATATATATTACCTATTTTCTATCTCCCCTGCTATAATGTAAGTTCTGTGAAGGTATGGATCTCTGCCTGTATTCTTCACTCACGTTTCCCAAGCTCCTAGAGTGAATCCTGGTCATTGCTTAATAAATATTTGCTTGATCGGATTGCTGTATATTGCTGTATGGATTGGTAAAAAAACACTTTGGAAACTATAAAGCTCTTTTCTAGAATATGGTAGTATCTTTTTTTTTAATTTGCAAGAAAGTATATAACTTCTCTTGAGCTTTTATTTCTTCAAATGTAAACAAATGATAGTACCTATTCTACCTTTCTTATGAATCAATATGAGAATTTAATATTCCATACTAATATTATTAATAGGTTAGTAATTCATTGTTTCCCCTTCCCTGACATTTATTTGCCACTATTGTTGTTTGCCTTTTAGAGGAAAAATCATTTTTTATTTGTGGGGTGGGAGTTGGTGAGATGATGGGTATGTAAGTATACCTGAGGATTGCATATTATAGAAGGAAGATGAGTAGCTGAGTCTCAGATCTTGGTCAGAGTCACAATTCTGATGCTTGCTACCTGTGTGATTTTGAATGAGTTGTTTATCTTTTCTGAGCTTCAGTTTTCTTACGTGTTTGGGATAGAAATACCTATCTCTTTAGAGTTGTTGGAATGAAATAATCCAGTGAATGTAAAGTACCTGATTCATCGCTTCACATCTATGCTTAGTAAATATCAGTCTCTTTCATTAATAGCTGTGAAGAAGGGCCAGGCTGTAAGGATCAACATGGTGAACCAGTTTTGACTTTGGATGTGGCCTGAGTTTCCTTCATTTCTAAAAATCTAGATTAAAGAATCATTATGACATGTTATAGACCCGATTCAGAGATGCCTTGATTTTCTTTTTGTCCCCTTTAAATGAGAACTCGATAGTCAAAATGAAATAAAAGCTGCTCTTTGCATTTTCAGATATCTGCAGTTCAAATCTCTTATAGTATCTTATAAGAAATATTAGGTTTTTGGTTTTTTTTTTCACGTTTCAGGCTACTTAAAAAAAACTTTGAAGTGCCTGAGTATGCTGGAATGTTACAACGTATGTCAGACTAACATACGTAACATCTTGAAAATTCTTCCAGTGGAATTTCTTTTTGTGTTTAAGTAGTGCATTATAGTTCTGGTTAAACAGTACTGTTTTGCCAGCAAGGTTAGTTGATAATGATGTCATTGGTACTCTTCCCCTCTGTAGTATTTTTAATAATTCCTAATTGCTTTCACATTTTATTGTAATAAATTTTACATGCCGTATCTCTTCTTTTTTTTTTTTTTTGTGGTACGCAGGCCTCTCACCGTTGTGGCCTCTCCCGTTGCGGAGCACAGGCTCCGGACGCACAGGCTCAGCGGCCATGGCTCACAGGCCCAGCCACTCTGTGGCATGTGGGATCTTCCCGGACTGGGGCACGAACCCGCGTCCCCTGCATCGGCAGGCGGACTCTCAACCATTGCGCCACCAGGGAAGCCCTACATGCCGTATCTCTTTAATCTCTGTTTCATTATAAGATTAAGGACAATAAGTGGTATACTTAGTCACCAGTCAGCGTTCAAATTATTTGCAGAGTTGGGATTAAAATCCAGGTGACCTTCTGTTTCAAATACTCTTTCCATTACAACATGCTTTACAGCATTTGTAAAGGAAAGTATATGTTGCCTTTTTTTCTTTCACTTTTTCTCTTTAAAATGAAAATTATGGTTTTATTGGTTTTTTTGACTTATCTTCCACTAGTTAATAAGCAGACTCATAGGTTGTGAATATTACTTCTTTTTTAAATGTGAAAACCAAACTTAAATTGGCTACTTAATAGATTTCACTTTGATTGGACATGGTGTCAGTCCATCCTTGGCTGATTGCACTTTGAAGGAAATCACTAATTAAACTGTACTCTTAAAGGATTCTCTGATTAAACTCAGATGCATCTAGCTCCCCTTCACCCTGCCTGGTTTCTTGGCTGTTTTAAGGAAAGTTTAAATAGCCCCCTCTGATATGATTCAATTCCAGGAAGCAGGAGGTTTGCATTGCTAGCTTCTCAGGCTCCATTCAAATTTGATACTGTGATTTATGAAGGCTTTTTTTTTTTTCTTTTTTCAGTAGGGCTCTGTGGAGAGCCTGGCTGTCTCTAACTCCCCTAAGTGCCTTTTTCCAGTGGCCAATTAGTGCATGTTCACCCAAGCCCAAAAAAGCAACAGAGCAAGTGGGGAACGAATAGTGAAGGGTGGTGACAGAACACGCTTCTGTACTTTCATCAGAGGTTGGGCTCTGGCCCGTGGCTTTGGCCCGAGTAATGTATCCTCTCCAGATAATGATACCATCATCCGCATAACTGCCCGGGCTAGAATTTGTAGAATCTCTGGAGCTTATCTTTATCTGTGATTCTTTTTTTTTCCCTTCCATTAAAAAAAAAAAAAAATTAACATATGATTTAAATACAGTAAAATGTCCCCCTTTTCCTGTGCAGTTCTGCAAGTTTTGACAAATGCATACAGTTATGTAACCAACTATTACAGTTATGTAACCACCATATTCAAGGTATAAAATAATTGTATTACCCCCAAAAATCTCCCTATGTCCCTTTGCATTGAGCCTCTCTCCCCTTACAAAGATCTGTTTTCTATCCATATGGTGTCCAGAATGTCATATAATGATACATAATGTTATGTAGCTCTTGGTCTGACTTCTTTTGCTTAACATACTGCATGTGAGATTCCATGTTGCATTTGAGATTCTGTGGTGTGCATGTATCAGTAGTTTGTACCATTTTACTGCTGAGTAGTATTCCATTATGGATACATCACAGTTTGTTTATGCATTCATCAACTGAAAGTTATTTGCATAGTTATCAGTTTTTAGGTGTTTTGTGTTAGCTGCTAAAACATTTGTTTAAAAGTTGTGTATGAACATAAGTTTTCATTTCACTTGGGTAAATACTTAGGAGTGGAATTTCTGGGCCGTATGGTAAGTGTATATTTAACTTTGTTAGAAGTTGCCAAACTATTTTCGAAAGTGTCTGTACCATTTTGTGTAACCCCCAGCCGTGTATGAGAGTTCTAATTGTTCCGCATCCTGGCCCTTGGTATCATCAGTTTGTCTTTGTTTTTCAAATTCTAGACATTCTAATAGATCTGTAGTGGTGTCTCATTGTGGTTTTAATTTCCCTAATGATTAATGATGTTGAGCATCTTTTCATGTGCTTATTTGGCATCTGTATGTATTCTTTGGTAAAATGGCTATTCAAATATTTTGCTCATTTCAAAAACTTGAGTTGTTTTCTTAATGAGTTTTGAGAGTTCCTTATATAGGTATATTGTGGATACATGTCCTTTATCAGATGTGTGATTTGCAAGTAGTTTTTCTCAGTCATGGCTTGCTTTTCATTTTCTTAATCTCTTTTGAAGAGCAAAATTTAAAATTTTTCATGAGGTTTAATTTACCAGTTCTTTTTTCTTTTATGGGTTGTGCTTTCAGTGCTGTGTCTAAGAAATCTCTGCCTAACCCAAGGTCACGAAGATTTTCTCTTATATTTTCTTCTAGAAGTTTTACAGTTTTAGGTTTTATAGTTAGGTATATAGCCTGTTTTGTAATAATTTTTATATGTGGTATGAGGTCTGGATGAAGATTCTTTTTCCTGTGTATGTGTTTTTTTAATATAGATATCCAATTGTTCCAGTACCTTTTGTTGAAAATACTGTCCTTTGTTGAATTGCCTAATTCTTCATAACACTCTTTTGAAGTTCTTTTATTATCACTCTTTTATAAATGAGGAGGCTGAGGCTTAGAAAGTTTGAGTTGAATGGATTCTGAAGACATGCATTGAGCCTGTTTCTGTGTGCCAGGCATCATGCTCCAGAGAGACATGGTGCATTCACTCTTAGCTCTGCCAAGGTCACATAGCTAGTAAGTCATTAAAGGATTTTAACCCAGATGGGTTGGACTCCAGAGTCCAAGTTCTCACCCCTTAATGAATTATCATTCAGTAAATGACTGATTAGTTGTAATGTAACCTAAGTAAACCATATGTAGCCATTGTTACCTTAGATTCTCAGCTATTTGAGGGTAGAAACCACTTGTCTTATTTATAGTTGTGTCAGTATTTATCAGTTCCTGGTCCATAATAGGCATCCAACCAGTAATAATAATAACAAAATACCAGACAGTATTTTTTATGCTTAGGCATTGCCCCAAGTACTCCATACTTAATCTTTAAAACAGCCCTCTGAGACAGATGCTGTGTATATTCCATTTCATAGTGGGGCTGAGAAACTTGCCACATACTACCCAGCTGGTAAATATTCAATCCTTGATTGCCTTCCACATTTTCTTAACTGCAATCTAGTAAATAGTGAATAGATGAATGAATTTATTTTCATATCCCTTCAGGATATGTCATCATACTGGTTATATAACTCTTAAGTCAGCCTCCTTTTGTGTAACACAACCCATTTTACTGTAGCTTCTGACACCAAACTAGAGTCTATGCAGTCTTTGGGGTGGGCCATGGTGCAGCTCAGAGTCTAGCTCCAGAGTTAGGTTCTGAGGTCTTTGGTCTAGCTATCTCTGCCCAGCGCCTGAATCTACAATTCGTTCACTGTGGACTCCTTTGCCTGTTTCCTTAAAAGGATGTGTTGCTTCCTAGTTCCAGACTTCTCCTCCTGAATAATTCCATCCTAGCAGACTCTCTTCTGGTTCTAGGCTTCTCCTGAAGTAAGGACATGAGCTTTCCCTTTACTTAGTAGTTCTCTCATTTGGAGAGAGAGAGGACATGTTTTGTATTATCAGTTGGTTGCTGCTGCTATAACAGTTACCAGGCTTTTTAGAGTTAAATAACTGGCATCTCACTAGAATAACTTGGACTTTTAAATAGGATGTAGGGAGGTTAGCTAGCCCTTGGTTATAGTATAATTCCCTGCAGAAGAGCACTGAAATAGAATATAGCCAAAAAATGTGTGTTTTGTTATGGGTACTGCTGCTAGCTATTTATATATAGTTCACTTTTCATGACCTCAGTTTTCATGTGCTCAGTTTTTAAGCTAGAGTTGTCTATCCTAGTTCTGCCACTAAACTTCTCTGGTTCACCCTGAGGAAGTCCTGTGAAACTGTGTCATGTGGTCATTAGGTCTAAAGTTATTTTGCAGAAGACTAATGACATTTGAAGGAACTTCTTCCAGGTGTAGGAAACACATAAAATATATTATCTTTTTAAAAGTTCTGATGGGAGTCCTCTACCCACATTTTAAGGTGTTTTAAGAGGCAGAAAAGAAAAAGGAATAGAAGTAGGGGAGGAAATGATGGAAATGCTTGAGTAGTTTGGACTCAGCCCCGAGTTGGAGATTAGTATCAAAGATGCCATACTGATTTCTTGAGGGAAGAGCAAGTGGAAAGGTCCTGAAGTGGGAGTGTGCCTGGTGTGTTCAAGAACCAGCAAGGAGGCCAGTGTGGCAGGTGGGAGTGGAGTGCCTGAAATGAGATGGGGCCGTAGAGGTAATGGGGTGGGGGCAGATTAGGGACAACTTTTTTTTTTTTTTTTTTGTGGTACGCGGGCCTCTCACTGTTACAGTGGTGGCCTCTCCCGTTGCGGAGCACAGGCTCTGGACGTGCAGGCTCAGCGACCATGGCTCACGGGTCCAGCCGCTCCAGCAGCACGTGGGATCCTCCCGGACCGGGGCACGAACCGGTGTCCCCTGCATCGGCAGGCGGACTCTCAACCACTGTGCCACCAGAGAAGCCCCCTAGGGACAACTTTTAAGAGATAGGAAGAGAGTTGGAGGATTTTGAATAGAGGAGTGACATGATCTGATTTAATTTTAATAGGACCACCCTGGCTACTGTGATGAGACCAAAGGAGGGGAAGTGTGAAATGTTTATATTAATAGTAATGGCTTTCATTTATATAGGAATCACGTAGCATTTATAATAACATTAGGCATTTATATGGCATTAATAACAGCAATGCCGAGGCCCTTTTAATACATTCCCTCAAAAGAGCTTTCAACAGCTGTCATCACTCGAAGGTCACAAAGTATCTATCCAGACTGGCACCAGTAATAAAGGTTGTGGTAGTCTCAGGAACTGAAATCACACAGAGTTGCTTGGGAGATTTCATAGTGGAAAGGATTCTTAGGCCAGGACTTGACCAGTGGGTAGGATTTGGAGAGGTGAGAAGGAGAAGGGTGGGTATTCCAGCCGTGCAGTACTGCGTGAGCAGAAGTGTGGGGCTGGAAAGGCAGATGTTGGGTGGAGGCTGGGGAGGTGCTGGTAGGAACTCCAGTACAGCTAGAGCAAGACGTATTTCACAAGGGTGAAACAGGCCTCCCTCAGTATTTCCGGGGGATTGGTTCCAGGACCTGCCGTGGATGCCGAAATCTGCAGATGCTCAAGTCCCATGGTCAGCCCTCTGTATCTGTGGGTTCTATATCCGCAGGTACCGAGGGCTGACTGTGCTAGAGAAGTAGGTTGGTGCCCGAGTGCAGAGTGCCTTGAATGTCTCATAATGGGAAGGATGAATACCCAGCTAGGAAAATACTCTGAGAGTTACTAATACACTACAGATGGTAGAGGTTAGGTCAAGTCTTGCTTACTCATAATACAATTAAGGCCTAATTGGGATGACAAAACCAGGAAGATTTTACTATACTTAGGACTCCTTGACTTTCTGGATGAATAAATTGCTGTGCAGCCACAGAGACGGGGGAGAAGCGACAACTGCCAAAACCCCTTTCTTTTTGCGTTTGGCAGTATTAGTCCCTGGTATGCCTTAGCATTTTGACTCTTACCCCTATTGGATGTCTACTGTATGCTGATTAACCTTTTGAAAATGATCTGTTGTCCTATTAAGTCTATAGTTTAGTTATATGGTTTAACATATAATCATATATAACATTGTTATATAAATAAATTATATAATTTAATTCTCACATCAATCCTGTAAGGGTGGTAGTCTAATCACCATTTCACAGATGAGGAAACTAAGGTTCTGAGCGGTTCTGAGAGTAACTTGCCCCACATTATAGAATTTTGCAGATGTCACAGAGTCCACAGTTAAATGCTTTCTAGTCAACCCTGTGTCACCTCTCTGCTTCCCTTTGTTCAGATAGGAGCTCTGGAAGATAGATGAAGAGGCAGCGTAGCTCTGCTTTATGTGCCTGGTGAGAAAGATGAGAAAAGGGTCCCCAGCAGCTGCTGCGTGTGGAGTGAAGATGGGGTGTCCCTGGTCACTGTAGGAGGAATGTACTCAGAGGCCCTGCCTCAATTATTTGGCAGAAATTGTGTGTATTAGGAAATCGCAGTAAAAGTCAAACTGTCTTAGTTCATAGGTCTTGATATTGGTTGACATATTTTACACATGGAATATGGAAGGCAGGGTCTAATCTAAGAGGCAGAGCTACCTGGCTACACCGGTGAACAGACAGGTCAGCTGCAGGGGGAGATGGAGACAGCCTGTTCCTTCAGACTCTTGTCCGCGGCCATGGAGCTGCTACGTGGAGGGGCGTTTTTAGTATATGTTTGTAGGATGGATTTCTAATCGTATGAGGCTGGCAAACATGTCCATGGCTGCGTAGGTCTTGGAGAGGTAGGTTGTACTTGCCTGATCTTTGGAAGATCAGGAGTGGATCAGAGCAGGTGAAGTGGCACTTGCCAGCCAGACTTGTGGCATTCTAGCTAGACCCCTGTCTGCAGGACACTCTTGCTTTGTCTCTTTCTTCTGTTTCTTTCCTGGCTGTGTCTGCCACAGCAGGTCTCAGTGAATTAACAATTGGTAGTACTATGATCTGAATATTAGGCAGATGGAGAATTGCTTAAGATTTTAAAAAATCAGTGTTTAGGATTGTCGAATATATAAATACCAGTTCCAAAGTATCAGAGGTCAACTTTAATGTGAATATTTGTAGAGCCAGTAGATTAATGAGAAGTTTTTTGAAGAAGCAGATTTTGATTCAGGATCACTTGATAGTGATGTATAAAAATTTAGATATAGGCCTTTCCCCCCCAAATTGGGTTTTTTCCCTTTCTTTTCTTAGTCCTCCTCATCTCCTCCTTCCAGCTTCCCCACATTCCCAAAGCTTCTAGGAAGCAATTTATATTCTTCCCACAGCATTAACTCATCCCTGCTTTTTGGCACATGGTGTCTTTGTCGATGAATATTTACTTCTTTTCAGGTGATTCAGGAAAGGCCATTTCTGAAGATGTAAACGTTTGATAATGATCAGGTCAGGAATAAAGATGAGATGAAAGCCTTTTATTATTGCCTCATGTTGGAACTTGTGATAACCCGAACAGTCTGTACTCTTTAATCTCCAGAGTTAAGAATAATGGTTTCTGTGTTTTGGTTTTGCTCTGGTTATTTAAACAACTCTGTGGTAACAAGATGCCCTTTTCTTGCATCAGGAATCTTCTTATTATACCTTATCATACCACTGTACCTTTTGTTAACAATGCATCTCGCCTCTAGCCTGTGAGTATTGGAGCTTACATGGAAGTGGGGAGAAGGGAATAAATATTTCCTGATTGCTTACTCTGTGTGCCAGGATTAGGGCCTGGTTCTTTATACGTGTTATCTCATTTATTCTTCAAACAAGTCTAGGTAGATAGTATTATTCTTATCTTTTTAGTACAGAACTAGAATCTCAAGAGAAATTAACAGATTTGCCCAGGGGCACAGAGCTAGCAGTTACATTCAAGATTTGAACCAACACCTAATTCCAGAGTCCATGTTTTTTGTCACACTAACTACGCTAGGGATATAGGGTCCCAGGATCGCCATAAGGAGGAAGTCCAGAGTGAATTCCAGGGCGTTCTTTGTCCTCTTCTATCCTACCTTGCTCCATTATTTCTATTTAGGTGAAATCGGCTTAACATGAACATAATAGATTGTCTTGACAGGAAAAATAAAAGAGAGCATTGTTATGTTTTAGGTTGTCATAGGAGAGGGGATCTAGAGGAGGATAGGATGAAAGTAAGAAAGAGCATTCCTTCTACTTTTTTGTGGGGTTGGAAGCAAAGGGAAATTGACTATCATGTAGATGTACATGTGAACCTCAAAGAAGTTTTAGCTTTGATCAGGAAGGCTATGGTAAGCTGTCTGTCTCCTTGGGTCCTAGCCCAGCTACCAAGGAAATCATCTACTTGATGCATTAGATAAATAAGAAAAGTTTCCAGAAGAGTCGGATCAAATTCTGAAAGGAAAAAAGAAGAAGAAGAAGAAAAAAAAAGAAATGGAAGAAAGCAACCAGATGAAGGAAAAGATGAAGGCTCTGTGAACCCTGGCCCAGGGATGGGTTCATGAGGCTCCTTTCTTTGAATGGGGCCATAGCAGATATTCAATTCAGCAGTTATTTAATTGTGCTGCTACAAAGTGTCAGGCCTGTGTAAGGCACTCTGTAGAGCTAAGAGTAAAGCCTTGGGAAATTCACAGGCTGATGGGAACAGTATAAAGCCAGGTACCTGCACTATCAAGTGGAGCAGGGGCTATAGGGAGGAAGCCGATTCAGTGGAGAAAATCAGACAGACTTGGGTTTTATTCTGGTCCATCATTAAGATGCTTTGTGACCCTGAGCAAGGTAACCTATGACTTCTGGGACTCAGTTTCTTCATCCCTAAAATGAGCACCTTGAAGGGATATTATAGTGGCAGGAGATGTATGTAAAATGCCTGGCATGTAGTAGACTTCAATAAATGGTCACAATTTGATTATTTAGTACCCTGAATGCCTGATCTGGCTTCCTTATTTGCAGGAGCTATGCAGCTTTTACCCTCCTGGGACCGGGATGCCAAAGTCCAGAGGAGAATAGAACTAATTTCAAATAAGCAGCAAGTTTATGGATCAGGTGGTCAGGTAGAAGGTGGGGGCCAAATCCAGGATGGAGACATCTGCAAGAGTGTAGGCTAGGCTGCCAGCTGGAGACCCTAGGGAGTCACAGGTGGCAGGCTTGGTGGCAGAGCTGGTCAGGGCAGGTTAGCATGTTGGCTCTTGGAGCTTCTCCAGCTTGCTTTCAGTTTAGTGATTGGGGCAGGAGGCTATGTAGTCCAGGTGAGAGTAGACAAGAATAATCACTGTCGCAGAAGAATGAACCCTCCTGCCGTTAGGTGTGGTAGACAAGTGTGAGGGCTAGCAGCAACCAGCTCAGAGTCTGAGGGCTCAGATGACAGGTTCTCTCCACTGTGACCTTGATTCTAGTGGGAGAGAAACCAACTCTGTGAAATCTCCCCAGGGTCTGCATGTTTACTTACTTATTGGGATGCTTTTTACTCTTACTAAAAATAATATTTCTTTTGTCTTGAATGATTATTTTTGAAAATGCAGAAAATACATATAGAAATCACCTATAACCTTACCGTCCAGATGTAACCATTTTTTAAAAATAAATTTATTTATTTTATTTGTTTATTTTGCGGTGCTTTGGGTCTTTGTTGCTGTGCGCGGGCTTTCTCTAGTTGCGGAGAGCATGGGCTACTCCTCGTTGCAGTGCGCGGGCTTCTCATTGCGGTGACTTCTCATTGTGGAGCACAGGCTCTAGGCGCACGGGCTGCAGTAGTTGTGGCACTTGGGCTCAGTATTTGTGGCTTGCGGGCTCTAGAGCACAGGCTTAGTTGCTCCGCCGTGTGTGGGATCTTCCTGTACCAGGGCTAAAACCTGTGTCCCCTGCATGGGCAGGCGGATTCTTAACCACTGCACCACCAGGGAAGACCCCAGATGTAACCATTGTTAATACTTGTTGTGTTCCTTTCAGACATTTTCCTATTATGATGCATATTAATATACATATGCATGTTCATTTAAATAAAATGGGGTTGGACAATACTTAATATTTTGTAAGATTACAAAATACTGTCATTGCCAGTTTTTATTTTATATCATTTAAATGGATGCATAGTATTCTATTGTATGCATTTATATAATTCCCTGTTGTGGGACATTTATCCTTTAGCTAATTTTCTGCAATTATAGATTTTGTGGTAAATACTTTGTCAATAAGTCTGTGAAGATGTATACAATTCATCCATGAAATGGATTGCTAGGTCAAAGGATAAACCGAATTCTAAGGGTTTTTATTTCAACAAATTGTCGTGCAGAAAGGCTATATAAAATTGGCACTCCTGCTGGCAACTATGTGCAAACATTCATTTTCCCAAAGCATCAACAGCAGTGGATAATATCATGATGAGGGAAATGTCTCTAGTTTGGTAGATGAAAATGCTATATGTTTTAGTTTTCTGTGCTGTTGATTTGTAAAGGTAGCTCCAGTGCTCACACCAGTCTCCCTTACATTTGCCATTCCTTCCTTCTTCTCTGATGGTGGTTTTCTATTTTGCAGCATTGCTGGGAGCCTGGTGTATTCCTACATCACTTTCTCTGAAGAGCAGCTGAGCAAACAGTCAGAGGCCAGTAACAAGCTGGACATTAAGGGGAAAGGAGCAGTATGACCAGAGGATTGCATCAGCTACATAGGCTCGAGTTTTTGATCAGCTCGGAACACTGGCAGTTCTTATACAGATTCTGAGGTGTCTTGATTATGGAGAAAATACCATTCCTTTGCACTTGTACAATCTGAGGATTGATGGCTGCCTTTTAAAATTTTATGAGAGACTTATAATTGACTCTTTTAAATATGCCATTTGAATTAATTTATATCAGACTGGAAAATGTACTGGGCTTTTTAATTTATTTTTCTTCTATGCCAACAGTGAAACATCAATGTTTTGAAAATATTTTATTCCATAGTTTGATATCCAGGTGTCCCTGAGAGCTGTGGATATGAAGTGCTTCACCTGGAGCCTCAGCATTCACATCGTTGCCGCGTCTGGAGGCACTTGAGCCTTCCTTCTGCTGGAAATGCAGCCAAGGAGCTTAAGTTTCTCTTCTTTGAATTTTCTTTCTTAACAATTGCATTTTCTTCATAAGGATGTCATCACTCCTTTTGCCAAAGATGACATCTTTGGCGCTAAAGAAATGTGTGCAGCTTTGAAGTGTATTGGTTTCCACGCTGGCTTCCCTAAGAACTCATGGGATGAACAGAGTGCTTTCCTTGAAAATATTCTATTCCCTCTTTGTTGTGTAGGATGAGGATAATGAAGGAACGGAGGAAGTAGGCCTTTTCCTCATTTATTCGTCTGTCTCTGATTCATTCATTCAACTAAAATGTACTGAGTATGTAGTTATGTGCCAGGCATTGTGCTAAGTGCTTGGGGGTAAAGGGATGTTTTGGAGGTAGTTGCCTTGCTCTCACTCCTGCTATAGTGACCGAGGGTTAGACAGAGAACTTAGCTCTGTTGATTTATTTAGAAGACGTTGTGACTATGAACAAGTCATGGAAATTTTTTCAGCTCTCAGAAACTGCAGATCTGTAAGCAGGGTTGGAAGCACCTGTCTACCAGCCCCACAGCGATGCGAAACCACATGCTACAGTGTATGTCACATGTATGTGAAAAGCTGCAATTGTAAACCATGCAACTCAGCCTTTCTTCTCTGAGTGAGAATGGCATGCAGGGAAGGGGACCATCATGTTTCCCCATGCTTCCCACCTCTGGGTTTGGTTGCTACTCTTTTTACTCATCCTTGAATCAATATGTCTACATCTTATATTTTTGAGAGTATGGTTTGAGGAGAAAGGCTGGTTAGATGTTTCTCCATTGTTGAGGCTTGGACTGTCTCTGGCAGTGTCAGTGTTAGAGCCATCATCTTCCTTTCCACTTGAGTGGCACGAGCATACCTATTTCCTTTGGACGCTCCCACCTACATCCCACCTCCCTTGGTCACTTGATGGGCATGCCCGATTCTCTCAAGACCAGCGCTGCATCCTGGAGAGCAGCTGTGGATGGGCATGCCTAAATTGCCTCTTTGGGTGGGTCAGGTGTTAACTCGAACACAGTAGTGTGACTTGGCTTTAGACACATCCATTGACTTTGGAGATGAGTGTTTGCTCAGGCCTGCTGTGCAATCATTGTGTAAGAGGCTGGGTACCTTTGTGTTGGTGTACACTCTGGCTTCCTTTTCATTAGGTTTGCAATCTACTGGCCTTTGTTGACCTAAACAGTTAGTATTTTGGGGCCTCAACAGGGGACCTGGAAGGTTTTGATTTCTTTTTATTTTTGAAAAAGTATTATAATGAGGTCATTTCACTTTCATATCTTTCCCTTATTTTGTCTTTATCGAAGCCTGGCCGGTGGTGCTGGGTCCCTAGAATTAGCCTCATGGCCAACTCCTAAGTTATAAGCTCCAGGGGTCCTAAGGCTCACTTTTTTCCAGTATTATGTGAGCTGAGAAAATTCAAGTGGGAGAATAGGATATTATCTTGTACAAGATATCTTGTTGTCCCTGTTTTATTGATAAGAAAACAAGCCTAAGGGGTCCTAAGGCTCACTTTTTTCCAGTATTATGTGAGCTGAGAAAATTCAAGTGGGAGAATAGGATATTATCTTGTACAAGATATCTTGTTGTCCCTGTTTTATTGATAAGAAAACAAGCCTCAGAGAAAGTTAGGTGACTTGCTAGTAAGTCACAATTCCTGTTTTTTCCACTGAACCATGCTGCCAATGATAACCTCCCTCCTCCTCTGAGGGAGTGAGGAAACGGGGCTGCCAGCTAAGCTAGCTTGAGCTCTGTCAGGGAGGCAATCTGTTGATTGAATTTGGAGTCAGAGAGGAATAGGCTTTGTGAATCAGGGAGAATGATGGGTCAGTCTACATGCCTGAGCTTCTGTCTCACTTCCGGGCTGGCCTCGGTTGACATGCACTTCTGGCTGTGAATGTTGCTGCCACTGCCTGGTTTTGCCACTGGGGACAGTGGGAAGTCGTGGGAGCTAATTTTAGCAGTTCTGTTCCTTCTTCTGTCAGCCACACGGAGGAGGGAACTTTGATGTTAGAAATACTTCGTGTGCATTTAGAGGTGTTGGACTAAAACCCCACCAGGGGTTGCACTGCTTCTTGGGGATCAGGTTCCCTTGAAGATCTGTCATCTCTCCAGGTTTATTTGAGGAAATCATGAATAGTTATAACTTCACTAGATGCACATGACCTCAGGGCTCCTGGCCTATGCTGAACTTTCTGGATGCTTAGAAGCAGTAGAGTAGTTTACAGCTTCTGCTCTGTCCATGTTGATTGCTGGATGCCCCCTTCAACTGCCACCAACATTTCAAGATAAGAGAAGGAAGCCTGGAGAAGTTGGAGATTGAATAGACTGGCCAACCAGTTTTGAAGTTTGTTTTCAATTACGTGCAGGCTTGGTTATGGCACACACAAAGAGATTTACCTGGCATTCCAGCATCTTATAAGGCAAAAGTTCTTTGACCTGTTAACTACCTCTTGGAAGAAAGAGAGACAGTATAGAGTTAAATGCTTAAATTTGCCCTTTGAGACAGATGAGCTGTGGTGAGAATTTTGAAAACACATTAGTGACTAGTGGCTCCTCTTCTTGAGTCAGTGACAGTGATGTTGTCTTTGGCCAGTCTGTTTTTCAGGCAGTGCCAGATTGATTTGAATAACCCTGGTTGGCAGGGTACACATTGCTAACATGTCAGGTGATTTTTAATACCCTTATATGGCAGTTGGCTGTATGAGTCAGTCATTTGTAGGATCCAACTTGCACATAGGTTAAGAAAGAAAAGTATGTTTGCAGGTTTGTTGTTTGTAGTCCTAGTGTATCAGGAATGCATGGTAAGTTCACATCAGTAACGCTGATGTAGGATCTTCGTGGAAAGAATAATAGAATTTCACGTTTGACTGGTTTGGGAAGGAACCCAGGATTTGGGGAGGGCCTGCCTTTGCTTTCATTATTATGGTGTCATTCAGTGAGCAAAGATTGACTGTTTTATTCCAGGCATTATGCTAAGCTCTGGGGCACCTGAGGTGAAGAGGGCAGGGTTCTTGTTCTCAAAGAATGTGTAATTCTTTAGCCAGAAGCTGATTGAGAGAAAGAAGCAGATGAAAGGAGTCCGTGATTTATGAGTAAAAGCTGCCTGCACAGTTGTCAGCACCGCTGATCAGGGGTGTCCCACCCACTGCGCTGAATGAAGCACTTTTTTAATCTAAGAGGAGTTATAACTCCTACTAGTCCCCCAGCTCTGAGATGCGTGCCAGGCCATTAGACTTCTGTGACTAGCCTGGGTCCCTCCTCCCTCTCGTGCGTGCATTCTTGCTTCCTCAGAGCTACAGCTGTGTACTACTGGTCCTCCTTGTGAATGAGGCTGTAATTGATTTTTCCCTCCCTGAGGGGAAAAAAGATACTCAGAATAAATGAGATAACAGATGCAAAGTACTCAGCACAACGCCTCCTACATATTAGGCACTCAGCACATGTTGTTATTGTCATTATTTCATGGTAAGACTATAGGCAAAGATTAAGATTCTTAATTTGTGCTCCTTAAAATGCTAGAGGCTGGGCAGTGTATTTCTTTTAAAATATGACCCTATACTTTGTTGCCTCTAGAATGCTTAGTTTCAAAGAACAGTTTCTGCTCACGGTTAAAGAATGGTTTCTGCTCACGGCCGTCTTTTATTAAATACCTACTGGATATAATTGTGGATATTGTGTGATGCAGGTGAATCCATCTGTTTAAAAAAAAAATAAAATTACTTTCGTATTTTGGTAAATTAAAAAAAAAAAAAAAGAAAGAAAAATTATTTTCTACCTGAGAGGAAGATAATTAGACTTCAGAATGGTGATTCCGTTAAAACTTTCCCAGTTTGTCACCTTAAGGTAGCTCCTGTATAGGTCAGACATTCCTTCTTCCCTTCTCCGAATTAAATGCATCAACTTCATGCTGTCTCTGTGTCCAGGCTTTTATCAGTTGGTGTTTGTGAACCTCTGGCACCATTGCTGTTTTCTAAACCTACCTTCTAGTTCTTACTGTTAGGGTGCCACTTCATCATGGTATGAGGAGGTATTCTATGGTGGGTTTTTTTTTAAGCTTGCTTTTTTGAAAATACTTTTTAAAAAGAAATCTACTGGTTAGATTTTTTTGTCTCACAAAAATGTTTTTAGAGATTATTTTGTTCATAAATGTTTCTTTCTCATGCTGATAATCAACTGAGTTTGTCTACAAATGTTAGCCTATCACAGTATTTTTTCAATACAGATTCTATTTACCAAATGACCATTTTAGTGTTTTTAAAAGGTACCGAGGATTGAGATATGTAAATCAGGTGACATAATATGAAAATTATGTGCCTAAATATTTTTGTAAAGGTGTCAAATAAATACTTTTTCTTCAACACATGTATTAAAATTTCTTTCTAAGTGCCTACAAAGACAGTCAAGAGCCATAAGTATGCCTGAATTTAAGAGGATGGCATCCAAGTTAGTTAACTGAGACCCAGTAATAGAGAAAATACTGTTTGCCGTTGTGATATTATGATTTATAATAAGAAATATACATTTGGTCTTTGTCCCTGTTCCTGGCACACAGCTCCTAAAACCCTTGTAATTTTTTTTTTGTGTGTGTGTGTGTGGTAAACGGGCCTCTCACTGTTATGGCCTCTCCTGTTGCGGAGCACAGGCTCCAGACGCGCAGGCTCAGCGGCCATGGCTCATGGGCCCAGCCGCTCCGCGGCATGTGGGATCCTCCCAGACCGGGGCTCGAACCCATGTCCCCTGCATCGGCAGGCGGACTCTCAACCACTGCGCCACCAGGGAAGCCCCCTTGTAATTTTCTATAAGAGCTATAGGAACATCTTTTGTTACAGTATTTAGTATCGTTTCCAGTTCCTGAAATAGCTCCAGAGCCGTAACAGTGAAATGGGTGTCTTTCCTTAGCATCTTTCAACCATACCTGAGTTTATGTTAATGAGGTGACTTTTGGAAACTCCCTAAGGCTGGGAGCTGGTTGCCCGGGGAACCAACTGAATGATTTATATTGGAACTTTCAACCTCCACACACCCGCCCCCTCCAAGTGGAGGGGAGAGGGGCAGGAGGTTAAATCAATCACTAATGGCCAGTGATTTAGTCAATCTTGTCAACATAATGAAGCCTACATAAAAATCCATGAACTTTGAGATCTGGACAGCTTCCAGATTATCGAACATGCATAAGTGCTGGGATGATGATGCTTCTGGAGAGGGCATGGAATCTCGGCACCCTTCTCCATGTACTTGCCCTCTGCATCTCTTCCATCTGCTGTTCCTGATTTGTATCCTTTTGTAATAAACTGGTAGTTTAGTAAGTAAACTGTTTTCCTGAGTTCTGTGAGCCACTCTTAACAAATTAATCCAATGTGAGGAGAGGGTGTGATATATAGCTGTTTGTTCAGAAGCACAGGTAACAATCTGGATTTGTGATTTGTGTTGGAAATGGGTTGGGGAACAGTCTTGTGAGACTGAGCCCTTAGCCTGCAGGATCTGATGCTAACTCCGGGTACATAGTGTCGGAACTGAATTACAGTTCCTGTTACAACCTGTGTAGCAGACTGGCTTGGTAGGGAAACACACACACATTTGGTGACCAGAAATATTGTGAGTAGAGCATTGAGAAGAAGACCCAGGGGCAGTTTTTCTTTTATAACCATTCAATGCTTTGCATGAATAGCACATATGACTAAATATCCAGTGTCTTTGGTGTACTTGTGGTAAGCTGAAAGGAAAAAAAATGCTGATAACCTCTCTGCTTTTAAAATATTTCATCTGCTTCATCGTGTTTAAGACTCTGAGTAGCTTTATTAGGAAATAACCCCCAAATAAAACATGCTCATCAGGAAGCATTTTTTGGTACTGGCACACTCAACAGAGGTAGAAGTATATTAAGGCATTAAAAAAAAATAAGTGGTAAAACATAAAATTTACTATCCTAATACTTTTGAAGTGTACAATTCAGTCGTATAATGTATATTCACATTGTTGTGCAATCAGTCTCCAGAACTTTCTCATCTTGTAAAACTGACATCCATAACCATTAAAGAGCTCCCCGTTTTCCCCTTCCCCCTAGTCCCTGGCAGCTACCATTCTACTTTCTGTCTCTCTGAATTTGACTACTCTAGATAACTCGTATGAGTGAAATCATACAGTATTTGTCATTTTGTGATTGTCTTATTTCACTTAATGTCCTTGAGGTTCATCCGTGTTGTAGCACGTGTCAGAATTTCTTTCTTTTTTGAGGCTGAATAATTTTCCATTGTATGTATATACCAGCTTTTATTTATCCGTTCATCCACTGACGGACACTTTGGTTTCTTCCACCTTGTGGCTATTCTGAATAATACTGCCAAACAAGCCAAGCTGTCACTTTGGGTTGCTCTAACAAGTTGCCACAGACTGGGTAAACAACAGACATTTTTTTTTCTCACAGTTCTGAGGCTGGGATGTCCAAGGTCAAAATGCCAGCAGATCTGGCATCTGGTAAGAGCCCACCTCCTGGTTTGCAGATGTCCATCTTCTCATATCCTCACGTGGTGGAGAGCAGAGAGGAAGCACGCTGTCTTGATTTTTCTGATAAGGGCTCTAATCCTGAGTGTCTCCACCTTCATGACCTAATTACCTCCCAAAGGCCCCATCTCCAAATACCATCTTATTGGGGATTGGGGTTTCAACATATAAATTGGGGGAGGGGGAGGGGACACAAAATCTATAGGAGTGGGTGTGCGAATATGCTTTCGATTCTTTTTGGAGTTGCTAGATCATATAATAATTCTATTTTTAATTTTTTGGGGAGTTGCCATACTGTTCTCCATTGTGGCTGTGCTATTTTACATTCCCACCAGTAGTGCACAAGGGTTCCAGTTTCAACACTTGTTATTTTCTGTTTTATTGATGGTAGCCATCCTACTGGGTGTGAGGTGATATGTTACTGTGACTTGTATTTTCCTAATGATTAATGAGCATTTTTTCGTATATTCGTTGGCCACTTAATATACTTTCTTTGGAGAAATGTCTATTCAGGTCCATTTTTTTCAATTGGATTTTTTTGTTCTTGAATTTTAGGCATTTCTTCATAAATATCCTGAATTTTAACCCCTTATCAAATGTAGTATCTACAAATATTTTCTCCCATTCTGGAGGTTGCCTTTTGATTCTTGTTGACTGGTGTCCTTGATGTAGTTTTAAATTTTGACGTAGTGCAATCTGTCTATTTTTACTTTTGTTGACTATGCTTTTGGTATCATATCCAAGAGATAATTGCCAAATCCATTGTCATGAAGACTTTCGTCTACGTTTTCTTCTAAGAGTTTTATAATTTTAAGTCTTGGATCTGTTTTTAGTTAGTTTTTGTGTATGGTTCAAGGTAAGGATCCAGCTATTTTTTTTTTTTTTCCATGTGAATATCCAGCTTTTCTGGCACCAGTTGTTGAAGAGACTGTCCTTTAAGGCATGTGTTTTAATCAACTTTTAAATATCATCTTAGAGTTTTTTTCTTTCTAATTTGTGAGATATATGCTCTTTCACACAGCCCCTTGCTGGTTTATTGTCTCGCTTGGCTTCCGCACACAGGGCCCTCGGTTATTGGGGAGCAGCACGGAAGAGGCACTGTCGAGAGGGGCAGAGCGCAGAGCTGGGGACTTTGTGTATCCACAGCAGGTGAGCAGTGACCACGTGCCCCCAGGACTTCTTCCCTGAAGCTCTCATCACATCTGTTTGTTCATCCATCCATCGAGCAAGACTGAGCTCACTGAGGCCAGCGCACAGCCTGTAGCAGAGGCCTGGCACGACCTTGTTTTACAGGTGAAGCTGAGGGAGGTACAGCTGTGCACTGTGGTTGTGGAACCCACATTCCAATCCTGATCAGCCTTTGCTCTTCCCCACGGCACTGGATACTTGTTTCTCCTCGTAGGCTTGTAATATACTTGGTGGTACCAGCTCATCACCACCATATGCCTGTCAGTTGGCATTCTTCATTCAGAGTTCACACACAGTGGACTAAAAGCTGGCAGGAGCTGGTGGCTGGTGGAGCCTGAGTAGGCAAAGCAGCCATGCTTTTCAGTTACGCTGATGGTGCCCTCTTGTGGCCACAGCTACCACTGGGGGAATCTATGGTGGAAAGCAATTTGCTTTCCAGGAAGGAGAAAAGCACTATGATTTACTTATTTATGCCTACTATATGCTGTTACAGAGTTAGGCCTCTATCATGCGTTTTCATGGGACAATGTACAAATGGTGGCTTAAACAAGGCTGAGGGATTTGTCCCTCAGCTGATAAACTGAAATCTGGACTTTGATTCCAAAACCTTTTTTCCAAAGAATTCCAGATAACATCCCTGCGTTAGGAGAATGCAGTAGGAGGGTTTCACCAGAGCGCCTCATCATGTCTGCGTATCCTTCAGGTAACTTATTTTTTTCAGTGGATATTTTTGAGGCCAATATCTACACATGATGACAGAATCATGAAATTATCTGAGCTATATGTAAGAATCTATGGGAGGAAGAATGCCATTCTACCTGGGAATGGTAGGAAAAATTTCTTGGGAGAAACTGCCTTTGAGCTGATTCTTGAGGGACAACTAGGATTCAACTGAGAAGCTATTGGAGGGACAGGCCTCCAGCATTCCAGGGCCACTGTATCTGTTTCTGTCTGGAATGCATTCCACCCCTCCCCCCAAGTCTTTAGAGCACATGCCCCTATCTCTGTGGGCCTTCCTTGGCCAGCGGCTCTGAAATGGTACCCCACCATACTCCCTTCCCCTTCCGTGCTTTATCTCCACAGCACTTGTCTCCTCTCATCAAATTTAAGCTTAATGAAGGCAGAGATGTTGGTCTGTTTTGTTTGCTCTTGTGTCCCCGGCACAGCACGTAGAAGAGTGCTGGGTAACGTTGTAGGGACACAGTATTTCCTGAATTGAATACATCTAGACAAAGAGTAGCCAATTAATAGCTACATTTTTTGAGCACAGCAAGGCAGAAACATAGCCTCTTCTTCATTTCAGAAAGATTATGCCAGCTGCAGTATTTGGATTGTATACTGTAGACTGACAAATTCAAATCTTACAGGGCCCAGGCAGGAAAGAAGTGTGAATCTGAAAGAATGCAATCAGTACATACGACAGTGAGTGGTAGGGCTTGTGGTACCTACCTGCTTAAAGGCATTCGAATTAAAACAAATCTGCCAGCCAGGTTTGGCCCACTGGCTACCAGTGTGCCTAAATCAAGGAACTGCTATAGATCAGATTTGCACAATAACAAGATCGCTGAGGTTGCTGTGCAGCTTACTATCAGGTGGTGGTCAAAGAAGGGTGGGACTGTACAGGTAAGTACATCAGCTAGAGAAGGATGCACAGTCCTGCTGAGAAATGATGGGGTCCTAACGCGGTTGTGAAAGCACGGCAGAGAAACAGGATTCGTGTTATTTTAGGAGGTAGAATTAATAGGTGATGATGAGATCTGTTTCTATTTTTTGTTTATAAGTAAAACTGTGGTGAATTTTTTTTTTTTTTGGCTGAAATCTAATGTCTTCAGGAGACCAAACATGAACATTGTTAAGTATTTATCTTAGGTTTCCAAGTGTTTTCCAAAAAGGTAAATTTGAAGTGTAGCCATGGAACAGAGTACATCCACTACCCACAGTAAAAATAAGTTTACTGAGCATTTGCTACATGCTAGGGAAGCATTTCTTCTTGGCACCTTACATATAAGTACATTCGAATCCTCTAAACTGTCCTTTAATATAAGTCCCATTATTAACTTTTAGAGGTGAGGAAACAGGCACAGGAAGGTCCCATTGTTGGACAGTGGTAATTGTGAGAAATTCTTTGTTGTACAGAATATAAATTTGCCTTCCTGTAAGGCCTACCTTTTGCTCTGAGTTCTTGGAGCTGCAGTACAGTGTAATGTCTGCATGTGGAGGAAATGTCAAATTATTCTTTTAAATCAAATTACATGAGTCCCCATCTTGCCACTTGGCAGGATACTCAATCTCAGTCCTTCTCTAAGGTTAGACAAGATTGAAGGGAGAGTCACCTGGTGCCTAGAATATAGAAGGGGGACATTCTTGTCTTCAGTCCCTCATGGTCACTGCTGAACTCATCTTAATGACTAACTCTAAGGTGTCCTTTGAAGGCAGGTGGCACCACAGATTACAGACTTTGGCACAGTGATATTTTTTACTCCTGGAAGTTCCAGTGCGTTGAGTGCAGCCTGTCCTACACCCCATGCAGCCATTCCTTTGATGTCTTACTCAACGAGATTTGCATTCCAGCTTTTCCCAGAGCCTACTGACCATCTTTTCAATTTGCGGACTTTCTCCTTTCCAAAACTGACTTGTGGGAAACAGGCTAGGAGAAAATGTTGTTTGCAAGCAACATCTGCTTTTTACCCCAGAACACACATCTTCCCTGAACGCAAAGATCCAACCTGGAAAAATACAAAGTGAACAAAATCCAAATGATTGGAAAGGTTAAGTCTTTCATCTTCTCAAGGTGGCTTAGTTTCCCCATTTGTAAGTTGGGGGAAATATCGTTTTGAGATTGGTTTATGAGTGTTTAGCCCAGTGCATGTAATGGCAATCACTCAATAATGGTACATGTATTATTTGCAATAGGCTTGTTTTAGCTGCCTGATGACCCTTCGTCTGTGATTGGCACATGCTCCTTTTGAGGGAATGGCTCTTCCCCAACTGTCCTAGCCAAATGAATCCAAAAGCAGCTCCCACCTTACGAGTTGGCTAAAGGATGGCTAATAGTATCCACTTCCCTGGCCATAGGGACTGATTGGCCAAGGGTTGAGCCCATGGCCCTAGCCACGCATACCTACTTATATAACTATTAAGTGTCGTGAAAGAAAGAGACAGAGGGATCTGATCTTGTCTAAGAAGCTCAGTCTAAGGCTGTTGAACTTTGGACAAGTGATTTCTCCATTTTGGGCCTTAGGTTTTCCCTTCTATAAAATCAGAGGACTGAGTGGGAGGTTCCAGAAGGGCTACATCTGGGCTCTGGCAGGTTCCTCTCACACACTTGCTGCTTCATGTACAGGCTGCTGCTTGGCTCTGCGGAAGGACCAGTGTACAGGGTTCTGTTGTGGCTGCTGTACCTAGCAAAGCACACCCTGCTATTTTACTTTCGGCTTCCTGTTTACCTTCCTCTTTGCCAGTTACATAACAAAGTAAAGGAAATTGGAATCAACTGCCAAGTGACCACTACCAAATTTGAAGGCTACTACAAGCTTGTAGTTCTGAAATTCACATTGCTCTGAAAACCAAGTTTTTTCTTGAGTTTGTTGGCAAACTCATTTGGCAGCAGTATTTGACCTGAAATTTGTATGAATACGAATACATTTTATTGTGGACATAAGTGTTTTTACCATAGGTTCTATACCCTGCCATGAATCTTTTATAGAACAGATGTATTACCTCCCTAAAATCTGAAAAATTCTGGCTGTGGGGATTTTGGGTAGGGGATTATAGACCTGTACTACTACTAGGTCTTTATCTAGTACTTTCTGGGGATAAAAAAAATTTCCCATGTGTGATTGTATAATCCCTGTGATACTGGCACTGTGGGTGTCATGCTTATTTTACAGATGGGCAGTTCAGCTGTTTATTTAGCACAATATGTATGACAAAAGTAGTGGCCAAATCAAGAGGGGAAATCTTGAAATATGGCTGAATTTGGATAAGTGGGATGGAAAGAGGTGGCATGGTGTAGAAAAGGCTGTTTGAATAGGATTCTGAATAAAGTACAGTTGACCCTTGAATAGTGGGAGTGTTAGGGGTGCCTACCCCAATCCTGTGCAGTCGAAAATCCAAGTACTGCTATTTCTGCCTCCAAAACAAAGGGACTAGTAAATGACTCACCCAAGGGCAGGAAGCTGAGAGTTTGGATAGAATCAGGACTCAAACCCTAATTCTTTTGATTCCCCATATTGTGATCTCCAATCAAACACTAACCTTCCCCCCTGTAAAATGGAAATACAGGCACTATATTTATTGGAAAAAGATACCCACGTATAAGAGGACCCAACACAGCTCAAATCTGTGTTTAAGGGTCAACTGTGCATATTTTAGACTATCCCTTGGTTGTAATGGAGGTATAATCAGAGATAAGGAAGTGAGTGGGTCAGTCTTCTGAGAGGATAGTCAGAAAACAAACATGGCCCTTCCTCTCATGAGGCTTACGATCACAAGGGGGTGATAATCCTACAAAACCAAAATGCCCCCTGTGACTAGTGCTACATAGAAGACTTAAGTCTTTAGTAAGAGCCAGTGTAAATCCACCTAGAAATAACATTTTTGGCATATGGCCTTCGTTTTTCCTAACCATACATATGCATGAAATATATCCCTTGAACAAAACTGGGGTCATCCTGCTCTTTTCACTTAAAGGTATGACACAGATTGTGGCAGAGGAGAGAGCTAAACGAGCTGTTTCATCCTTTTTGGCCGAATATTAGCATTAGCCACTTAGGAGATTTGTAGACACAGCCCAGTTGTGTTTATAGTGTGTTTCTGAAATGCAACCGCTTGTCTGCTGAACACTGGAGGCAGATGCAGACAGCAATGCAGTAAGAAGGCCACATGGCAAGGCAGTTCACGGAGCCGGGAATTCAAGCTGTTTGAAAGCTCAGAACCACCAGCCATCCAAACAAATTTCCACCCTCTACAAATATGTGTTCAGAGGGGATTAATGGAGTATTCAGACTCAGAACGACTGGCACCACAGCCAGAGCTGGTTTCTCTTGTTCACTCAGCTAAAGCACAACTGGTGACAAGGGTAGACTGAGGGCGAGTTCTTTCCCTCAACCCAGATTTTCTGGTCGGGAGTTTAAAGTGGCTCAGGAATTTAAAATGGCTCTGATGCCATTCTCTGCTTCATTTCGTTCAGTTCTGAAAGAAACCACACTAACTCAGGGTCCAGATCTTTTTCTGCTTAAAAAGCTTAAGTGGGGGGCTTCCCTGGTGGCGCAATGGTTGAGGGTCTGTCTGCCAATGCGGGGGACACGGGTTCGTGCCCCGGTCGGGGGGGATCCCACATGCCGCGGAGTGGCTGGGCCCGTGAGCCATGGCCGCTGAGCCTGCGCGTATGGAGCCTGTGCTCTGCAACGGGAGAGGCCACAACAGTGAGAGGCCCGCGTACCGCAAAAAAAAAAAAAAAAAGCTTAAGTGTATATTCCTCACATTAATTCGAAGTCCATTGTCTTTTGGAGAGAAAGAGCAAAACCATTTATTTTAGAACCTACCTGAACTCACTTGGCAAACATGTTCTAGTTGGTGTGCAGAAAGACACATTTAACCAGCTCTACATTCAGTCAACCATTCATGTTAATGATGATAATAGCAAAAAGTGAAATTGTATAATCAGGCCAAATTTAGATTAGGCCTCACCTCTCCTCTTTCTTTAGGAAATCAGGAGCCTCCCCACCTTACAGTAGTGCTCCCTGGACAGTGAATGACAAAAGGGGTGAGTCCTGCATAATCCACAGCTGTTGTAATCCGCCCTGCAGGAAATGGTAAAAATAAATGCTTTCTTACGGGACTCGTACATTTTTTTTATGTCGCTTAATTTCTAACAAATATATTAAGTTAGAGGAAAATCTTATTTAGCTAGAATTATAGGGCATGGAGTCATTAATTCATTTCCCTGAGATGGTGCCTACTCTTCCTCTCCTTGTGCCCTCCTTGTACTCAGCATGCAGTTCTACTGTTGCACTTACAACAGTTCTACTGTTGCCACACCTCTGAAGCCATAAGCCAAGCATAGTAGCTTGCGTAAGTACAGGCCCAAATATCTGTTGAATCCTCTATATGGAAACATGATGAAAACTTGTCACCACTGACTTTAAATGTAAAGAAAATTTTATCATCAATTTGGACAAAGGAGAATTAGAATTCAAGTCCAGTTTATATGGCAGTTCCCCAGTGTTCTTCACAGAATAAGTAGACTTTAGAAGTACATTCGAGTTTACTTCTTAGAACAAGCAAAATGACATTTTAAGTACAGTTGACCTGTGGACAACGCAGGGGCTGGGGCGCTGACCCTCTATGCAGTTGAAAATCCGCATATAATTTACAGTCTGCCCTCTGTATACAATTCCTCTCTCATCCAGTGTCCCACGTCCACGGATTCAACCAACCATGGATCATGTAGTGCTGTAGTATTTACTACTGAAAGAAATCTGCATATAAATGGACCCATTAAGTTCAAACCTGTTTAGTTCAAGGGTCAACTGTGTATTATGTATCCTAAATAAGTCACAGAAGCTAGTATAAAAACAAATTAAGATAAAAAACAATCATGTTCGGAAAAGGAAAAACACACAGATGTCAAAGATGCCAGCACAATACTAAGGGTAAATAAGAAATAAGGTTATAGAAAATTGGTATTAGAAGACAGATTAATGCAGATATTTAAATACATTAAAATCAGTCCATAACTTGGGGGGGGGGTATGACCCTTAAGATTCTGGAAAGGATAAACTTGATTATTAAAGAGCAGAGTCGATTTTACGATAAAAAGTTTATAATCAGTAGACTTATGTGATACAGGAAGGTCATTTTTAGGGAGAGAGATTTATATGGTTTTCCACATTAGCACTTTTCATGAATATGGATTATAGTTAGGAAAACCTGTATTTCTGATTTGGTATTTAGTAGAGATATAGAGCTGGTTACACACCCCCTAGCGTCATCAGCACACATCTTGCCTATGAAAATTCATCAGCCCCAATTTTCAAAGTGCCCACTCTTAATTTTCCATTGAGAGTAAATCAAATACTGTGACAAACGTTTTTCTGCAAATTCACATGTGCCATATACACTGCACTGCAAAAGAAGGAAACAAAATGTTTTTAATTAAATAGTTCAGAGGAAGAGAAACAGGTGAATAGAGGTCCACAGACCAAAGGATCTCTCTGGAGGAAAAAAAAAAGACAAAAATACATCATTCACCCACGAGGTCAAAGGGATCAGGAGCCACCGAAACACTAGTTCACGCACTTCGTCTAGGAGCAGAAGGAACAGAGGTTGTATATATTTGCATTGTAAACAGTGTGCATTATACAAACTTAAAATCTATAATTAAAACCTATTCAATCTAATAAAAATCATTCACAAAGCATTATATAGGCAAATATGTTTAAAAAAATATTTTAATAAGCATATTCAGAATGGCAGACAGGGAATAGGGGAAGGGAATTTCCTAATAGTGCAAAATTACTATGCATAAATTTTAAAACATCTAATTCATAATTTTAAATGCCTATTTGAATATTACTTCAAATACATTTGAAAGCTCAACAGATTTGTGTTGAACTGAGTTACAAATTTTGAACTCTTTTGAAAGCACATCATCATAAAACAGAAAACCATTCCAAATGAAGATAGATAGATAGTGCTTTGCTGGGGGTAGGTATGGGGTGAGGGAGACTAAGTAACTATTAACGAAGCCTTCTTTTCCCAATGCAATTTGTCAAGAGTTCAAGAGTTATGAAATGTACTAAATCTTAAGCAAATTAAATTCATGGTATTACTAAAAATTTTTAAAGTAGTGCAATGACATCAAGTTATAGTGGCTGCATTATGAAGAACAAAGTACTGTGTGAAATACCTGTATAAACATAAAATACAATTAAATATTTCTCTATGAAAAGCTGAGCATTATGTATTATAATAGTGGAATGTCTTTCATTAGGCATACTTTAAAAAGATCAAGAAAAGTAAAATTTCCTAACATGTATACAACATGTGCCGTATTTGCAAACATGCCTGAGAATTTATTTAAAATGTTCCTGTAATGTTAGTCTGCAAGAACTTCACAAACCTGCAAACAAAATGCATCTTTCAAAAAAAAGGTGAAAATGGCAACTCTAATATTGCAACAACTTAAAGTTCATCATCACTATTTCTATAGACCACCTTTGACAAAGAGCTAGGACACTTTGGATTCGTATAATAAAAGCTGATTTAGAAAATGGATAGTGACCATCTGCAAAAGCTGCCATTCTGGATAAATTAATGTTCTAGGTAAAACAAAAACAAGAAGTTGTTCACGCTTCTCAACACTTCCACCCAAAACTTTGATTTACTTGGATGTGTATGTAACAACAATGAATCTACATCATATGAAGTCAAGTGTTGTAAAGTGGCTTTTAACACTGTTTGGGGAGAAAAAGTTGTTCACATTGGTGGAGGGAAGCAGTCTGAACATAGGTTAATAGTAATACTTCATGGGGGATAAGGCCTAAACCAATTTCTCAGTGCAAACCTCTACTCAATTGCATTAGACAGTTGAGCCATTAAAAACAAGACCGCAGAAGATTTATTTTAAAAAGGCATTGGCTCTTTGATGGCTGAAAATGAATCAGTAGAAGCATTTGGGGTATGCCTGTGTGATAAAACAATAGTTAATAATCTTTTATAAAAGTTTGGATATAGGTTGGTCTATCAGCTGTATAAAACTACATTTTTTAAACAAGAATTTTGCACTAAAAATAAAATGGCACTATTGCAAGGCTATGCAAATGGATGATCCTATTTGTAATCACACAGAGCAGTGGTTACTGAATATCTTATTTTCATTTTGGAAATACACTATCAAATCTGAAAAGCTGGATAGTTAACTGGAAGTCTAAAAACTTCTAACTTTATCACTTTTTCCTCATAAAATCAGTACTGTTGCCTGCCAACTCCTTGTGTGTGCCAACATCTAAGTATCACTTGACCTTTTCCCCTGTTTATTTAATGCAAAAATGGGAAATTTTGTAATGCATATAAAAATAACTGAACAAGATTCTGGTCAGCATGATACATTTAAGCACTTAAGCCAACATTAAACTTTTGTCTTGATTCAAAAATAATTTTGAAAATTATAGCAAATGCAAAACAAACTATGTGATCTAAGTATCATGCTTAATTTCAGAGTTCTCAAACTATTTGTCCTTAAGTAGAAACTTGAAAAAAACAAATGTTCACAATCCTTTATGAATGCTTTTACCACCTGGATATAAGAAACATGACTTAGTTACTACACAAACACTTAAAAATTCATTAGAAAAACCTTAGCAAAATAAAATGAAAGCTGACAGACTCAGAATATCAATTCCTCTCATAAAAGTTTACCAACTGTACAAGTTAAGAAAATTATACAAGCTTTTGTATTAAGAAAGGACAGCTCAGTCAAGACATATGTACTGTAAAAATCTTCCAAAGGCTACAAAGAATCTGGAAAAATACAGAATGTATTTCTTAAGCCCAGATAAGAATATGGAAAGACATCATTGATGTCAACAATTTTACATATACAAACCTGACTTGGTTTATTTTTAAACTTCTATATATAAAAAAATCATGCTAGCATAACTTTCAGGATTCATAAGGGTTTCCTTAATAATGATAACAATTTGTATGGAGAAGAAAAATGTCATAAAAGACATTTCAAGAAACTCAGAAAAATTGGTGTTAATCAGAAATTTGAACTTGTTTTTTTCTTCTCTGCCATCAAACTAAGCAACAAGTACCTTGTAGTGAAATTTTAGGATTAATACATCAAATGAGAAGGTACAGATACATCTTTCAAATTTACTAAACTATTTGTTTTATATCCTTAAAAGGGCCTTCACAATTTTAAAGTAAAAAGTCTGCAAAAGGCAGAATTATGAAATCTTATTTACTAAAGTTAGGACAATTCAAATTTTAACCAACTGCTTCAAGGAAGTCAACTTTTTAAGGTCACCCATCAACCCTGAAAACTTTAGTCACACCAGAATTTACTCCAAAGAAAGTAAAATAAGTGTAAAATTTAGTCGTCTGTGTTTTCAAGTTCTTCAAATTTTCCATGTGAGACTGCATCTTGGAAAAATTCAGAAGAACCCGGACTTTCTTTTCCATTGCTGTTCACCCTTCGCCTTTTGGCAGGTCTCTCACTTTTTTCATCAAAATCACTTTCATTTCTTGCAGTCGTATGGGCAATTTTTGGGTCAGTGGTAAGGTTATCTGTTTCATAACCATTAGTATCCATATCTGTGTGAAGTGGTTTCTTACTTCCACCTGTTGGTCCATTAACGTGTAACCCTTCAACTTTCACTTCTTCTTTGTTTAATGTTTCACCTGGTCCGTTAGATGACACCCCTAAGTTGGAAGAAACATGAATGAAACTGCTAATATTAAAAAGCTAAATCTGTAAACTATTATAACACAGCTATAAACAGCTGTAAAATAACTTTTTATCGAGCAAGTGAGATATCAAATCTGTGTATACATATGGTTTGAATTCTGGCTTTATTTACTTTAGTAGCTGTGTGACCTTAGGCATGTTATTTGCACTCTCTTGTACCTCAGTTTCATCACATATACAATGAGGATAACAACAAATTTATAGGATTGCTGTGAAGATTAAATAAGTTAATAAATGTAAAGAATTAAGAACAGAATTTGGCATATATTAATAGCATGCTGGTATTATACGTGGCAACAAATAAGCAATGGATCCAGCAGTCTAAATAAGCTGAGTTAAAGCAAAGATATGCATAAGTTATTCAGATTTAGCAAAAAGGCCAAAACTTTCTAAAACCATGAAAAAATTATATTCTTTCTTTAGAAGTTTGAGTTTTCTACTGCCGTATATAAAAAGCAGGATGACATGATGTTTTCATTCTTAATGTAAATCTACAGGTATTATGCTTTAAGGGTAAAGATCATATGCTATATTTATCTAAACGGATTTAAATATTCTGTCATAATGTTAAATTAATTCTTGCACTGTCCAAGCGTACACTTGAAAATGCTAAAAGTAAACACAAATTCCTTCATAACAGATTGAGAAAAGAAAGAGTATAATTACTCTAATGAAGTGACAAAAGGTCATGTTAGAGTTGACTGCAAAATGGAGAAATTTTGCAGATACTTAATGTAAAATATAGAATGTGCCACTGGAGATAATTTAAATTTAATTTTCTGAAAAATATTCACTATAAAGAACGAGAGCCTCAAATACACATTTTGGTCCAATAAAATATACTATTTCCCCAGCTCAAAGGTGCACTCAAGTCATGTATGCTTATGGGATTATGTGCCATATGACAGTGGAGGAGTGATTTTGTCATAGTAAGCACAAGAAGCTTGGTGACACTCTCATTAGGTCAAAAAGCACTAGTAGATTTCAAGACATGAATTAAAGCCCCTTACAAAAAAAGACAGTTGGGTTGCAAAGTTCCTTCCTTTCCTTGAAAAACCTGGAAATCTTAATTGTACCTGATGTGAATGGCTTCTGGGCTGAGTAATTTATAAGTAACTTATGAACACTCTTCCTTGGCTAACTGCATGTTATCATCAAATGGTTAAAAAACAAAGAAGGAAAAGAAAGGGAAACAATTTATTTGGTGTTATCAGCAAATAAGAAAAGAGAGAAATAAAGTAGTCCCTGGCATCTGTAGGGGATTGGTTCCAGGACCCCCTCGGATACCAAAACCCATAGATGCTCATCCCTTATATAAATAAGAGAGCATGAAAAATTCATATGACCCATGTACTTTCAATCATCTCTAGATTTCTTATAATACCTAATAAAGTGTAAATGCTCTGTAAATAGCTGTCAGCACAGAGCAAATTCAAGTTTTGCTTTGTGGAATTTTCTGGAATTTTTTCTTTCTTCAAATATTTTTGCTATGCAGTTGGTTGAATCTGCAGATGCGGAGCCCATCGATACAGAGGGCTGACTGTACTACCAACCGTCTGCCTCCCTGAGTTTCCACCCCTAGTCCCAAAGTCAGTCTCAGCTTCTTATTCAACTTCAGGATGGATGTGATTGGCATTAGAAATCATGTCAATGAACCTTCTTGAATCAGGAAACAGCTGGGCCCTAATATTTGTTTGGCTTGTTCTTAGAGGGGAAGTAGTGAGGGAATAGAGAGGAGTCATTAAATGAAGAAAGTATATTCACCACAGTAATATTAAATGCCAGTGTGAGAGCAAAGATCAGAACAAAGTTCAAATTCTTCACAGTATTCCTCTTCTAGTTTCTGTCAGGGGGAGGTTAGCTCTCCACTGGCCCTCCCCTAAAGCTGTTACATCAGAATGCAGGTGTGCAGAGCTTGTCTCTAATTCACCAGTTTCCTCCTAAAAAGGACTGGAGGATTTATTACTTTCTGCTTAGCAATGGTCTTACTTAAGACTATTTTAATTAAAGTAGAAATCAAGATAATTCTCTGACTAGGTCTTACTGATCAGCTCAGTGATCCTTGGTCCACTGTATATTTTAAACAAGAACACTATCTGAATCTCAAACATATTAGTATGCTTTTTGCTTCTCTTTTTCATGGACATAAAAATGAATGTTTCTGTACAATATTAATGCACAGGCTGACACCTGCTTTATCTTTACTCGTCCTTCAAGGTTATTATGTTATCAAGGAGGAAAATATTTTAAAGAGGGCCCTTGTTATCTGCTTCTTTTCGTTTATATGCTTAAATCAGTTTCCTAATAAAGTGTTATAAGCTCTGAAAGTATTTCATAAATATCTGTGTATTTCTGATGTGAAATGGCTGGAGTTTCGGTCTAAGACTTAACAAGAATACTTATATCTAGACATTCCAACCTGATAAGAAAACAGATGCTATTTTCTTAATTTCTTAAAAGAAATGGTCACTGTTGATAGTATACTTTATTATATGTACTTTTTAGTGATATCAATGGGAGTTCTTTCCAACTGACTTGTACATATTCTGTGTGTTAGTATATATGTATGCTGATACTATGTTTCATCTGGTATTTACAATTATGACTTCAGTTCTGCTTTGGAAGTTTAAGAGACACCAAAACTGAATTTTCCAAGCTACTGAAAGAAAAGTGCCCGTCACTATGAAGAAATCTAAGTGTTCTTTGGTTGCTTACCATTTTGATTACTATTGCTTATAGTGCCATCTTCTTTCTCAGACTGGCTGTTACTACTGTTTGAGGCAGTTGGGGGAGGGGATGGTGCTCGACTAGAAGCAGCACTTTCACTTTCATCTAGAAGACGATCCATGTAATCCCTTAAAATTAAGTAAAATAATAAGACAATTATTTTCTTATATTAAAAACAGCTGAAAATTAAAATTGACTTAAGTTAAATTTAGAAGGCTTTATTAGCAAATATATCCTAATTTTCACTTACATTTATTCCAGTGCCTCATCTATGACACCAGTATCTGAACATTTAAATGGAAAAGCTCCTTTTGGTTACATGTTTGTAGGAAAAATATGTAAGTCCTCTACACTAGCAAATTTTAGAGACCTATAGGAAGTTTTAAAACTTTAAAAACTGTAGGCAAGTGATCAGAGGGGCCCAACTAAAATCAGAAAATCTGTAAATGAAGAGGCAGGGATGATGTCAATCAGGAGGAGTACAGAAGAATGTCTGAACAGACACAGGTTGGAACTGTAAAGCTCATAAAGACTACTGGATGGCTATGGCAATACCTGAAAGACAAATTAGGACCTAATAATGAATTACCTTCCTGTTACCTTCTACGTTACCTTTCTGCTAGAGCTAAGCTATAGTAAGCTCACTAAGTTCCTGGGCTTATCTGCCAGCTGTATCTGCCCATATATTGTTAGAGGTGAACTTACTTCCTTCCCTAAGTCATTCCTAACTGTATGGCATGGGAAGACATTTGTGGTTAAGTGACATTGGGTTGAGGTTAGAAGATCTGAACGAAATACTTCTCTCTCTCAGGTCTAGTGTCTTTACCTATAAAATGCATGTAACCATACATGACCTATCTACCACACAGGGCTGTTGTATAAGATATGTGTAGCGAAGTGTTTTATGAACTATGAAGTGCTATTAAGTCACTAGAATAAAGGTCAGCAAACTATGGCCTCTGGGCTGGCCACCTATTTTTGTGGACAGTATTTTACTGCAACACAGCCACATCCATTCACTTACACAGTGTCTATGGCTGCTTTTCACAATAGCAGAGCTAAGTAGTTGCAAGAGAACTTAACGCCTGCAAAAGCCTAAAACATTTACTCTCTAGCTCTTTACAGAAAAAGTCTGCCATCACCTGTGCTGGAATAGTTCCCTGAAAGCAGGGAGTTTAGTCTGCTTTATCACTGCACCACCAGTGCCTAAGTTGTGCACGGTGCAGAGAAGTGCAATAAAAACCAAAATACCTTATTTATTTTTAAATTCCCTCAGAATAAGTATAACAAATAGTAAGGCAAATCCTATCTTTTAGAATTTTGTGAGCGGCGTAAGTAAGAATGTGGACAAGAAGGAAACCACGGAAGGGCTTTTGGGACTTTACTGACAGTCTGTGGTAACAGTCTAGAACAGACTAGTAACTATAGTTTTAATCTCAAACTATGTGATCACGTTGTCGTTTATATACAGGGACATACATTATAAATGTGTAGTTTACAATATAGGGATGTAGAATCTGACCTCAAGAAGCTTCCAACAGGTTAAGAGTACAAACTAACACATATCAAAGAAACATATATGACCACGAACTAATCAATTTACCATTCTAGGCCTTATTTTCCTCATCTATAAATGGAGGGAATGAAATTTCATGGTCTTTTAAGATCTCTTTGGCTTTATGTCATTCACCATTACAGAACAATCACACAGAAACAGAATGAGCATGATGAATGCAATGCCAAAGGGACTTCAGAAGCTAAAGCTAACAGAAACAGATGATGCATGAGGAAGAATTGTTGGAAATAAATTTGGCATAGTGGGAATGGGTAATGGAGGATGTTAAAAGCCACGCAAAGGAAGCTAGAACTGACTAGATATCAAAATTATTTTAAATTTCTGAATATAACAATGATATTGTGAAAGACTTATTACTATTATTTCTTAAAGGTTAATGGCATCCAGAATGCTTAAGAAAGGAAGAGTCAGGTAGACCGTACAGGAGGCTGGAGTAGCATTCAAATAGTTCGAGTTATGCTGAGTTAATTTTTACTTTGAAAAAAATTATTTGCAAGGCTGTTACAGCAAAATCTTCAATTTGTATATGGCTACCAATTCTTCCAGGTAGGTAGTGAACTGACAGAATCCACAGTAGGATCTTTCAAAGGCCATTTATAGGCAGAAAAGTGGCAATGTGCTTCATTCTGGTGAACAAATGGAAGGTAACAACGTAACAGAAAAATGAGCAAATAACTTTCAGGATAATCTGCTCTTAACTATTGATTCTGACTAAGGGGGAAAATTTTAAAATTCAGTCCAATTTTTGTCTAAAGGCATTAACTTAATGTTTTGTGCGGTCACTTAAAGTGCAACTATTAATAGAAAGAGAAGGTCCTGGAAGCAAACTAGAAAAATATCTTCATGCCTACAGAAAACCACAATTTCTCCCCATCTGGAATATACAGTCTGGTCGTGGCTTCTTATAGGAGATGATTTAACACAGCTAAAAGGGACAAACAGGAGTAAAAGAATTATAGTTTTCAGTTAAAAAAACAAAAAACTTTATAAAAGACCCCGGAGGGGATATAACTGAAGCCTACAAAAACACACTATTCTTGTCTAGGGGGAAAAGCATTTCTTCACTTCCTACCATAACACCAGGGAACATGCTGTTAACTCTTAAAGCCTGAGAAAAGAGAAGATATGGGATTACTTTTAACTGAGACTACTCCACCTACAGAATACTTAAACCTTAAGGAGAATCAAGGTTACAAATATAAGTATCTTCAAAAAGTTTTCAGAAGCTACGGAGAGATTATTAGAAAAACTAAAATGTTTGGCAGCACATCCCTACCTAACCTGTTGAGCTTGACATCACAGAGGACCAACTAAGCCAGCCCACAACACTTCCCTTGGTGATGCTTTCTGAAAGAGAAAACTGGATGAACCATGGGTCTGACCCAGCATGGCAATTCTTATGTTCTTACTGCTGGTGACGACAGATTGCCTGTAGTTCATGTGTGAACATTATTTCTGAAATGGGTGAAAAAAATGAAAGATGTTACTATTGCTTTTCCCTATAGAATAGCTTGAAAACTGACTATTTTAAGATATACTCTGAAGACTAGATAGCTGTATCTAGTTCTACATCACTGTGCCTCAACACTACCAATAAATACAAATTTAACTATAAATTGATAACAGTAAGCAATTATATAAAATTTGGAATACTGTTATATATAAAATTCTACTCATTATGAGATTTGAACAAGGGAGAATGAGGCACGGAGTCCAATGTCTCATGACTTCCAGGGGCAATCATACCCATTTATTCCCTTTTAGATAATTCTGCTTTGGATTTTAGAGTGTTTGATCCTCCAAGGAAGTGACCAGCAGAGACACCTGTAAATGAACATGACCAAGAAATAGTGCAGCCTAGGAGTTTGAAAAGCACAAGCAAATATGCATATAAGCACATCTTCCAAAGGCAGTTATTTGGCCAGGCTTAAGAACTTCAGTGGTGCATGGTGACCAAATGAAGTCACAACTTTGCATTATTTTTATTCCATAAACATTAGGGAATACTCAAGGTATTGGCAAAGTTAATTTGTATATAGTAAAGTCAATTCCACCACAACAAATTCGTCAGCATTTTAGAGCAACTCACGTGAAATGAAGGGTTCAATACTCTATGTACTATATACTTAAGTAACAAATTGCTAGTGGGAGTGGGAACAGTGTTTCATTCCACAGCTAGGCTGAATGAAGCTAAGAGAATTTGGTGCGTGGGGAATGGATTAGACATATAGGCATTTTGCTTAAAAACAGGATATAATAAACTATACTCCCTCTATCACTGGGAGTTAGCTAAAGGTACATTACTTATTAAATATTATTTGTTAAAGGAAAAGGTTTCAGAATATTTAGGGAAAGGGAAGTCATCATGCACATGTGCACCTCTCTATAAAAAACTTTGTAATAAAAGAAAATGCAATTTTACCTAACTTATTATAACCCTACGTCTTTTCCCTTTGATATCATCTATATCCAAATCTGATTTTGGTTCCCAGAATCAAAAATAGATTGGGAAAGGAAAAATATTAATTTCCCTTCCTCTTTAAAGGGCCTCTATTAGGCATATGGCCCTATAAGTTTTAGAAAAGATAGTCTCTCCTATTCTTACTGCTCTCTCTCAGTGTTATTAGATCAAAACTGTATGCGCTTATACTGAATGGAATAGAATTTAACAAAAACATGCCTTCACAGCTGTTCTGATCCATTTCCTCTCAGGAATACTACTGAAAACATACACTCTTAACATTCGCTTTGATAAATTTGCTGTCTCAAGATGAACTGTAGTTTACAATGTATTTATAATACACTGTAAAGTCTAAATGCCCTATGAAGATGTCAATAAATGGATAAATTGAAACTAATGTAAACTTTTATCCTATCAAGAGAAAGAAGATTCTAAAAATTACGATTTTCTCAAGAAAAATTTAGAAAAGCTTAGCAAAAATGACTCAAAAGAAAAAATACTCACGTGACACCAGGATGAAGATTATATTTCTTTTTTCCAAATCGCGTTTGCTGAGCAAAGAAATCGTAACGTTCAGATTTTTTCCACATATAATAGAATGCTACACATTCACCAACTGACCTTGTTCGAACCTATAAGAAACAAATGCTTGTTTTTAACAAGTATCTCCTCCTTAAAGGAGTTATCTCATGAAAAATACCTGAAGTTTGAAAACAAATTTAGCTGGTCTTTAAGTAATACATAATACCACTTACAAAATACAACACTGTAGCAGCCGTGTTAAAAATTACTCTTTCTGAACTCCCATTAAGAAAAATAATACATTGGCAACAGGTCTTCAGATATTTAGCATTATGCTTTTTTTTTAACCTTTTAATTTTTTTTAACATCTTTATTGGAATAATAGTTGCTTCACAATGCTGTGTTTCTCCTGTATAACAAAGTGAATCGGCTATATGTATACATATATCCCCATATCCCCTCCCTCGTGTCTCCCTCCCCCCTCCCTATCCCACCCCTCTAGGCGGTCACAAAGCACCAAGCTGATCTCCCAGTGCTATGCAGCTGCTTCCCACGAGCTATCTATTTTACATTTGGTAGTGTATATATGTCAATAGCATTATGCTTTTAAAGAGACTATCATATGTTCATTTACTGTAAAATAAATACCCCTTTATTGAAAATGTCTGGAAGTGGCATTTGAATTAAAATAATGTTATAAACAATTTGCAAATACTTTTACTCACAGAACGCCTAGGGAGACTGCCTTTAAATTCCCATTTAAAGGATTCTCTTACTAATCCCAACACTGATCCAGACTCAGTTACTTACTTTCTAGAAAGGCTGAAAGTATTCCCCAGTGAGTTAAAAGCTATTATAGTAATGCTAATACTTTGTTTACTAAATTACTCCAGTGGCTTACTGTGCTATACCTATTTGGGCAACTGAATGGCTCCCTTTACTAATGTTAAACATATGAGATTGGCAACTGATGTTGACAAAATTCCCTGTTCTGCTACTTTGCTTAGAGAGCTGGTAGGGTTGATGCATATAAAATACTAGGAGTTAAAAAGGTATCTGAATGAGTGTTTGGGATGCAAGACAATATGCTTTAACTCATAAATTTCTGATTCTGAAGAAGGGATCCGGTGGGACTGACTGCACCTAAGGTCAATTTTATGACATCCTTATTTTGTTATGGGACATATATTTTTCTTTCTGCCCCGTGTTGCTTTAAGACAAAGCTATCAGGGCTTTAAAAACAAAAACTAAAAACCCAGTCATCTTCTCAAGCTGTTTTTTGCCTCCTTTTTAGAATCTTATTTCTAGTAGACAATTGTCAAGTCAACTGTACGTTACTGAAAGCAAAAACTACAAACACATTTTGTAGCATGCAAAGTTAACATTATTATGAAAAATCCTCAATTAAGTAAGTGTGCATAATACAACCTACGATTAAGATCCAAACTTCAATTCCAGGTGTAAAAACAAAGCCTTAATGTTTTCACTGGACTTCAATGTCTTCTTCTTAAGAATTATTGTCCTCCCTTTGTTCACTGGAACAACTAGTGTACTAGGTATATAAAGGTCGGATGACTTCTGTAACACTGAAATATCACCATCCCAAATATTTATAAAGAAATCAAGGTCTTATTTTCAATACTATGTTAAGACTTTTTTTGGCTAATAGTTTTAAGTCATCTAATATGTTCTTATTCCTTAAAAAAGGACTGCTCCTGCCAGTTACATCAGCTTATCATCCCAAGGGTCCCTCCACAGATAATCCAGCATGGTTTGGTCAATAGTGTTTGAATTCAAGCAGGAATGCTAGAAAACTCTTTCCCACAACGCTGTCCCTTTCAACCATGAGACAATTTGTTTTTTTAAAATCAGAAACATGCATGGCCATTACATGAAACAGACATTAGCATAATGCGCTCCTTTCATAGAGTATTCACTATATTGGAAATTATCAGATGATTTGGATACAACACCTTAATGTTGGATACAACATTAAGATGATTTGGATACACCTTTCACATCAATGCTAAGACTCAAAATTTCTCTTATTAATTATGCCTGATGTCAAATACCAAAATTCAACAAAATAATCAAGAATAAACTAAAGAACAACAAAATTGAGAAAAATGAACTCACAGGATTTGTAAGCAGCTATTTTATTTTGGAACATAAAATAGATACTGTTAAATATGTGTTGAAACAAATCAAGTGAATACCATCGGATCACATCCAGAGGTATGAAATAGGAGAGTGTGATGACAGACTATTTAGAGCCTCAGAAGCAAGCCCACATAAGCCCAGATACTTTCAGCATCATCCTAGATAAGCCATCACATATCTTACACACCATCCTTAAGGAAACATGTAAAGCCAAGCTCCTTGTCATTTATATTTGCTAAAAATGTGATATTTATAAACCTAGAAATTACTTAATTTCCTATATTTACATTCTTTTTTTTTTTTTTGCGGTACGCGGGCCTCTCATTGTTGTGGCCTCTCCCGTTGCGGAGCACAGGCTCCGGACGCGCAGACTCAGCAGCCATGGCTCACGGGCCCAGCCGCTCCGCAGCATGTGGGATCTTCCCGGACCGGGGCACGAACCCGTGTCCCCTGCATCGGCAGGCGGACTCTCAACCACTGCACCACCAGGGAAGCCCTATATTTACATTCTGAGATTTTAATTTTGCCTGTCCTAATATCCCCTAGGAACACATTTTTCTATTCTATGTAATTGTGTAGTTACTATTAAAAATCCTACCTGATTTCAGTTTGAGAGAATTAAACCTAAAAATAAATTTGCAAGTACTTATGAAGGTTTTTTGGGTATACATTGACACTGTGTGATTGATATTATCCATATGGCATGATAAATTATGCTAAATTGTCAAATTATAAAATTATATAATGTATAATAAAGCTGACTTATTGAGATATTCTTCTGGAAAATTAAATCTTAATTGAAACCAAATTAAATATTAAGTATCTGATTTTGGACCACTTAGGACTTAAGCAAATGTAAAAAACATCTTAATTATAAATAATGTCATGGTAAAAATGCTGTAAAATTTCCAAGTAAGAACCTCCTAAAAAAAATCTGTAACAAGTTTGTGGAAAATAGCTTTAAGTAATTACAGTGTATACACACATCCCATCCAGAAGCTGATGAACATATTTATAAACGTCTAATTCTTAAAGGCTTCCAATATCATACACTGAGAACAGTCACTTAGCAAATACATGCCAGGAAGTCTAGGCATGCTTATTATAATTTTCTAAATACCAGTGTATTAAAATATTCATTATTGAACCTTTAACATTAGAAAACATAATAGAAGATTTAATATAATCTAGGTTAACTAAATTTCTTTTAATAAAAGAGACAACATATATCATCACTTACTTTATTAGCCTGAATCAAATGAAAGTCCTTTCCATAGGCCTTCAACCCTTGTTCAAAATTTCTACACTCTTCCTCTGTCCAAACAGATAATTCCTCTGACAAAATCGGGGGGCGGGGGAAGGAGGGGAAACTGTTAAGCAATATTCTCCCAAATGCTGCATATAACAAACAAAGTTGTAAATAAAAATGTAACTTTCTGTTAACAATGAGGGAAGTATTTTACTCCTGAATTCTATTATTGATGGCTAAAAAAGATAGTGACAAAAACACCTTATTTAATAATGGGTGATTTAGTCCCTGACTCTCCAACCTCAACTTATGCCTTTCCCCTTTATTCTTTTTTTTTTTTTTGCGGTACACGGGCCTCTCACTGTTGTGGTCTCTCCCGTTGCGGAGCACAGGCTCCGGATGCATAGGCTCAGCGGCCATGGCTCACGGGGCCAGCCGCTCCGCGGCATGTGGGATCTTCCCGGACCGCGGCATGAACCCGTGTCCCCTGCATCGGCAGGGGGACTCTCAACCACTGCGCCACCAGGGAAGCCCTCCCCTTTATTCTTTATGATCCAACTAAACAAGCTACCTTTCAATTCCTTTAATTCGTTATGTCCTTTCTTACTTTAGAGACTTTGTGCATGCTCTTCCCTTTGTCTAGAGTTATTTCCTGCCTCTTACCTCAACCTCCTTTCACCTAGCCAGTAAAAATATCCCTTTGTTCAAGAAGCTTTAACAGCCTCACTCTTTCCCCAACTAGGTTAAGTCCCACTGCAATAAGTTTGGATTGCACCCTCTAATTCTCCTTGGAAGAACTCGTAACTATTTTTCAGCTTCCCTACCTAGGCTCTAAGCACTGTGATGTCAGGGACCTTGTTTATAGTTATGTCCCCACAATTTAGTAGGCCCTCCAATTCTGTTGAATGAATAATCTTTCCTTTGTTACATAATGATATATAAACAGTACTCTTAGTGAAGTGGGGTGAGAGCCAGTTTGGAGTAAAAAAGTGAAAAACCTGGATTTTAGTTTTGGCTTCATTATTTATGAATTATGCTTGCCTCAGCTAAGAGACCTCAGTTCTCATCAGTTTTAAAGTGAAGCTAACATCTTTCACCTTACTTAGCTCACAGGATCATTACCAAGATCAAACAGGAAAATGTTTATAAAAATGCCTTAAAATTGAAAGGCATTATATATTTTTATTTAAATGGCCTTATTTTCCCATAAAGGAAGGGACAATATTAACCCCATTCCCCATAATGCCTTGTGTAACACTTGTGTTATATACAAGTTATTTAACAAGTTATAACAAGTTGTTTTCCAGCAAATATTTACTGAATTCAGAGATTAGTATTATTAAATTTAGGATATACCTAGGTAAATTGAAAAGCTTAAATTTTAAATTTCTGCTATATCATGAAAACAAATAAAAAATTAATATTTATGCTTACCTCTAGCTGCTTTTACATTAAATCTTAATCTTCTTAATGCTTCTTCTGTATCAAAATTGCATTTAACTAATTCATATAATGCCTAGAAAAATAAAAGGCTTCAGTATGTAACCTGGACTATGAACAATTCAAGGCTACAGTTTCTTAAGAGAGTAAAGGCTTTTCCAGAATCCAGTGTTTTCATACTTTCTGGAGGACAAGTAATTCTAGTAAATGCAACATAAAGAACACTAAAGAAGAACAAACATAATTCATTCCTGATAATTAACTGCCTCTGAATATGTAGAAAATAATGGATAAGCAAATACTCTACTGGTGGCCATGGTACTCTAGGAATTTATAAATAAAAAGAAATTTTATAATAATCACAAGTCCCTTCTTTTTGGTTTTCTGGGGTTCCTATTCAAAGACAACTTAAAACAAATCAGAAAAGAAAAACACTGGTGAAAAAGGCAAGAAAGTATATAATGCTGCTATTAGGTTCATGGTAGGCACTGTTCTATTATATACAGAATAACATTATCCCAGACAGGTATTCCCAACTTGATGATATCCACAGATTCTATGGGATATGCAAAGGAAGTTCAAAAAGCTTAATAAAAAATATATACAGGCAAAATAAAATATCAAAATTTTTATTTGAGCTGAAGTCATACCAATGAGTGTGTCAATACTACATATCTTATGCTGATTATAAACATCAGACTCCCTGTTGATGACATTACAGATCTTCCTCTACTTACAATGGGTCCCCAAAAACACATCCTAAGTTGAAAATACTGTAAGCTGAAAATGCATTTAATACACCTAACCTACTGAACACCATCACTTAGCCTAGCCTACCTTAAATGTGCTCAGAACACTTACATTAGCTTACAGCTGGGCAAAATCATCTAACACAAAGCCTATTTTATAACAAAGTGTTGAATATCTCATGTAATTTACTGAATACTGTACTGAAAGTGAAAAAGAGAATGGTTGTATGGGTACAGAATGGTTGTATCAGTTGTTTACCCTCATGATCACGTGGCTGACCGGGAGGTATGGCTCTCTTACACTGCCCAGCATCACAAGAGGTATTCAACACTAGCCTGGGCAAAGATCAGAATTCGAAGTATGCTTTCCATTGAACGCATACTGCTTTCATACAATCATAGAGTCAAAAAATTTTAAGCTGAACCTTCGTTAAGTCAGGGACCATCTGTAAAGGAATTTTGGTGGATAGAATAGCACTAAATGTGACAGCACTTAAACTTATAAACGTATGTGGTTAATATATTTTGGGAATATTGTAAGTTATTTCTTATTCATGTACCTGTTCATTGTCTTTTATGTGAGATCCTTCAGGAATTGCTTCTACACCTTTCTCATCACCTGTTCTTCTAGATGCATCCTTAAGAAATACAATCACTTTGTCTTCCGGTAAGTACTCAGGGTCCCACAGGAGCTGATCATCATTTTCATATACTAAATTAGTAAAATATAATGTTAAAAATAATGCCAAAAATTGATAGAGTTTGTGTTAAAACATATCACTGAACAAATAACCCATACTTAGAGCCAAAATGTTGAGAACTGAGAGGTAAAGTGTGGTCCCACTACTTGCGTGACTTCATTCTGGGGCAATATTTATAGCTTAAGTGATTTAAACAATCTAAACAGAAGGTACCACTTGATGCCCCTTTCAGATCTAGTCTGACTTAGCTTGACTTTACCAAATTCCAACCTCTCTTGGTTTGAATAGCAGTACCAACACTTCCTACCTGTATGACCCCAGCAAGTTACTTCCCTTCTTTCTGCCTCATCTGTGAAATGGGGAAAACAATCCTATTATACATGGCTGTAAGGATTTCAAGCAATTTAAAACAGTTCTGACACATATTAAATAAGTTTCAATGAATGTTAGCTATAATTATGATTTCTGAATAGGGATGTCTAAAAGAATGCTCACCAAATGTTAACACTGCTTATTTCTTGGTGGTAGGATTTGGGACAATTTTTTCTTACATCTTTGTACTTTTCCATGATGCTTGAAAATATATTGTGATAAGCATAAATCATTTTCATAAAACAAGTCATTACTTTTTTTAAAAAAGCATTTAGGTTTCATCAGAATTTCCATTATAAGATTGAAGCCCCAATTTCATCAAAATTTTATAAGTGAAAGAATGGAGGAGAAACTAAGATGAGAGCCTTGTGGAATCCTAAATGACAGGAAGATGAAAACAGACAAAATTAAGAAGGAACAGTCACAAGACAGAAGAAATATCAAAGTGTGGCACCATAGCAGCAAGAGAAAGAAAATGTTTCAGAGAGTAATAGATTGGTTAAATGCTGTTAAACAAGCAGGATGAAAATTGAAGAGGTGCACTGGATTTATTAACAAGGAGGGGAATGTTTCAAGAACTGTTTCTGTGCAGAGATGGAAGCCAAAGCCATACTGGAGAGGAATGAAGAGGAAATGGAAGGTAAAGAAATAAAGTAGAAAACTCTTCTGAAAAGTTTCACGGTAAGGGAGGAGATACAGCAGTACAGTAGCTAGAGAGGAAGCATAGCTGAAGAAAGTTTTTGGTTTTGCTTGTTTGTTGGTTTTTAAAGGCATGAGACATAATCACTTAAATGCCAATAGAAAGGAGCCAGCTGGACAAAGACTCTGAATTTAAGAGACAAAGTATAGCTGACATTGTCAAACTTCCTTGTGTTATGAAAAGGAATTAACAGCTAACAAAGGTACATCTCCTACATACCAGGTACTATGTTAAGTGTTTTCATATAAATTACCTTGTCCCCACCCACTCCCCTGCCACTACACACATACACTTTACATTTTTCCTTAGTAATAAACCTTATTCCTTTTCTAACCTGCTGGTACAATCGTAGTAAAACTCCAAACTGTAAATACAATAAAACTCCCATGATAAAGTGAATTTGGATAAACTGCTATTGATTTCTGGTCTGCACTCAGCCTTTCTTTGCCAAAGGGAACACACGAGAGTTCTTATATTCTTGGAGTGGGAGTGGGAGATGGACAATGCCTTACAAGGAAACCCTGATTCAGGAAGAAGACAATGGAGGGTGGGTCCCTGAGTCCCCAGTGTTCTCCCAGTTAGATACCCCATGTTGAGCCTATGAAACAAGCACAAACTACCTGAGAGATACTTCTGGAATCAACTGGAAGTCCCAAGTCACAGGATACAGAGATATGCTTATTTAAACTAAGTACACAAACATCACCAGATGGCGCCAAATGACAAGCCAGGTCCCTAGAACTGTGACTAGCAGCCAGATAGGCTAACCCTGAGAATATGATACTTCATTTAATGCATATACTAAAAATGACAATGAGGTGAGAACCACTAGCATTCTCAGAGAATAAACCACACTGCCTTAACTGGTTCCAGAAACAGACCAAATCACTTTCCAGTTAAGTTTATACTCTAAATATGACTTCTGACTATGATCTAAATAAAAAAGGCAACACAGTTGATATTTATTAAATATCTATAGAATGACTAAACGCCAAGAGATCATAAATTCAGGAAGAACTCCACCATTATGATAAAACACATGAAAATAAGGAGGAAAAATAATCTCGATTTTTTAATTTATTTATCTCTATTTTTTTAATTTATCATCTATAAATATGACATGAACCTCTATAAATATGACAGCAACAGAAGGAAAAAACAGTCTTTATTATAATTGTATAGTTTCATGAACATGCTGGATTTTGAAAGATCACAATCACTGAACTGTAACAGCATCTTCTGAAACTATTTCATTCGAATGAATTACCAAGCCTAAATATTAGAACTTTTAAAAAGCAACCATAAATATATCCACCTCATACTACTGAAAGATATAATTTACAAATGATTATAAATAAGTGAAAGAGTCTCAGAAGGCAAGAGCTCGCCTAGTCTATCAACACAGGTTGTTAACTGGGGAAGTGCTTTTTATGGTATTTTAAGTAATCAAAGTAAGTGTGTCAGATAAGCAAAAATGAGTTCAAAATAATTTAACAAAGTTCATTATATGTGTGTTGGGGGTGGGAATGGAGATGACAAATGTAGAAAGCTGAGAAACTACACCACAAAATCAAAAACTTCTGCAATCTGGGAACTTCCTAGTGAGTAAGAATAAACGTGAATAAATAAATGAAATTTATAAACCTCCAGTTTCTGTTAAAAAAAAAAAAAGGTGTCATTCCATTTTTAATGCCCAAGTAAAAATTCTACCTAATCAATATATTATGAGAATGAAAATGCTGAAACATAATCAGCAAGGTGTAGTAATGCGGTTTATAATAGAGATTCCCACATTCTTAAAAGGTCACACTGTGATTAATGACATGAATTTTAAGTTGTCTAGCTGAGCTTTTCCTATGTGTAGATTAACTGAACTGCCTGTTTCAACAGTACTATTATCAACTAAGGGTAATACATGTGTTCATTTTTCAGTAAGCAACTTAAGAATCAATAATTCGTCTAATATTCATTAGAAACAACAATTCACCTGGTCCTTTGCTATTCACTGCTTTGTAATTCCTAGCCAACATTTACTTACTCTAAAATTTACGTCATGCAAGCATGAAAATTTGAGAATACCTTGTTCCTTTCTCTTGACTTTTTTTCCTCAGTAGCCCATCTAATTCTCAGCTAATCTAGTAAAGGGTTCTCAACCTCAGCACTACTGACACCTTTGGCCAGATACTTCTTAGTTTGAGGAAAGGGGTCCCATGCATTGTAAGATGTTTACGAAGTATTCGAATTACTTAGTATTATCACAAAGCTGCAGCATTTACTCAGTTTTTAGTACATGGGAGAAACAAAACACCCACGTAACTTTAAAAATCATGTTTTTCATATGCCCAGCACTTTTTTGGGAATTAAACCCTTTTCATACAGTCTGAGCAGGGCTGACACTGCTCCCTGGAGCCCCAAGAGATAAACGAGCCAGGGCAAGCCTGAGTACTCACTCTTCTCTTGGCTCACAGTAATTCTGGTTGGGTAAGACTCAAGCTGAGTCAATAGAGGCTCTCTCTAGGACTTTTGCTGGAGCAAAGGGGGATGAGGAAGTTCTCATTTTTGCTGGTTCCTGGCTAGAATAGTGAAAAGTATGTCATGAGCTCCCAGTAGCCATCCTAGCTTGTCTGACAATAAAGGAAAGGGGGAGGAGAGACACCTGATATCATAAAAATCCCGAATCCAGTTTTATTTGAAGCCAGACTAGCCAGAACTTCCCAGTAAAGCAATAAGGTAAATTCTTTTTTGCTAAAGCTAAACTGAACTCAGTTTTTGTCACCTGCAAGCAAAAGAGCATAAATTGATACTTTCTGAAAATGTGAATAATAAAACCTAAACATAAGGGTAAGATTAATCATCTTTTGGATATTAATGCCACTTACTGACCATTTTCTGTGCCAAACACTATGCCGCTAAGCACTACACGTAAAAACATCACATGTGAATCCTCGCACGAGCTTTATAAATAAATAGGTGACTGCTATTTTATAGACAAGAAGAAAAAAGTAGTTAAGTAACACGTCCATGGCCAAATGCCTAGATACTGATTCAAGTTTACTGACTCCACATACATTCTGTTTACACTATCTGCATCCACCTAATAACTCAGCTACCAAATGTTTACGAAGTGTCTTATGTGAAAAGGATCTCCCAGGGTATTAAGGATACAAAGATGAATAAACAAATGATTATAATATACTCATTGAGTAAAAATGATCATTTACATACATTTAAGAGGAAAAGTTAATGTCTCTTTAGGATACTCAGTAATAGGGTTTCCTTATAGCAATGAAAAATTCTAATCCAACTGCCGAATAATTCCTTACAGTTCAGATATCAAGATATCTTAAGTTTTGTGGCACTGTTACCAAAATCACTCAAACCAAATGCTCTCCTTTTTGAATGTGATCACCAAACTGATGAAAAATACCCTGCAAAACTTTCGCTGTAAGGGAAAAAGGCACTATCCCTTTGACAGTTTTATTTCTAACAGTGTGGTTTACCTAATAGTTTTACAACAATTTGGTTTGTGTGCACAGGTTACCCTAAGTGGAGACGAATTCTTGGTATCATGACCAAAGTTTGAATTCCTAGAACTACAAAGATGAGGAAAGGGCCTGAATCATAGTGACTCATCTAAGGCAGTAACCCTGGTAAATGCATCTGATCCTCATACAATATAACACGCTTAAATTTCTCAAAGTGAGAAAGCTTCATAAACCACAGCTTTTCTGGAAAAAGAAAGAAAGAAAGAAAAATATATATATATATACACACACACATAAAATTGCTTTTTAAAATGTTAAAATGGAAAACAGTAAATCAAAATTGGAGATTGTGATCACTTATTCACTGTGATATCTAACAATGCAAACATGTTAAAATAAAAGATAAACATATTGAGAGATAATTAAAACCATCTTTAGCCATAATATTAACTTGCCACATATAAAAAAATACAAAAGCCAATGGATCATTCATTTTTGCACACAATTACAATGTATTCACAAACACTGTGCACAGAATTTCAATATACAACAAGGTCACTCCATATTGATACCTTTAACATTCCTGTATGTTGCAGAAATTAACCTGAAAGCTGTTACTGTTGTGTTAAAACATTTCTACTGTCACTAGAATTTACTAGCCTGTGGTGCTCCCTTAACTGCTTCTGATCTGCTGCTCTGCCCTGAAAGCAGGTGCATACTTAGAATATAAATTTTCTAGAGGGAATGCTGAAAAAGAAAACAAACAAGACGACAACTCCCAAAGGCTCTGTATATGTAAGGAGTGCGGAAAAGAAAACTGAAATAAAGAAATGATGAAAGAGTTCTAGCATTGAGTGATGTCACACCGCACATGAAAACTCATTAAACGTGCGTGCGCACACACACACACTCTCTCTCTCTCTTTCTGGAACTCTCTCAAAAGCAGATAATCTGAAATAGACTAAAAAAAAAATCTTCAAGTATTCTGTTTTTGTTAAGTATTTATTATTTGTGACTTACCTTAGCACTTTTAGACAAAATAATGAAAAAAAAATGTAAAATTTAAGTATACAAATTGTTTTTCCAAAGTAAAACAATTTTTCCAAATTGTTTTTAAATACACAAACATCAAAATACTCAATTTTAGTAATATTAGAAGTTTCAGAAGCAAATAAACTTTTTATATTAGTTGTTTACTTGTTTTTTTTAAAACCTGTCCAACAGCTTCCACTGAAACAAAATAACCTTTTAAAATATAAATCATAAAGGTTATAAAAGGGCATATACTTTAGAGTACTTAAAATATGAAAAAAATTAAAAGTTGGAATGTTTTAAGTCATCTAATAATCCAATACCAAAGAAGCATTCACTTTTCTTTCTTTCTTTTTTGGCTAGACTTCTATGGACAGAAGTGGAGAAACAGAAAACGTATTTCTTACAGATACTGGTGCAGAGGTCTTCTTTCATAAATCAGTGGGGTAACAAACAAACTGTCATGTTCTTATCCCATTATAAAAACAGTTCATCAGTTCAAAAGCATGAATTCAGCTATAAATTAGTAAATTTACTAATAACTCACCTTTTTCATTTTCTTTGTATCTACAAATGCCAACTGGAATCTCTGCTTGAAACATGGAGCCCACCATAATCTCCTATTTTAAAAATAACATAAAACATTAATAAGATCTAGTAACACAGATTTTGTATCCATTTTCTAGATTTACCTTCTTGGGTTAACTGTTCCTGGTTTGTCATAAAATACAGTTACAACCAATTAACTATCTCAGGGGAGTATTGTGAGGATGCATGAATTAATAATAGATAAGACCTTGGATATGACTGGATGAAAATATTAGTAATAATAATGGGGTGAAATGGATACAAACTTTACTTCAAAATATGGAGGAAAAGAAATAAAAATGAATTCTTATAATTCAATTATAAGATAACTCTGAAAAGCAGAAAGTCAAGTTAAAGTATTTTCAGAGCATCCCACTGTAAGCTATGGTCTCTGGATCAGCAGCATCACCAAACACAAATACTCAGGTCTTACACCAGACCTACTGAACCAGAAACTATGAGGATGGGATTCGGCAATTATAAGTGTTTTAACAAGCTGTCCAGGTGATTCTGACACACACTGAAGTCTGAGAACCAGAGCTTTAAGGTAAGGGAACTAACGAAAGGGTTTGTATAAAGCTCAGTAGAGGCCAAACGAATGAAACTCCAAACCAACTGGACAGGTAATTAGTACCTAACTTTCATTAAAACAATACAAGATGAAACCGTACCTTCTCCCAAATGTAATTAAATCTTATTTTAGGAAATCTGGTAATCTATATAGTCAAAACACAGATTAGGGGAAACTGGCTGTTCAGAAAGACAATGAGAAATCACCACTGATGAGATTTTACAAGACATAGGGGCCAAGATTAATTACATGGGCCCTCTTTTGTCTGTGGCTAAATGTTAATAATACAGTTACTACATTTTCAGAATGAAGACTTATGCAGGAAAGGTACAAAATCATGGTCTAGTAAGTTTAAATAACTCTTGGGATTTGAAAAGTTTCTCTCTCCTGTTATTGTTTCCCACTTTTGTTAGAATTTCATTTTATCTAGTATAACTTCAAAGACATGTTCTATGTAATAAATTTATTGCTGCACCTGTACAGGAAAACCAGTTAGTTTTCTAAAAATACCACATTCGCATCTTCTCTACTCATATATAGAAATTTTCTTTATGTCTTTCACCATAAAAAAGATTACTCTATTGTCACTTCTTGTGGCTCTTTTAACTTTACTCACCTATGCCTATCAGAGAATAATTAGTCAAGTTATCAACCCTGGCTAGGGCGCTTCTAAAATATAGATGTCTGGATCCATTCCAGACCAATTAAACTAGAATCTCTGGATGAAAGCCATGGTAATCAGTATTTAAAAGTTCTTTAAGTGATTCTAACATGAAGCCAGGGTTGATAACTTCTCGACTGGTATAAAGATAAGACACTTCCTTTTTCCTATTGAGTTCAGATAACTTCTTTTCACCTAATTTGTTCTGCAGGGAAGGGAAGGAAAACAGCGTTTAGGTGCATTATGTACCAGGTATCTTATGCAAAATTTTCATTAAATCCTCACCAACTTCGACAAGGCTGAATTTGTCATTCCTATATTGTATTTGAGGAGATGAAACTCAACAAAATTAATTTCCTCAGGAACACACTACTAGTAAATTCTGAGCTATAATTTGAACTCAGGTTTGATTTCAAAGCTGTTTCCTCTACCCTAGTTTCTATAAAAATTCAATTTCATCTTACAAGCCTTAAAAGATGAATCTCTGAATCCTGACACTTTTTTACAAATCTCACTAAAATAAGACAATCTGCATTTACTGTGGTCTACGTTATTACATATTTTTCCTGAAGAAGGGACTAATACTCCCTAGCAGTAAAGGCTTCATCTCCCCCATGTTCTCCCTCCTGAGTTTTTATTGCTTCATTAAAAAAAAAAAAAAATTCAAGGCTTAATCAAATACTCTCTTGGGAAACTCCAGATACAAAATCAATTTATACTGGAGAAAAGATAAACTTGAACGTGTGGTAGAAAATAACAGTTTAAGATGACTCCCAAGGTTTCTAGCTTTTTTTTCACCTTAATTTCTACATGATATAGGAATCAGAAAAAAATGGATTGAAGAACACTTGCTCAAATAGGTCACACAAACAGTAACTTCTGTGATCCTTTTTTCTGTCTTCAGTCCCATCATTCATTCATTACTCACTCAAGTTAATTAACACATCCGGCACTGGGATAATCTTTCCTTACCACTCCAACCCACACTAATGTCTCTCTCTTCTAAACGTCTCTTTGGAAACCCATAAATAGATCAATTCTGGCTGAAGCCCAGGATCCTTGGGTAGCACAGTCCAAGTTCATTTGAATACTTCATTCTTCCCAACTGAAACTCTAAATATAGAGATTTTCCCTTATTTTAATCCACAAGGAGGTTAGCTCTTTTTAAGTTTGCCCCAGGCATCCCAAACTAGACAACTTTAAACAAACTAAACAAACAAAACACCAGGAAGCCTCAAAAGTATTAACTAATTAAGTAAACAATCATGACTCAAAAAGCACAGAAAGGCCACTCAATTTGATATTTTGGGCTATTCTGCTTCCAAATAAATGACTGCTTATGCCCTAAATTAAAAATCAGACCTATGAAAAAGAACACTAAAAAACCTCAATGGAGATTTTAAGAGAAATATCAGGTCACCTATCTCAACAAGAATAACATCATCTCTTCTATATAAATGATTTGCCCTGATCAATTCTATATAACATTTTGATAAATCTTCCTAATAAGTCAACTGCTTTGCAACAGCTTAAAATTCTTCAATTTAACCATGTGATTAACTACACAATGTTATACAATTTTATATTTAAAGACTACGTCAATATATTATCTTTAGACTCATTTTAGAAATTAATTATGGATAGTTATATCGAAGCCCAAATCTGTCTCTTCACACAATATACTCGAGTTGTAAATATCGACATTAATATGGGATGGAAAAACTTGTAATATAACTTATTAAACAAAATTTACTTAACAAATACCAAAGCCTCCACAACTGCTTTCTCAAGTATATTAAAAAAAAAAAAAAATCACATATGATACTTTTTATAGTGTAGCTAACAAAAGTGTAATTTGTAGTGGTTCAGAAATTTGGAATTCTAACCTTGCTCTGAGTACTGGCTTGCTCAACAAAGTCCAATTTTTTCTATACCATTATTTTATTTATAAAAAGGTAAATTATTTTTCTTACCTGGATGTATTAAGGGAAAGTCTAAACATTCATATGTCACAAAAAGACTTACTTCAATTTTATCAATATTTATACTTAGTAAAAGAATAATTACACTTGGCTTTTTAAATATTTATTTATCTAAGTTTTGGGAAAATATGGCTCTAACTACCTTTTTCCAGTCTTCTGATGGTATATAATCTTCATCTTCTTCAGATTCTTCTTCTATTTCACTATCTAGAATAAGTAAGACAATAGTACTATAAAATGATTGCTTATCCTATCCATTCTTATATCTACCATCAAATATTTAAATATGCCAAAAGGTATTTGCAGAGGTAGGTCAAGATATTTTTAATCAAATAATACCCTGTCAGTTAAAACAAAAAAAACAAAACTCATAAACCTTCTAGGACAATCTTCTTAGACAACTGTATTTTCATAAAATGATTTCCTACAAAAAATTTTAAGAAAAAATCTGATTCAGAGTCAAGATAATCTGTTTCTAAGCCTAATTCTCCTTCCAACAGCTTGGTGACAGAATAAATTATATGAGCTCAGTTTCTTCCCTTATAAAATAAGAATTGGGGCAAAACAGTGGTTTCTGAGCAGTGCTCCTTAAAGCACTGACAACTCTGTAGCACCACTTTGGGGGGAGTGCATGAAGAGAGGGTATGTATGTCTTCCCAACTCCTGTTTTATTCAGAGCAGGCAAGCTGCTATTTGTTTACATTTTGGACTAAGAATGTATTTACATAAAGGGGTGGGAAATCTGAAAACCATGAGACTGTCAGCATCTTCTCAACTCTAAAATGGCACACAAAATTCAAAAGGGTAACACTGCATACAGAAATTAATTCTTCCTATGGAAAAGCTAAGATAGGCAGTATATTTGTAGCTTCAATGCATACACCATAACTAAAATACCAGATGTGAATTATGAAATATTATTTCAAGAGGCAGTCACTTAGTATCCCACTTTTGAGCAAACTTTGGCAATGGATCTGCTCCTGGTTTAACTAAGGGAAAAATACCACATTTCCCCCAAACAATTGTCTCAGTAACTAATCTCTCTGTGCATTGATATACTTTTCAGTTGGACCATATCTGTGATCAAAGTTCACAATAAAATTATTATTAGCAGTCCTACATTCACTTCTAAACAAACTGTGTAACAGAAGTCACTCATACAAAGAAGTAGCCATGTTTAATCAGTTATTACTTTACCACATTTCATGAGAGGTTATTGTTCTTCAACTATTTTCCTTTTTCAAGTATAGAAATTTAGACCACATATTTAAACTAATAACACTAATGTTTAACTTTTTCTTATCTTACTTCCAGAGTAAGGATTCCTGCTTAGAATGAAATATTATGGAGCAGATGAAACATGCAAATATTCAAGATACATATATTAAATGTTGTCTTGACTACTGGTCATCTCTGACTAGATCATAACTGTAGAAAAATTAGGAGAGTTCTTTGTATAACATATTCCTACCTCAAGAGTCAACCACTGTTTGGACTTGGGAGCCATTGATTAGAGAAAGCAATGCTTATGAATATATCAAGGCTGAGGAGGCAAAGAAAGCAGAAAATGGAAAACTGAGGAAAAGACTAGGAGAAATAAAAAAGATGACCATGAAACAAACTAAAGAACAGTCAAGAGGGAAAAAAAGGAACACACTCAGAATCGGGCATCATAGTGACACAGTAATTACTGTAGTATATTCATGGACAAGAGGGCCCCAGTACTGCTAAACTAATAATCTAGAACAAAATCCCATTACTGATGAGCAAGATTTCAAAATCAATGAATTCAAACAGAGTAGTGAAAAAAAACACTAAAATTTTAGGCATATATTAAGCAGTAAAAATCATATCCAAAAAATAGTAACTAATAACACTTACTTGTATCAAAATATTTACATCGACGTGGACGGATTATTTCCTGGGCATCTTGAGAAGCAACAGATTGTGATGGATCATCATTGGAAGACTGAGTTTCATCCTCTTGACCTGAGGAATCTTTTATATTCTCTTCCTGTGGAATAATAAATTAAATCTCTAAGATAAAAAGAAGATTGTTGCAGATGAAAGGTCATAGTATTCCAAATACAACTGGAAGGCTAAAATAAATATACTAAATGGTGTCTTGGGTTGGATCCTGGAACAGGAAGAAGAACATCAGTGGAAAATCTCGTGAAATCTGAATTGTCTGTAGTTTAATTAATAGTATGGTACCACTGTTGATTTCTTAGTTTTAATAAATAGACCATGGTTACACAGATGCTAACATTAGGGGTAGCTGAGTGAAGAATATGCAGAAACTCTGTACTATCTTTGAGCCTCTTCTGTAAATCTAAAATTATTTCAAAACAAAATAAAAGTGAATACAGAACTGCCAATTAGCCTTTATTACTTAAAAAAATAGCATTTTTTAAAAAGTTCATACAAATTTATTTAGACTAGGCATTGATAAGGAATCTGGAATGACACAGAGAAAACTATTACTTCTCTGGATTAGATTACAGGGGACTTCCAATTTGTATTACGTATATCTATATATTAACTTTTAACATTTAAATGTATTACTTTTAAAGTCAGTAAAAACAGATGACAAAAATAAGCAGTCAAAATGAATGTATTAATAAACTTTAACTTCAAGAGTAATAAAAATATATGTGTATAACCTTACTTTATTTTCCCCACTACAGCCACTGTTATCATCATTATCAGCATCTTCATCATCTTCACCTTCTTCCTCCTCCTCCTCCTCCTCATCTTCCTCAGGTAGTCGAATAGTACTATCATAACCATAAAGGCTGAGAAGTTCATGAATTGGCATGTCGCCTTCCTAAATAGAACAAAATAAAAAGTTAATTTCTGAATAGGTGATATTTCATATTCCTATAATTCACAAATCTGTTGAGTATACTCTTAGAACTGTTATGAATTCTCAAATCATAAAAGGTAAAACTGAATATAATTCTGAAACCTAAGAAAATCCTAGGCTTTTACTATTCTTTTCTGCATCAATTCAGTGAATGTACACCAATGTTCAGTTAACACTACGTATGGATGCTCACAGTTAGTAAGCGTACCATACATAATTTGGGAGTGGGGAAATAGAATAATCAGAAAATAGACTGTAAACTAAGTTAACAAACCCAGAAAGGGGGATGAAATTCATAGCCCAGCCCAAATAAATTAAAACAGCAATGACATACATGAATGATACTGGATTACATTAGCTATATATTCTTTTCTAGGTTTATGTATAATTGCATATAAAATCCTTCCATGGAATCCTTACTATCCATCTTACAAAACTGTTGTATTATCTCCATTTCATAGATGAGGAAATTGAGGCTGGCAGATTAAGCAATTTCTCCAAAAACCACACAAGTTACAAGTAGTGAAGCCAGATTTCAAGTCTAATTACAAAAGCCCATACTCTTATCATATATATACCAGGCTGCCTCAGCCAGGGACCTGGACCTTCCCCAATCATCACAAAAAACACACCCTCCTCAAGGTGAAATGAAGAAATATCCGTATGTAATGAAATGAAATCAGCTTTCTGCAGAGGTACTCACTCTAATCAATAATCAAGCATGATAAAGTATCAGGGAAACATGACAGAATTGATTATAAAAAGGAAGTTTTACACAGACGCACACATACACACTCTGAAGAAAAATTTAACTGAGTCAGTCAGTTTAGAACCTAGAACAAGGATAATCATGAAACAAGACTTTTGTATTTCTCCAGCAGTCTTGTAGCCTCATTCATGGATAGAAATAAGTCTAGCCCGTGTGTTAAATACACTGTTATAGTGGGCATGAATACATCAGACTGGATGTTATAACCTGGTGACACTAAATACTCAGATCATACAGTGACACTAAATACTTAGATCATACAGTTAACCCCCATCACTCAGAATTCGTGTGTAAAAAGCAACTAATGATTATAATTTGAAAAAATTTTCTTATAGAAAGAAATAGGAAGAAAATACTGTTTAACACTTCTATTTCATACTGTAAATGGATATTCTAGTTATAAATCAGCCTGTGAATCTGTTTCTGAAACAGAAATCAATGACAAGCTGGCATACTTAATTGACATCTCGTATTGTGATTCTCAAGGTGCAATAACACAGACAGTGCGTGAAGTGTTCAAGGATCTAGTCCCTGCAGATATCTGGTCCAGTACCAAGCATCTGGTACAGGAGACAGAAATATGGGAATTAGGAGTCAGGATTTAAGAAAACAGAACTTCAAAATCAAGAAAGAAGTAATATGAGAAAAAGATATAGAAAAGGTGGGTTATATAAACAATCATAACATATAGCTTCCATAAAGTGTCTTCTATATGCCAGGCATTTGTGATAAGTGCTCTAATTCCACTATCTTATTCTCTTTTCTTAACAAAAGCAGAGTGAGAATATTACACTATCTTATTTGATCTTTAAAAGTACCAGATGACAGTGCTACCTTTATATATGTAAATAAGAAAACCAAGCAGAGAGAAACATCATGCACTGACAGAGACTTTACTATAATACCTAGATCTCCTAAGCCCAGCTCATACTTTCCATAAACTTCTGCACCACGAATGAGAAGCAGGTTTAACGATGAAGTCACTTCTATGACCAACCCACTGAAATCACTATTATGAATAAGGGCCAAACCAGGAAAAACACTTTAGTGTAGGTTTGCAACTAACATTTACATGGACCTTGAGAATTCATAAACAGCCTGTTTCATAATATTTATTTCATCTTTAAGACTACCTTAATATGCTACTACTACCTCTAATTTTTACAACTGAGTTAACTGATACTTTGAGAGATCACAAAAAAGAGGTATGATTACCAATCAAATAAATGTCTTCAAGTTCTCTACCTTTGGTCTGTCTTATTCAAGGGCAAGAGAATCACCTTGAGACCTTATTTAAACAGACTGCTGAACCCCACCCCAAAGTTTCTGATCTAGTAAGGCTGAAGTGGGGCCTGAGTATCTGCATTTTTTTAAAGTACCAGGTGATATTGATGCTGCTGGTATGAGACCACCTGGAGAACCACTTATCTCACAGTTCTAGGATAAGATAACTGCAAATCAGCCTTTCCAGTGGGAGGTAATAAAGTGCGATCATTATCTTTAATAAAGCTTATCACTAACAGCTGATAGCTAAGTTGCACGTCAAAAGGGTAAGTGATACACCAACTGCATGAAAAGATTTTTTTTTTTTTAACCATTTTCAGGTAAGTGGAATATCTGACTTCCATGGTGAGGTCAAGATTTTTCCCTCTTGGATACACATCTGAGAAGTGTGACTTGCTTTATAAAAATTCATTTCTCAAAGAAAAATTTAGCAACACCTCCAATATTGACTAAGCAGAGAACAGAGTAGAGTCAGAAGCGGCTGATCATAGTGCATTTGGAAGAGAAGTGCTTGAATCTGAAAAACAGTAACAGAACTGGAAGAGAGAAAAGTCAGAGGAAATGACAACTGTGCAAGCGTAGAAAACAAACAATGAATAAGCAGGTTATCCTGATTATAATAGAAGGTATCTGTAGTAACCAAAAAAAGTTAGGGCTGGTATTTTTACCTACTTTCTCTAGTTTTACTTAGTTTCTAAAGGGATCTGTTATACTCTACTTTTGATTCATTTGAGAGTAGCTGTTGAACAGTGATTGACCTTTTGATTCATTTGAGAGTAGCTGCTGAACAGTGACTGACCCTATGGAACATCTTAGGGAAAATTATGCACACAACAAAATATTCAAGATGGACTTAGGCAGGGAGAAATTTAGTTTGCTAAGTTGGAATCCACTGTTATTCATATGAGTATAATCAGAGCCTAAACCAAATTAGTGGTTGTGGTACTGAAAAAACTCAAGAGACCCTGCAGAAGGAATCAACAGATTTAACCATGGGTTAAGAGTGATCAAGAGGTTCTTGTGACACTGAATCTCTGGCTCCAGACATTCCTTGGACCCAGATACATATTCGTATGACACCGAAAAAATAATAAAAACAATAAAGTTCTAAAGAAGTTCTAACAAATTTCTAAAAAGTTTATTTTCAGTCAAAGTTGGTTTTAGGTGGGTTTTATCATGTGTAAACATGATATCCTTGCCTATTCCATCAAGAAAATTCTTAATATTGAAAACAAAGACTATATAGTGGTATTATGCTTTTCTTTGGAATTGACTTTTAATTTGTTACCCAATATCAAGTTAGTAAGCAACAAGTCAGTAAGCAACAATCATGACCCACACAGTATGAAAAATACCTTACTTGATCTAAGGTATAAAGTGATGCCCTTACAGAAAACACTGGGCTACAACTACAATAAAACCTCAAATTAACTTTGCTGAGGAATCCCCAGTTTTAAATTCAAGTATCGTATCTTGTCTGCTACCCAATCCTTTCTTTCTACTTCTACAAGCATCTTTTTCCAGAAGTGTTCTTTCCTCCATTCCAAGCATGTATTTTGATTGAAAGCTTACCTCATGGACCTCATAGTATCTAACCCAATTAGAATCACTGTACTCCCTGGCCATGCATTTGGAATGGGCACATGACCCAAGGTGGACCATAATTTGTTTCCAGAATTTTACCAATAGCAGCTAAAGAATATAGGCTATATCTCAAGCAATAAATCTAGGAGCCTGAAAACTGACAAGATGTGAAGAAAATTAGTCTGAAAAAGGACACCACCATGTAAAAAAGCAGAAACAGAAAATATGTTCTGGTGGCACTTGAGTCCGTGAGGTCTAGATATCCCCCTGCCCTTAATGAAATTCACACAAGCCTTACAACTAAATCTTCATTTTGCCTAAGCTAGTTCAAGATGGATTCCTATTATTTGTCCCCAAATATTTGATATAAAAAGTAATGCTGGGCTTCCCTGGCGGCGCAGTGGTTAAGAATCCGCCAATGCAGGCGACGTGGGTTCGAGCCCTGGTCCGGGAAGACCCCACATGCCGCAGAGCAACTAAGCCCGTACACCACAACTACTGAGCCTGCGCTCTAGAGCCCGCGCTGAGCCCGTGTGCTACAACTACTGAAGTCTGTGCGCCTAGAGCCTGTGCTCTACAACAAGAGAAGCCACCGTGATGAGAGGCCCGCACACCTCAACGAAGAGTAGCCCCCACTCGCTGCAACTAGAGAAAGCCTGGGCACAGCAGTGAAGACCCAATGCAGCCAAAAAAAAAAAAAATCTCAAAAAAAAAAAGTAATGCTATCCCGTAAAGCAAATGTTCTTTGCTATTTCCTTCTGAAAAAAGACTAAAAGATGAATAAAATGTCGCTGACAATACATTATACTAGGGCCCATCAGTCACCTGTTCCAGAGACTTTCTCATTAGCTTATATTGTCGAAGTGTATGTTCTACCAGGTACTAAGGGGCTTTCCCCAAATTGAAACATCACAGTAAAGTGTCAAGAGTGTTTTGTTCCCATTCATACAAGAGTTGAGAAATGGAAGGAGCAGAGTGAAAGAAAATTATGAGTCAAGTACAGTGGTTCTCCACTGTTCGGGTGTTACAGATTTCTTTGAGAATTTTATGAATAACTATTAAGATTTATTGAGTGATTATCATGTACCAGACACTGTGCTCAATGTTTTACATATATCATCCTTGTAATAACACTGAAGCTTAATAATGTTAAGTAACTAGCCCAAAGTTACACACTGAGTAAGTAGTACAGTCTGACTCACTGCTTTACAGTGCCCTTACATACATATGCATATACACTCCCTTCCTCAAAACCTGATCCTAGGTTAAGTGTACATCATCCTGATGGAGAGTGAAATAAGATGTGCAGGGTTGATAGACTATAAGAAGTAAGGGAAAGTAAGGAAAGAAGTTGATAGACTATAAGAAGGAAAATGGACATAGTACAAGATGAATAAAAATCAGCCATGTGGACTATACCTACATATTGTGCTTTAAAATATAAGTTGTCTAAGCACTGTAACAAAAAGAGGGACAATCATGTCTATATAAGCTCACCGGAGACTAGGTGGAGGTGGAAAGAATATAGACTTTTTCAAAGACAAACATTATATCTGAAATTTAATCTGTCCTTAAACTTCACAACAATAGGGTAACATTACCAATCACCACCAGCAGCATGATAAGGTTGGAGCGGTATCTGTCTCCTAGCTGCACAGGAGGTGGCTCCCTCTCCCCCACACCAGGGGATTAGTCATTTAGCAATGACTGCACGTGGTACCAGGTGTTGGCCAATGAAGGGCCATTTGGTGGATGGACATAGTACTCTTTGTATACCTGTTGTGACTTACCAGTAAATACTTATTAAGTTGGGGGAAAGAAGGAAAGAGACTGATTTTCAGCCAGGAAGGCTTAAAAGACCACATCCAGATTGGACAAGAGTGCTGGTTCCTAAGGTAACCAACCTCTTGGGGCTGGGGCTTCACTACAGAATAAACCATGAAGAGATGAAGGCAGTGAACTCTTCTTTATAATCTCCATGCTGGAGTTTCTTTTTTTTATCTGTATAATTCATGTGGTGTGTACACTTAAAAAAAACCTCAATCTCTCACATTTTAATCTTTATTCTCTAGCTCTGGAGATCCACTTGGTGAAATGTGTCTAGCACTTTAAAGTGTTAATTATTAACACTGTTATAATGTGATTTTCAAAACTATAAATACATAAAGATACAGCTGATCCTGATCCCTCTTCTCCCAAATAGACTGCTACTGTTAAGTGAGACCATGGGTTTTAAGAGTGCATTTGAAAAACAGAGTTAAACCTGCATATAGCCATTCCCAGCAAACCAAAGTTTACTATGGGAATGATTCTGACACTTCTAAGATCACTAATAAATTCTAACCTGTACATCTAATTCTCTTAAAACATTTAAATGCTGAACTTACCTAAAATACTTTATATTGATAAGATTCATGCATACAAACATAACAATACACATAAAAGCTAGTTTACACTGAAATTTTAGAATTCATATTGAATGAACTTAAAACTACAGGTATTGCAGTTACTGATAACTCCTGAATGAATCAACTGTCAAAATTTTGCCCCAATTACATCAAAGGTCCATTTCATGCAACCAAAATGCCAGGCATAAACTACCTTACCAATTCCTGACACAACTATGATGTTTCACTTCTATACAAGCAAATTAGTAATCAATGATAAAATCATGCTCACCTTTTTAATAAAAACAAAAACCAGTTTGGTTTGGACCTAAAGAGTTTACAACTATAGGAAATCCAATACATTGGCCCTGTAGCTTAGCTCTAGGCTACAGATGAAAGCACTGGTGATTATGTGCTACTTAACACCTAAGCCTTAATTACTTTGGGAAAAGTTATAAGTACTCTCTGAGAAGGTTTAAGAGTGTCTGGTTGAAAAGAATGATAAAAGATTGGTTCCCCTGTCTTTCTCTCCCTTTGTATATTTTAATTACTTTTTCCTAAAAAAGGGTCATTTGAAAGCAAATTCTGGGGGGTTGTAAGGGACTGGGGAAGGAGGTAGAATAAAGGAGAAAATAGGAAAAGACCATAACACAAGCAAAATTTTAGTGAAGCCCATTAGTAATTTTGTACTAATTATAGTAGCCCATTTTCTGAAATAAAATAATCATTCCACTTCATAACCTATTTTCACCTGTACTTGATTATCTCTTCTTGAGTAATTACTTACTCAATTACTTGACTAACACAGAATGTGAAAAACTGGAAAATATAAGATCTTCTTCCTTTACCCTTTATCCCATGGATGGGTTATTCAGAAAAAAGAAAATATATCTAAAGTGGTAAGTTTCTGTGAAATACAGGCAAATAACTAAAAATAACTGCATTTCCACTTCATGAATATATGAAGCCACTGTGACTGATTGTTAAATCAATCGTTTCCTCTGATGTTCACCTAGGTTCTGAATCATCCAAGCAAATTATCCCAGTTTTTGAATGGCTTTCCAGCCTCTTATAAAGAATAGTTCTGACTCCAGATTCCTCGTGTTCTTTTTAACTCATCCTTGAAAAGCTTTTATAACAGCTCTACACCATTACCACTAAGATCAATTCTGTTGTCTGGCTTAATAAAATATTGAATTGCTTAGGTATTATGGATTAAGCCAGTTTTAATCACTAAATGATTCAAAATGGGATCACCTGACAAGATTTGACTTAATACTACTACTTTTCCAGCTCTTTAACTGTACACTTTAAAAAGTTCTAGGGCTTCCCTGGTGGCGCAGTGGTTGGGAGTCCGCCTGCCGATGCAGGGGACACGGGTTCGTGCCCTGGTCTGGGAAGATTCCGCATGCCGCGGAGTGGCTGGGCCTGTGAGCCATGGCCGCTGAGCCTGCACGTCTGGAGCCTGTGCTCCGCAACGGGAGAGGCCACAACAGTGAGAGGCCCGCGTACCGCAAAAAAAAAAAAAAAAAAAAGTTCTAAACTAAAATTCTGAAACATAGATTAATCTTTACTACTGTAAAAGTGGAAGAATTCATTTTTCGATGACATTATGTACTCCAAATGCTTAAAGGCTGGCATATGTCTTTTTTCGTACGTTCTTCTTGTCATGGAGTTCAGCAGATTGTATACATAATACCTTTCAATGATAGCATACCAAACTGATTTATTCATTCATTCAAAAACTCTGGGTGACCACTCTTGCTAGGTGCCATGAAATACATTGGTGAATAAAACAGACTATCCCTCCTCTCATGGAACTAAAGGATACAGACAAAAAAGTTAAACAAACATATAATTACAAATTGTGTTAGGTATAAAGAAAGCATTGAATGGGGTACAGTGGTTTATAAAAGCTGATTATAGTGTAGCTATACAACTAGTGTAGTAAAGGGATAAAGGACCATATCATGTAGGTGGCCTTGCTGGCCAGGGAAAGGAGTCTGGATTTTCTTCTGGTGTAACAGGAAGCCACTGAAGAGCTTTTTAAATAGAAGGCTGATATAAATTGATTTATATTTTGAAAAGATCATCATAGTTGCTGTGGTAATATATTGGAGAGAAGAGTGGTAAAAGAGGACATGAAAAATCAGTTAGGAAGCTACTGTAATAGTCTAAGCTAAAAATGATGGTGACCTGGGCTTGAGGGTAGCAGCAGAGATGGAACAAGAGCCAGATAAGAGATATTTCTGGATAGATATGATAGGTTTATTTAGGAATGGATATTGAGAATGAAGAAAGATGACTCCCTGGTTTCTGACTCAGGCAACAAGGTAAACAGTAGTACCATTTTCTACTGAGATGGAGAATACAGGGAAGAAACAGGCAGAGGAAGGAGAACATCAATCAATAATTCTGTTTAGACATTTAAAATGTAAAGATGTCTACTGAGATATCCAAACAGAAATGTCAAGCAGGTGGTTAGATAAACAAAACTGGAGACAGGGAATAGGTTAATGCTAGAAAAATAAGAAATACTGAGCATACACAGACACCATGGGATTAAATGAGATCAACCACCTAGCTTAGCAGTGTCTAAACTTGGTGTGCACACTTGGTGAAGATGTAGATTTGAGCCCCCCCCCGCCCCGCATTCTGATTCAGTGTGCCTGGGAGAGAGGCATACAAATGCACATTTCTTAGTGAGTCCATGAGTGATTCTGATGCAGCTGACCCTCATACTGTATTCTGAGGAGCACTGATCTACAGACAGAAGAAGACACAACCCAGAACTGAGAACTGGGAAATTCCGAATCTAATCCTTGAGGAAAGCAAGACGAGTCTACAAAAGACACTGAAGAGGAACAAGGAGATCGGGAAAACGACAGTGTGTGCTCTAAAATTCAAAAAAAAGAAGGGAATAGTAAATTGTGTTAATACCTCTGAGAGTTAAGTAGAGAAAAAAGCAACCAAAGGATATAACAATAAAATCACTGGTTATCTTGATAGGAAAGGGGCAGAGACAATCTAGAGCACTTTATGGAGTAAGCAGGAAATGAGGAAGACGATGACAACTCATAAGAAGTTTTGCTTCTGAAGGGGAGTAAATAAAAGGTGCAGTAATTGGGGGAAGGCAGAAGGTATGTAAGAGGAAATTTAGTACCCTTTTTTATATATTTTTGACCCAATATCTGTGATGTTTTACCAAAGTAACTACTGAATTCTAATTCACATAATAAAGTTCTTTTTAAAAAATTTCCAACTTTAAATTATCCCACCTATGACCACATAAAATTTTTCAGTATTGATTATATAATACCACTTTCCCCAAAATAAAGTAGAGAACTAAAATTTAGTGTTTCCTCTCTCCACAAAAAAGTTATAACCACTTCATTCTCTAGCTCTTATTGTTATTTACCCTTGCAAGATCCTCTATTTCAGAACTGAAGTTTGTTTCTCCTTCCATCATTTCTTCCTCTTCTAATGTGCGTTCATCATCAAAATCATGAACCAGCATGTCAGCTGATGGATCAAATTCATGGTCATCTGATGTTGCTGAACCTCCTGGTAAAGAATATTTTAAACAGTTTGGTAAACCAAATTATGTGTATCTTATTAATATTAATTTAATGTATATGTTATCTGAAGCTGGATATGTCAAGTAAAAGTACGAGGGAAAAGCTATGCACAAAAGGCTATGCACGGGAAGTATTATTTGTTGTTTTCTAAAATTCTTGCCCTTACTTATCACCCCCCACAAAATATCTTCTTTAAGGATTATTTTTTACCCTGTTTCACTTCTATATATTTACAGTGACAACCGCAAAACGGGGAGGAGGTGGGGGGAATGTTTGAAGAGTACTGTAATCTTCCAACAAAACGTGAGTTGTAAATAATAAATGGTCATATCAAATAAGAATGATCTTTTGTGTGAGAAAAGTCAATTCATAATCAATTGATTGATATTTAATAGAACCAATGAGTATGAATATACAGTCATGTGAAATACACAATCATCTGAATACACAGTCTAATGAAAATACAGCTGAACTCAAATATTATTTTATCACATATCCACGAAAATATATTCTAATATAAAGGTAGTTGTCCTTAACTTAGTTGAAATAACTCAAAGATAGAGTATAAAAAGCAAAGTTTATTAAAATTACATACAAAACTCTTACGAAAGGCATTAAAAATAATCCAGTAGGTAACTTGTATAAGCTAATCTATTTTTAGCCTTGTGGCTGGAGAATACTGCTGTACTCAATAGGGTCAAAACTTGTAATAGGCGATAGCAAATGCTGGGCATATATAGTCTATAAACTATCCCCACATTTGGCTATTGCCAAACCTGGACTTAAGTTTACAAAAGCATTGTTAACTAATAAACAAATGAGTTACTTAACACTAAAAAAACCAAAAACAATTAGCAATTTATTTTTATCAATTTAAAATGTTAAAGGTTATATTACCTTTATATATACCTACCCTTCTATTTCACTCCATTAAGAAAACCAATAAGTAAAACAGAGATATAGAGGCTGATTTCTTGAAAAATCAGACAATTAGGAATAAGGGGCACCAAAACTCCAGGGTTCTTGTTACCTCACAATATTTTCTTATGTGCCAAATACTATGCTTAAGCACTTCACATACATTATCTCATTTAATCTTCAAACAATCCTATGAACAAAAAACAAAAACTTGAGGCCCAGAGAGTTTAAATAGCATGTTTAAACTCACAGAGCCAGTAGGTGCCAAGAACGGAATTTTAATCCTGGTTCTGCCAATTCCAATGCCTTTGCTTTTACTGTGCTTCAAGGCTCCTGTAAGCCCGAGTTTCAGAAGCAGTAGATATTCTGCCTCAAAGAATACCTGAAAAGAGCCTATGTTCACAAAGATGAGTAAACTGCAAGCTAGGTCAGATGGCAAAGCACTGAGAAGTCAGTATGCTCTCTGAGGAACATAACAAAATATTGATATTAAAAATAAAATAACTAAATATATAATTGCTAAATCAAGTATTATCTTGTTATAATACAAATGAGTTATCAGAGTTTTAGAATGATTTATAAAATAAAAACACTTAAGAAATTATATTACTTTAATTTCTTCTGGAAATTAAGAAGAATGTGGCATAATTTTAGTAGGGGAATCTTAGTACTAGGTGAGGGACCTTAGTACTAGGTGAGGGACTAGACACAAGGGTTCTGTAAGAGCAGTTTGAGAATCACTAATTTAGTTGTTGCTTCTTTGTCCCAATCATTCTTCCTTCTTTCTGAGTTTTCAATGGAAATGTCCCAAAACTTTTCGGTTCACACAGCAATCTTCTAGGACACTTAGTCAATAATTATGTATTCCTACAGATGTTGCTATATTTTTCTTCACCCTTGTTTTAGTTGACTTCTTTTTACCTTGTTCTTTGAGACCAACTAACCATCCTATTCCTTTCTGTTAATCACTAAAGCCGAAGATTAGGCTATCTCCTAGGGAAAAGAATCCCAAAAGTAAATTATTAGGGTTAGGGAGTCTGGTGCTTTGTGTAAGTATTTTGCTTCAGAGTTAAGGCTAGTATCACTGTTTCGTCATAGAATTCCATCCTACTGCAAAATCACTAAAAAGTACCTTACATCTTTGCAAAGACTCAAAAGATAAATTCAGTTTATAATACATCGCGTGCACTCATCATTTTATTACCTTCCCTCCCCTAAATCCTCACCTCTAATGGCTACTAGATGTAACTGGTTTACATTGGTGGAGTCTATAGACAAACCATTTAGCCTGGGTCACATGACTACTATTATTAGCATCAATTCCAAAGTATAGATGTTACAAAGGACACAGCCTTTCACCAGTGGACCAAAAATTTTTTTACATTAAGTTTTTATTCCTAATTTTTTCTTAATTGCCTACAATTATTATTACTTAAAACAATAAACATTTCCTTGGACAGAAGCCTGATACTACAAATAATAAAATCTAAAAATAACTTTCTTAATTTACAACAACACTCATTTGTTGAATCTTTTATTTTACCTTTCCCTCTCTCATATGCGCTAACAGTATTTTTCTCAAATACTCTGAGTTTCCTATACAATCAAATATCTCTAAGCAGTTAATGTTTCCTTTTTAAAAATACACTTCAAATATACTTCAAATCAAACAGCAAATAAAAACTACACAAAATACATGTGGCAATTCATTAAAAAAAAAGAGAGAGAGAAAGAGAGAGAGAGAAGAAACCCACAAATAGTCACGAGGTTGAACTCACAGCAGCCTCACCTGTACCTTCATGGGCAGTCAAATATTTCATCCATTTCTTTTTCCCCAGAGAAAAGAAGCATTCAGAAGAAAAGCAAGTCAGATGATAGTCTAACTCCTCTAACCTTTATGTAACTAATAGGCCAAATGTTAGTCGAACAGAGATTATAAAAAATATAGAAAATACTTACCTGGACTTGAAGACTCAACAGATGGCTGAGTGGGGGAGAAAAGAACAAAAATTAGCATCTTTGTGTAGTAAATCTTTATAAACATTACAGGAATTATTCAATGACTGATATAAACACCAAAAACTATAGTTACGTTTTAATGTCTGAATTGTCTAAGACAAACTAAAACTTCCCATATAATCCTTTCTCTGACATTATGTTAACTTAAACATAGAGAAAAATCTAAAACGTTCCTAAATCTAGAAACAAAGACAATAACGTGGAATTAGATTCAGATTTTAAAGGCAAACATGTATCTCATAATATATGTGGTTCAAGAGATATGATTCTAGATCCTGGAATTCTCTAAAATATTATTTCCTTATCAATACAGGGAAAACCCAAGGTTTGTTATCAAGCTGGTCTCTGGCTTAAAATGAGTGTGAGAAGGGAGGCAGAAACAATTTAAAACGTTGTTTAAAATAAAAATTTCGTTGTAAGAAAGCAGAAGGAAAAATTTAAGTGTTACTTCAGCACCAGACAGTACATTAGGTTAACTTTACTAACACAAAACATACTTTTAAATTACCACAGAATTAACAACCTTTCAAGCTCAAATCTGGGAAGGTTATCTAATGGAAGATCACAAAGATTCCCAATTATAATGTTCCTTCTACTGTACCATTCTACCTCTCATAAATTTAACCACAAGCATCTGGAAAATTTAAAGATAAAATTGTTAGCAATTTATTTTAGTGTTATCACCACTTGACAGTCTGTGGCTGTGTTTTATCTTAATTCACAATTATAAATAAGTCATCTGCAAACATCAACTCCTACAAATTCAATAATAGAAATTCAAAAGATGCCTCAAATGACATAAACTTTATAACTGAAACCTTGCCTATTCATTTCAAGCTATCTATTTCATGCTCATTAGAAGTCAGAGATGCTGGAAGTCCAAAAGCACTAGCAAAAAGATAGAGATATTCTAGTGTTTTCCTTCTTTCTACTAAGAAATGGGGCAGAGAGGCAAGAACAAAATTGAAATGAGCAAAGTGCCCGATTTTTCAAAAGCTAGGCATCTAAGACAAATTCTTATAAGGTGTTAAAAGTCCATTTTGAAAACTGTCCACATTATGCTATTGCAGTAAGTATGCCATTCTAGAGTCCATGTGGTGACTTAGATTGTTTTGAGGCATACTTTTTCAAGGGTCCTATTTTTTCCTTTTAATTCTTACAAAAGAATGGTTCTTGCCTACAGCATTGTCTCATTCTAACAAAAGACCAACAGTATTCAGTATTATATATTTTCAAGTGTCACACCACCATCTTTACTTAAAAGTCACTCTGCCACAACAGAGTGAAAACAGTGCTACTGTTCAATTTGGTTCCTCCAATGGGAAGCTGTAGAGCAGGGTAACAAAGAATGCAACCATAAAAAGGGTTTTTAGCTTGCTTAACATCTTTTGAACAGTTATACACTTCTAGCTCAAAATAGATTTAACCACCACACAAATTATTACACAGCAAATCAGTATTTTAAAATATTAATCCACTTCTACTTCATACTTTATTTCCTAAGTTTAAGCACAACCTCTGTTCAAGGCTACAGCAAAGTTAATGACTATCTTCATCTGGTCCCAGGTTCACTATCCACAGAGTAGCCTTACAATGCTGTTTTTCCTTTTTCGTAAACTTCTGAAATTGGTTTGCATGGCATAAACAAAAAGAACCCAGGACTTCTTTCAAATTAGCTAAAAAGAAATAGCTCTTTGAGCATCTGGTTCTTTTTGAACACTTCAATAATTATTCCGCTTAACAATCTTCTGATTAAAAAGGCTGATTAAAAATAAGTTATTCTACTGAAGAATAAAAGGTACATTTTCACTGATGTTATTACATACTGGCAATAACAGATACTGAATTGCGACTGGCGTCTGTATTTGTATTTGTAAGACGCCTCAGACTGCGCTAAATGCCAATAGACACCACACTGATTGTTGTTTTTACTGGTAAATAGTTACCACTTTAATGTTCTGAAAAAGGCCTGAAATATCTTCCATTTATTAAGATACCAAATGTTTAGAGGACTGATAGCATTTGTAAGTATAGCTGGCATAAGGTAGAACACTCAGTGCTCAAAGATAGCACTAATCATATTATGTAAGACATACTAGAATGTTTTAAAACCATGATTTGATGGATGGTATATCTAGATTAAAACTGGGGGAGGGGAAGTAGGAATGGTTTGCCTATAGATACATATTTTAGTATTCCATGTTCAAAATAAAATTCTACTGTATCAGTTTGATGAAGACGGGAGACCGGTTTCCTGAAAGTTAATTATATCCAATTAAATCAAAGATGAGCTTCTTGAAAACAGGCATTTGAAAATAGTGTATACTGTAAACATTACTTTTGTCCAACCAACAAACTAAATGATTATCTTTCAAATGAAATATGAGATTAGTATCATAATACAGAAAACTTTAGTATGAAATGAGGGCATTTTTTATTTAGGTATTTAAAAGAACAACAGAACCAGCTTATGTTCATAGAGCACTACATATTTTCAAATGCATAAGGTTACCTGATCATAAACCTGACAATAAAGCCTGCCCCACCTACCTCATTTTATAGATTAGCAAACCCAGGGAGATAAACTAACTTGATCAAGGTTCCCCGGTGGGTAGTGAAGGTAAAGCCTAGGATCTGATTCCTTCTATACTTCCCATGGAAACAACTATGTTAAAAAAAAAAAAATTATCTTTACCTCTCTCCTCCTTACTTTCTCTTTCTTTTTAAAATGGTTTTCATCTATCCAAAGCATGTTTAAAAATGTGACTGCAAGTTGTCATCTGTCATGTCAGACTCTTATTTATGTCACATTAGGAACTGGTATCTCTAACAATACCCTCCAGAAAAACCTGCAACATCTACTGTTAATGACTACAGTAAATTAGAAAGGAAGAAGGAGGGGAAAAATAAAACTAAAGCTAAACAGGTAATCATTTGTAGCAATACCTATTTTTAGCAAAAGCTCAAATTATAAAATGTAAGCAGTAAAGAAAATTTTTACATTGGGGATTAAAATGCACTTAAAATGCACTCATACATTACTGGCAGAAGTATGAGTTAGTTTAAGCATTCTGGAGATCATCTTGCCAACATGAACTTACCCTACTGATATGCCTAAAACAGCACACCAAGATACATGTATATCATGTATCACCACAAAGTTGTCTATAGCAAAGAGTTGGGAAAAAATTTAAGTCCATCCTTTAACTAGTTAGAAATGAAATATAGTTTTTCCAAGCAATGGAACATTATTAATCCATTAAAAAGAATGAGACAGTTCTGTTTCTGTTGACTGAGAATAAAATGCTAAAAAGAAATATATATGTATATATAGGTACATGTATCTGGATAAACAGACAGCTATGTTAGGAGTAAAAAGCAAAGTATAGAGGAGAGAGTAAATTGGGCTGGAATATACATAAAAAGTTTTCCCCCAAAAGGATACACAAGAATCTGTTAACAACAGTTACCTCTAGAGTATGGGTTGCAGAAAGAAGGCTTTTTTCATTTTATACCTTTCTGTACTGTTGGAATTTTTTAACCACTTGCAAGCATTACTCTTTGTTTTTTAAAAAGGAAGTCAGTAAAGACTATCTCGTGGAATTATGAGCTATTTTCACTTTCTTCCTTTACTTTTAGATTTTCAAGAAAACCTAGTATTTGCCTTTTTTTTCTTTTTTAACAAGTCTGTATAATTTTGAAAAATAACCTAGTTTTCTTTTAGGTACATAATTGTTTTATCTGAGATGGAAAACACTAGAGAGACAGAATATGAATAGGCTAAATCAAATTAAAGAATGAACTCTGTTAACTTTTATAGCAACTTTTATACTGTCACCCATATATATGATTCAGTTGATCAAGCTGCTAATAATTGTGAAACATTCAATGCCTCAGATTTGTTCAAATGTTTTTCTTCTGTATTTTTCTAGACCATGGTAAGAAATATCCCATATACCAGAAAACTGCAAACTGAGAGATAAAAGATCAACTAACTAGAATATCACCATTACTAAAACATAAATAAATAAGGTAGTAAAAACATGAAGTAGTCATTAGACTCTTTTAACCCAGGCAATCAAGAGCGTATTTTTCAGTAAGTATAACTGTCCTAATTGTTCCCCTCAAACCAATTCCACCACCATTTAAGTATTATTACCACCTACTTAGTAATGCAGACGCTGAATCACAGATTCTCACCGGGATGAAGACAGACAGGAGTTTAGGGCCTACTCCAGGGTGGAGAAGGCAGGGAGACTGTGCCAGGGCCCACCATCTCTCTTCCTCCATACACAATTAAATCACTTAACTTTGCTGTTGGTTAACAAAGCCTTGGAGTTAAAACTAGCAAGTTTACCACAGTAGTAGTAATTCAGAGGATGAACTGCTATTACTCAGCACTAGGAATTCAGAGGCCTACTAGGTTCCAGTCTTAATTGTGCCACAAACGGCACCGTCTAGGACAAATTGCGTAAGCTCTCTGCTCAGTTTCATCTTCCCTTAGGTGAAAAGATTTAGATTTCTTCAAGTTTAGTTCAATTTCCTTTGAGATCTAAGTTCTTTACTTTTATTATGAATTGCTCAAAAGACATAAACACTACTGAGGAGTACTTAGCTCCATGGATGGGATATGTTTAAGATTCTTCTAAATTTTTTTTTAAAATCTAGGGCTACTGGGAAAAAAGATCTCAATGTGCAAAAAGCTTTTGGGGGTTGCTACTTTATGAATTTCATATCTACATAAACCTAATTATACAAGTCATTCTAAGCCACGGCATAAGTCGAACAGAATGGGTCCCAGCAACAACTGGTATGTGAACTTAAGCACTGCAATGAATTTGCAAATCTTTTGAAATATACAGGGACTCCATCTGAACTTTATGCAATAAATTTCTATATAGCTGATTACCTTTTACGAAGAAACACTGAAGTTTCACTGGCAGTGTTGTATTTCTGAATTATTTGGGAAAATGATTAGTCTCAAGAATTCTCTAAAAGAAATTCACTTCTATATTTCCCAACTAATCTTTCCTACCTTATCAAGCACTTTGACTATTACTCCTTCTGAATTAAGCTTTTTAAGACTTTCATGCATTGGTATTAAGCACTTTGGATAATTCCTTAATAGCTCTGTAAGTATAAACACCAAAAAAAGGTTTTTTTTCATTAGCAGTTTTAAGGCCTAAATTCATTGCAGTAAAACAAGTTTTGTTTAGAGTAGAAATTAACACTATCAAGAACAGCAGTCAAGATGATCCCATTTCCTTAAGAAACAAAATTCAAATACCCTTGAAAAATGCTAAACAGGGAGTCTGTTTTTAAGAGAAATGGACAGATTGGATAGTGAATAAATAAGATTATGTATTATTTTTGGAAATACTAAAATACTTTAAACTAATACAGAATAGCAAATCCATTAAATTTTCTTCTCTTTATGAGACAACAATATGGCCTAGGTGAAAAGACAGGTCTTGCACTATGCTGTGGCTTTTTTTCCTTGAAAAGGAAGTCCCTTATGTGTTTACAAACTCTGAAATAAAAAACAAATTGTTCATTCCCAAAGGTCTATTCACCACATTCCTTATAAAACCTAAAGGATCGCCTATTTCTTCCTCTTATTCTCTCTCTCATTGCCTTTGTAAAACTGCCACTGCCCTGTAATTTCCTTCCTTTAAGTGTGACTAGGAGAGCCTCCTTTTGGAAGGTTGATTAATAATTTTAAGAGATAATAAACAATGAGAAATATTACCAAAAAGTATTAAGAAAGGGAGCATATGTTATTACTTCTGTATACATTAAGTATGTTTTTAACGTTACTACAATTTTAATAAGCATTAAACACATACTTACTATTATGGACTAAGATGATCAGATCAAGTATGAAAAATTAGTGTTTTGTATTCACATCTAAAGCAAATTGTATTTAAGAATTAAATATTTTTCTGGAGAAACAAGGTCAGGGTCATTCTATGTAGGAAACAACAACAAAAAAGCACAGAAGCATAATACCTACATTTTTCTCTGGAAACTTATTTCTTCAATAACCCGTTTTCCCCTCAGATTTATCAAATAAGCGCATACTGTCACTTTGCGCTTAGTGTTATTTTATCAGTTAGTGTCAATACTCAGGTCTATTTAACCAAAAGTGCAAGAGCAGGGCATTTGAATTATTTTACCACATGCTTTGTATTGGCAGCATAAAGAATGAATCTCCTGAGCGTTCACATAAAAGTAAAAGCACTCTATAATATAAAACAAGCATTTCTCCTTATCTAATTTTTAAAATGACCAGTCTCTAAAATCATTCTAAAATTTTTTTTTTATTCTAGATTTTCTGTAGGAGATGAAGGTTCCTCCGCTCTTCCTCCAAATTCACTATAAATAAAACCATCTACAAGTAATGGAAGAATATAAAAGATGAATTTTTAAGATACCAGGTCACTAAAAAAGTGCACTGAAAACAAAATTCAGGGTTTTTTTCTCCCTGAAACTGAACTATCCATGTGTTCCTACAGAATATGAGAGTTCCATTCTCCAAATGATGTAATGTTTAAGCAAACTAAAACATACACTTGAAACTATTAGGAAATGACCAGTGGCTCAAAATATTGCTTTTCTTCTCTTACATGAATGCAACCATCTTTAATTTCTAAAACAAATAAAATGTTAAAATGCTTTTATTTACATATTAAGTTTTCAGTGTGGTAGGCAGTTAAAATTTCTGAGTAAGCTTTTAAATTTAAATTTCACCGTATTTTCATACGCTAAGATATTTTCCTTCAGTAATATCTTGCTTTAAAATATGACTACAGAACTTAAAGCTCAAACCATTGTGAGCAGCACCACGAGGCAAGAAACCACATCTCCTATGACAACACACTGCTGCTTATCTAATGGGCATGGGATCCAATGAAGACTATTTGACAAAATATATGTAAATCCAGCTACACAGAACCCCTTCCCCTGTTACATATGAAGGAAAGAATCACTTAAGAACCTCATCAAGGCTAAAAACCTTTCAGCCCAGTGAAATAAATCCAGTCACATTTAAGTGAAATACAAAGAACTATGTTTTCTCCAACTCATAATTTCTTGAAATACAATTATTTAACCACAAAGAGCAAAAGAAATTGAAATAAATCCTAAGATCTAAATTTAGTTTTAAATCAGAATATTGAATTTTTAAAAATAATACTGGCAGCAATCAATCCTGCTACAGTAAAATCTCTTCCTCTTTTAATAGCAAATACTCCAAGACATAAATATAAAGTCAGTTTCCATAAAGGGGAAGGAGCACCCTAAGAGCCACTCCAGAAAACTGTTTAAGCTTTAGGTCTCTCCACTCAACAGGTACATGAAAAGGCCTCCAAATTAAGATTCTTTTCCATAACCTATGTTTCTGTATTCCAAGGTTTTAAAAGGAGAAATTATGGTACTGATAAGTGTACTCACCATTGACTTCATTTAGCAAATAATGAAGACAAAAACTGGGGTTGGATGATAAATAAAATTACCTACTTCCTGAATCTGTTTTTAGGTGCCTCTGAGACTATGAAAATGGTAATTCTCACATGAATAAAAATGGCTTTATCAACATTTAGAGTGGCTCTACTCAAAGAAGACATAAAAGTCCAAATATATCACCTCTTGAACTCCAGCGAGTAAAGGACAGCGAAATTCTTCAGACGGTAAGGGGAAAAAACGTGTTTAAAAAAAAATCAAATATTTAAAGGTTTAAATCAGAGGGAAAAATTTAAATCTCCAGTAGCATATACTAAATTCAAATTAATCGAGAGAGGTTATTTGCCCACCGATCTGAGGCCCCAAAATGTAAAACAACTGCCACCGAAAAAGGGGGCTTTGGCAACTCTTTTACTAGAAAAAGAGCAAACGGGGGAAAAAAAATTTTTCCCTAAGGGGTAAAAAAACTGGAAGAGAAAGAAGACAAGAATAGACAGCCTAGATTTGCAAGGGGGGTAAATGCCTGGAAAGTGATGGGGGGTAAGAAAGGGAGAAAGCAACTCTTCTGAAACGTAAAGAGAGTGAAAGAGGTTCTCCGGTGGGGGGGAAGGGGAATGTTTGAAGAAATGGGGAGACTCCCCCAACCTAGAGGGATGGATTGCGAAAGACCAGGTTTATTTCTCCACGCTCATCTGGTCACCATCTAGAAAATTACAGAGTTAATCAAAGGCCGTTTTCCCCAACACAGGCAGAATGTCAGTAGCAAACCGACAAGGGTGACGCGGAAGGGCGCAACAGCATCTCGGCTAGGGAAGGAAGAAACTTCGCAAGAAGAGGAAGCAGCAGCTCCTCTCTTCGCCCCTAGCACCGGCCGGCGAAGTTGCGCCACAGGCGCCCCAGCCCCGCGGGCGCCCCCTCCCCCTCGCCCCTCTCCGTACGCACGGCTACGCAGCCCTCGACCTTTCAAAGTGCCCCCCGAAGTCCAACTACGCCTCCGCTTCCTCCTGCCCCCGGACCCATCCCAACTAAGTTCCACGGAAAGCTCCCGCCCAGAGCGCGGCCTGTTCCGGACAACAGGTGGGCAGTGGCGCCAGCAGGGCTGGGCCTCCCCTAGCCAGGCCCACTCCACTCCTCCCCAGCCCGGACCTGGGGGCGCCCGGCTCCGGGACGGGGAGGGGGAGCTCACTCCCTTACCTCCGCCATATTTGCCGTACTGACGGGTCACATCTCCGCGGCGGCCGCAGCTGGGTCACGGCCAGAACCCGGATGTAAGACTCGGCAACGGGACTCCAGCCGCCGCCGCCACCGTCTCTGCCGCTCCCGCCGCCGCTGCCTCGGCGGGAACGCGCAGGAGCCGCCCGAGCGCGTCCACCACACCCCACTCCGCCCCCTCGCGGCGCCCGGGCTGAGCTGGACTAGAGGGAAAAGGCCGGAGCGCGCGCGCGCGCGGCCCCGAGGCAGCCCTCCCCCGGAGGAGCGCAGAGGAGGCGGAGCCAAGGTGGGTGTGGGGGGAGGCGGGCATCTTAGTGCCGGGCGCCTGCCCTAGCGGATCCGCGACTCCAGCCCGGGAGAGGGCTCTAGGGACCAGAGAGGTCGAGGAAACTAGCCAAACTAGCCGCGTCCTGCCTTCATATCGCAGGGGAAAAGATACGATACATTTCACATGTAGGCTTTTTTTGAAGTGCATTTGTTAGAAAACGGATGTTGCTGTGATGCAACAGCTGCAACTAGTGCGCTTTGAAAGCGGTTATCCCTTGACAGATATTTCTCTCGGTTCTTTCCCTACAGGAACTGTAATCCCATGTACCACAATCTTAGAGGTCACAGCAGAGATTAAGAAAAGGGATTGTGCTAGGTAGACTGCCATCCTCATATATCATTTGCTTTTCCTCATACACCTGCAATGCCAGTAGCAACATAATTGTGCAACGGCTGAATTCTGCACAACTAGAGAAAATTTTTAAATGTGAAATATTGAAAAGCTGCTCTTTAATAGATATAAATAATCTCCGACTCGACTGCATAGATGGAGAACTTGCTTATGTGCAACGCCTGAAATGCCTGCAAGTTAAAAGTTTATTTTAATGTATTGGCCTAGAACTGCCAAGTGGCTTTGGTGACAATTCTGATGACTGCCAGAGCCAATGATTGCAAAATAACAAACATGTTTCACCTCCATTACTAAGGCAGATACTGGGTAATGCAAACGTGATATTAAAACGTGCACTAACACATTTTACCAAACCAGAAGTTAGAAAGTCTTATTTCATAAAGACCTGTTTTCCCCCAAATGTTCAAGGGTTCTTCTTATTGCAATTTCAAAAATGACTACCAAAGTCAACAAGTTATATATGAAACTCATTCATTCCCTCCAAATAATGTGATGCCAGCTCTGCAATATATTGCATAAACGTGCACGTATACAATTTTTCTTTAAACTGATACTTAACTTACAAGGAATATGGGGAAGTCTGTTTTAAGTTATTTGTATTCCCTTAAAATTCTAGACTCTATTAAGTAGCTTATTTCCAAAGATTCAACATTAACTTGAAATTCTTATGTCCAATAATAATTTGTGCATGAATATTTTGTGCATTTATAGGTATATGAAGTAGCTGCTAAGTAAGGACATTACCTGGTAATATGACAGGAAAAGAGTCCACAGACAGTCTGTAAACCAATTAAACATAAACATCTGATGCACATTTTCTACTGAAAGAAAAGCAAGGGAAAGAAGAGAAAGGAAAACTTTAAGGTTCCCAAATCTACAAACAATTTTTACCATTAACTGTACTGTACAGTATTTTCATTTTATTTTTTTATAATACTTATATAAAAGTGTTTTTCAGGATTCCTTGAGGGAATAAATATTTTAGCATAGGTATACAGTTTCTGAGTTACCCTGTTGAATTACCTTAGTCCTTTGGACTCGAAATAGAAATGACTTTTGTATAAGCCAGTTCATATTCAAACACTTTTCACTTTGAGATGCTTGATGGAAACAGCTGTGAAGGCAAAGAACAATGTATGTGCATAGACCTGAGGTGGGTAAAGATAAGAAAAATAAGGGGCCTAGAGGTAGAAACTCAGGCTTTATAAAACCACTGGTTGAAGGAGAATTATCCATTTAAATACTAAAGCTAATATATGAAATTTAGCGGGTTATCAAAAGGAAAATTAAAAAGTATTGTCAAAATGCAAGGTACAGGAATAACTTGCTTAAGCCTGTTAAATCTTTGATTCTTCAGTTAATTCATCAACAAGAATCCCAATTGTGATAAAGAGCTGGGGATCACGGTCCCTTAAGCTACTGAATAAATAAGCTACTGAATAAATTCTGAAATTGTCAGGAATATCGAGGTCTGGGACGTATTTGAATAGATATCCATCTTACTGATAAATGACTTTTAGGTTTATTAATATTGTGTTATCAATTTTACTATTTTTATGTGGCATTATCGTTTAGGGGAAACATTCCCTCTACATTTTTCTCCTTCCTTTTTTTGTAAATGTGGGTTACATGATTTTTTTTTTTAGGTTCAGGTATTCTAAAGGTAAAAAGAAACAGCTCCAATATTGTAAGTCATTGGTAACATTATTATTGAATTCAATATAGTTTTACTCCCCATTTTATTCTAGTGCTATACTTCAAAAATTTTAAGGAGCCATCTTAAGGAAAGCAAATTCTCAAAACGCTTGCTTACCTCTTCAGTATCAAATATGTAAAAATAAACTATTCATTAGTCATAGAATCTTAATGTTGGATGGGATCTTAGAGGTCCTTAGTCAATTTCTACACTGTCTAGGTGGGAATCCCTCATTCTGTTTCCCCACTACCAGGCTTTTCTGCCTAAGCTTAAACACCTCCAATGACTCACTATCTCATGAAAAGGCTGCTCTTCAAAAAAACCTCTAATGTTTGGAACATTCTTCTTTTTAACAAACCAGAATCTACCTCCTTGGTATTTCCACCCATTACCCTGAGTTCTTCAGCACTTTGGATTAATTCAACAGATGTCTTCTTTGTATTCAAATACAAACACTCAATATTTATACTTGGGTCAACAAAAAATAAATCTTTAAAGCCTACTGATACCAGAGGAGCTGAAAACAGGACATTAGAGTTGAAAGCATGAGAAAATTCACCGTTGCCTATGAGCTGTTTAAAATTATTACGGTTTATAATCTTTATTTTGTGATATCCAAAATGGTAGCTGTTAGAATTGTGTAGTAAAACGTTTACAGTTAAGCTAAAAGGTGTGGTTAATTCCAATTATATGTGAGGTTTGTGGCTAATGTCCCAAAACAAAAAAATCACTATACAAAGCCTGAATAAATGCCTCTTTAGCTCCCATTCCCCACCTAAAGGCTTCCTTATTTTCAGGCAAACTAACATTAACTTTTACCACATAAGCTACTCAAAACTGCTGTTATATTGGGAAATTCTTTTTAAGCAATTTACTGCATACTCCATTAAAAAGTTTTAAACAATTTTATAGAGGCTGCAATACACAAACATAATACATACACACTCACACACACACAAACCCCTCGAAGTTATTTTGCTATTAACAAAAGCATTTTAAGGTCTCAATTTTTCTTCAGCCAGTATCCCAAACTAACCAATAAGTAACCTGGCAATTTACACATACCTAAGAAATATAACCTTTTATTCAGGACCAATACCTGATTCAAATATAATGTATACAATATAAACATGTTATGCACTTCAAAAAGGTACCTCTCAAAATGCACCAAGAAGGGCTTCCCTGGTGGTGCAGTGGTTGAGAGTCTGCCTGCCGATGCAGGGGACACGGGTTCGTGCCCCGGTCCGGGAGGATCCCACATGCCACGGAGCGGCTGGGCCCGTGAGCCATGGCCGCTGAGCCTGCGCGTCTGGAGCCTGTGCTCCGCAACAGGAGAGGCCACAGCAGTGACAGGCCCGCGTACCGCAAAAAAAAAAACAAAAACAAGAACAACAAAAAAAATGCACCAAGAAAACAATTCAGACTCTGGGGCTGTTTGAATGAAATAGATTAAAACAGCACATTCAAAACCCTAAAACCAAATTCTGTATCTAACAATTTTCAGAGTCCATGAGTCCCTTTTGAGATTATTGTGTTAACTATTTCCTTAAATTTTTATTTAAGAGTGACAGGCTACACATGATGTGCAGGTGAAAATTTATGAATAACTATACTAATTTGGTTGAAGATAGATAAATGTCAAAAAACTTCACCTATTTTTAAAATGTGCATTTTAGATAAATTGAGTTTTACCTTTACTCTAGCAGGCAAAATGTAGGTTACAAAGCAGTAATGCATTACATTTGGAAGCCCCACATCTATGACAATCAGCATCATCTTTTTGTTGGTTTGATTTTTATTATTAACGCCACCCCAAAACACCTATATAGCCTTTTGGTTCTTCAAAGAACAGTTCTGGTTTTTCTTTTCATAATTTTTACATAAAGAGTTTTATCCAGTGGCTCCATTTTATCAGATTATCACAAACTGATACTTTGATAGTTTTTATATTGTTGACATGTTATTTTTATCTCACCCAAATTCTGGAAATTATTGGCCCATCAGCAGTTCTCAAACACTGGAAGAGTAATATAACATTTATATTACTTGAGGGAGTTTGGACTTTCCCTCCCTTAATCTCCAAGTGTGCCCCTGCCTACCAGCATCACATCCGTCTTGTCTGCATTGAACCTCAACCAGTTGGTTCTTAACCACGTCCGAAACTCAGCCAGGCACTGGGAGAATCGAGCCACCACACCATCTGGATCAAAGGAAAGAGAGCCTCAGTAGTAACGAGACTAGAGACGATGATACTACAAGCTCACCATTCGCCCTGTCTCTAATTTTTAAAAAGACGGCCAGGAATTAGGACAGGAATCCCATGACAATTTTAGAAAAACATTAATGAGTCTTGAGTCATGCAATTTGTAACTGATGATAAAGGAATAAAAGCGATCCAATAAATAGGTCGCCTCATTCCACCCATGATTGAAGAAAGGTTCACTCAAGTCCGGGTCATCTCGTCTAAGCGGCCTCAGTAGACGGGCCAATCTTGGAACTGCATAAGCTTTTCTGCAAAATTAAGAGTTTTAGCGTTGGAAGAAGCTTTAGGTATAATTGGGGCCCCAGAGAGAGGTAGTGACTCGCCCAAGGTCACACAGCAAACGAGGACTAGAGATGGTCTCCAGGCCAGAGATCTTTCCACCAAAAGCTGAAAGAACAAGGCCATTCAAAGACTAGGGAGGCATCTGCCCCCAGGGATACACCCAAGGCCTGGGAAGACCTCATTCCCTCACAACACCACCCTCTTCGAGCTTCTCTTCCCTCCCTCACTCCCTCCGAAAAGGGCCGGTTTGCCCAAGACCCTGCTCACCACAGGGGGCTGCAGTGGGAGCAGGAGCCTTCCCGGGCTGAGACAGAACCCGGAGATACTGCGGAAAAGAGGCGGAGCCACAGCGGGGCGGTCAGCTTGACCCCACCCCGACCGCGTTCCGGGGCCGACTGGAGAAAGGCGGAAGCAGACAAGGCGAAGCGAACTCACTCCGCAGCGGACTCCCAGCGCGCCGCGGACGCCGGGGAAGACTGGCGCCGGCGCCACCGCCGCCGCCGCCGCCGCCGCCACCGCCACCGCCAAAGCAAAAGACCAGTCTGGGAAGGGGGTGGATGGCGATGCAGAGCTGCGCATGCGCCTTGGGTGGCCGGCGCCACTCCGGGAGGGGAAGCGCGCCCGGCGCGCTCTCTCAGCCCCGCCCCGGAAGTTAAGGGTCTTCCGGGCGGTACTCTGCAGTGGGGGAGGGGAAGCAGAGAAAGGGGACCGAGGACACCTCGGGAGCCCCTCCACCCAAACAGGGCTAGGAGAGGAGAGATGGTTTATGGAGGCTGCACTTACAGCCGCTGCCGCTGCTGCCGCCGCCACCTCCGCTGCTGCCGCCACCGCCTGAAGAAGCCCCATCCATCCGCCTGCAGCCCGGGAGACTCAGAGCCTGGGAGGGGCCTAGGGCCCGGGCCGCCCGCCTCCTTCTTCTAGTCGTCGTCCGGGGCTTGCTCTTGCTCCACCAACCCTCTGTCCTCCCCTCCGCCTCCGCCCTCCTCCTCGGCCTCCAGCCGCCAGCCAACCGCGCGGCCGCTTGTTGAGCCAAGGCTCCACCGTCTCCATGACGCCCGGCAAACATTCCCGTGCCTTAGCCGGAGCCGCTGACGCCGGGGGTTGGGGTACAGGGGCTCCAGAAGCAGCCAGGGAAGGCGGTGGTCGACCACTCCCCACCCAGTAGCCACCATGCCCATCTCTCCGGTAGACAGCCGCAAGCAGCCGAACGTCAGGGTGTAAGTTCCGGCGCTAAAACCTAAGTCCATTCCCCTGGGTCCCGGAGGGAGCCCTTTTAGATCTTAGCACTTACTGCATCTGTGTTCAGTCGGCAACCCTCGAACCTCCGAGGCGGCAATGTCTACTTCGTTGGCCTAGGACTGCCTTTTCCAAACCTCTACTGCTGTGCTTGGTCGAGAAAAGACTTAGTTTGTTGGGAACCACCCTCCTCCTAGCACTCCTGTTTTTTTTTTTTGCCGGTCTGCAGTCTCCAGCTTGTTGCCTCCAAGCTGTGCCCAGATGTGCAACCCTCTCAGCTTCTGTGAGCCACCAGACCGAACATTACTATGCTCTGTAGTTGAGGGTTTTTTCTGCCTTCTCCTCATACCATCCTGCCTTAAAACTCATTCCAGCTTACAACTTTCTCTGTTGTTCTGCAGCAGTTGGACGAGAGGCTGAAGAAAAGCATACAGCTCTACAGATGTCTCGCTTACAACTTCAAATGGTCCCTTAGTCCAGCAATTACACTGAAGTTTCCTAATTCATTCACTCTCCCGCACTTGCAGACCACTTTTGTTCTCTCTTCTCAAACCTTCAGCATCTCTTCTATCCAGTCTCTTCCAGATCAGCTAATCTTTCTTTAGCAGAACTTGTTGAAAAGGTCTTGGGAGAGAACCTTCTGCTCTTTCCTGCATATGGTACTCAGGTTTTTGTCCATCCTATCACTCTGCAAAAAATAGCTTTTGTGAAGGTCAGCAATAACTGTCCAGCCAAATACAGTGGCCATTTCTCAGTTTGTTTCTTAACTCACCCATCAGCAGCTTTGATCTAGTTTACCACTTCTTGAGTGTTGAATCACTTCATCTAGTTTCTGGGACACCACTCCTCCCTAATTCTCCCCTTGGTTCATGCCTACTCCTTTTCAAAATACTTTGCTGGCATCTCTTTATCTCTCCTGTATCTAAATATTGCAGTGTTGATGGGATCAGTAAACCTCTTCACTATTGTTTTTTGCCTTTAAAAGTCACCTATTTACTGATGGTTTACAAGTTTAACTCTGCAGCCAACACCTCTCCCAAGAAAACAGACTTAAAATCAAGCAGCTGTGCTTAAAAGTTAATAGGCATCTCAAAATTTGTATCTAAAACTGAACTTATTTCGCCCTCTAATCAACTCTGCAGTCTCCCATTTCAGTAAATGGCAATTTCCACTCTTACAGTTACTCAGTAAAAAAACTTTGGGTTACCCTTGACTTCTCAATACCCCACTCCATCAGCAGATTCTACCATTTCTACCTGCAAAATAAGTCCAGACTACCACTCCAATGTAAGTCACTGTTACATTGCAGTAAACACCTAAATGACCTTGCCCTCACCCTCAACATAGTAATCACTGTGGGTCTTCTCAAAAGCCTCCAATTTCTCCCATTTCACTCAGAGTAAAAGCTCACATCCTCACAGGGTCCCACAGAATCTCACTTTGGATTCTTCCCCCTGGCTAATTACACTCCATATTGTTCCACAACAATATCAGGCATATTTTCCAACTTCAAGGCCTGGGCATTTGCTGTTCTTTGGAATACTGTACCCGCTAGTAATCTCATGACACTCATTTTCTTCATGTGTCACCTTATCAAAGAGTCCTTCTCTAATTACCCTATGTAAAATAATACTACTCTCCCCAGTACTTCCTGTCCCTCAACTTGCTTTATTCTTCTCCATAAAATTTATTTCTGTTTGATACATTATATACTTGTTTGTTAATCTGTCTTCATCCAAGCTATGATGTACTCCATAATGGCAGAGAGTTTTGTTCACTGCTACTACTTAGAATGAAGAAGACAATATTTGCTGGCAGCAAACAAATGAGTGAATATGTATTTGAGTAACATTGGTTATTGCTCATCTCGTCTGGTTTTTGTTTTTACTTGTAGGTATGGCAATCTCAAACTAACATTAAGTTGGTTTCATGTGAATTTTTAAAAAATCATAAAACTCTCAGAGTACCTGAGAGAGTGTTAGAAAAATTCCCTTCGGGATTTCTTGAATAATGACACATTCATGGTAGATTACCTATTAAGGAAAGAGTGGGGTGGGAGATAAAAATTAATATAACCTTCACTTTTTGAGGTAGCCATATTATCTAATTAAAACAAAATTTCATACACACTAAAGTTTACAACCATTGGTTTGACCTAATGTTTCTCATCTTTCTCAGTTTAAGACTTAATCCTGATCTTGGAAAGGATATCATGAAACATGTATTTATCAATTTTTCACTTTCTCCAGTTTTTCCTATATTGGGTTTTTCCCATTGGCTTAGCAATACAGATCTTCTTCAACTTACAATGAGGTATGTCCCAGTAAACCCATCACAGGTTGAAAATATCATTAAGTAGAAAATGCACTTATTACACCTAGCCTACCAAACATCATACTTAGCATAGCCTACCTTAAACATGCTCAGAACACTTATATTAGCCTACAGTTCGACAAAATCATCTAACATGAAGTCTGTTAAATAATAAAGTGTTGAATAGCTCATGTAATTTATTGAATACTGTACTGAAACTTAAAAGCAATGATTGTAAATGTATTGGTTGTTTACCCTCATGATTGCACGGCTGACTGGGAGCTATGGCTCACTGCCAGCATCACGAGAGTATCATTTTATAGTATATCGTTAGTCCAGGAAAAGATAAAAATTCGAAGTACAGTTTCTACCGAATGCATATCACATTCACACCCCTGTAAAGTCAAAAAATCATAATTTGGGGGTTGGCTGTATTGGACAATCTTCCATTGTGGTAAAAACCACTAGTGTTTCCTTCACTGCTTTTATCTCACTTCTTTCCCCAGTTTCTCTGTTCTTCCTTACGTGTTCATTCATTTCCTTTTGATTTGGGGGGTGGGGAGAGTTTTCATCTGTTCTTGCATGTTACTTTTTCCATTAGGATCCTTAGCATATTAATCATAATTATTTTAAATTCCCAGTCTTGATAATTCCAAAATCTCTGCCATATCTTATTCTGGCTCTAATCCTTGCTTTGTTTCTTCAGACTGTTTTTGCTCTTTGGTATGCCATGTATTTTGTTGAAAGCTGAACATGTTGCATCAGGTAATATGAACTGAGGTAAGTAAGCCCTTAGTGTGAGGATTTATGTTTATCTGTCTAGGAATTAGGCTGTTTGCTGTAGCTATAGGTTTCCAAGACTTCAGTTTCTTCTAGTGTCCTGCTTTTTGTCTCCTCTGGCTTTTTAGGTTTCCCTAGAGCCTCCTTCTTAGAGTCTGAGCCTTACAGTTCTTCCCATTGTAATTCAGTTATACAGGAGCCCTGTTGATGTGGTGGTAAGATATGTGAGGGAGGGGGGAAGGGGGAGGGCAGTGTGCCATAATCCTATGATTAGGTCTTAATCTTTTAGTGGGCCTTTGTCCCTGGGCTGTGACCTTCATAAGTATTTCTCAGAATTTTTCTCTTGAGGTGGAACAAGAAGGTTAGATGGACTTCGAGTAGGTTATTTCCCTCCCCCCACACTGGTTAGGCTCTGGTAAAATGGTTTTCCTTGAGGGCAGGCCTTTGTTAAGGATAACTGAACATTCCAGGTATATTTCAAAATGGTTACTTCCTGTCCCCCTGCTGGAACTATCAGGGAGTTTTACTCTGATCTTCATCCTGAGAGCCTGGTGGAGTATGTAAAGGTAAAACTCGATAAAAGTGTTGTTGGGGGGAGCTCCCTAAGGCTGGGCCCCCAGCAGTTTTTTCTCTTTTGAATTAGTCTACACTCAGTTTCCAGCAATTAGGCAATTACCCTTTAGGTTTTCCTACCACTTGTTGGCTCTAGTGGCAGTTTCTGCTCCCAGTAAGTTGTGATTCTGTTATTCCTGCATCTCAGTCTTTCAGTGTGAGGGTTTGCCTGTAACCTTAATTCTCTGATGGACCTAAGAAGACCCATTGATTTTCAGTTTGCTCAGCCTTTTTCTTGTGAGTACAGGATTGATGTCTTTCATGGCCTTTACACGTCAGACCAGAAACCGGAAGTATCTGTGTTTACTCTTTTAACACTTGCAGTCTGTTGTCTCCATTTCTATATGAAAATTACTCAGGTCAACAATGAGTAACCTAAAGGTTTCAAAAGTCACCAAATTCAATGGGCTTTCTCTTTACCTCTCTGCAGCATTTGACAATATCAATCTTCCCCTCCTTAACCCTGAACCAACCCTGAATTGGTTCACTTACTACTGGCAAAGATGCCTTTTTTCTGGTTTTACTTTCTTTCTACCTCCAGTTTCTCTCCTTGGCCCTATTACCTTCTCTTTGTATCTTTAGGTTTTTATTTTGGGACTCAGTTCATTTATTATCATCTCCATGAAAGATTCTCAAATCTGTATCTCCAGTTCTCACTTTTGTTCCCTGAAATTCACTTTCCTCTTGATTTTCAACTGCTACCAAACAGCTCCACCAGGATATCACTCATAATATCTAAACTTGAACATGTCTACAATTTAACTTCTTATTGTGCTTTGGAAATAATGACTAATTTAATCATCGCCTTAACTCTTTGAGGCAGATACTATTATTAACCTTAATTTACATATGAGGAAAGAAACAGATTAAGAAACTTGCTCAAGAACACATAGTCTGTGAGTTATTGGATGAGTTTTGGCATTTAAGTTGACCTCTTTGAGTTTTAAGTTTCTCACTTGTAAAACATGACAATTAAATATCTCATAATTTATTATAAGAATTGAATTAGGGTGGTGATCGTTTTGTAATGTATGGAAATATTGAATCACAATATTGTGCACTTGGAACTGTAGGTCAATTATACTTCCATTTTAAAAAAATGAAATAAATAAATAAAAGAATTAAATTACAAATATAGTGGAAGTACTTTGAAGTTTAGATTTTAAGTGGCATTGTTATTATCAATTAAGTCCTGTTTGTTCTGTATCTGTGGTTTAAGGGTACTTGGGGTATGTTTTAATCGGGTACATAGACACAGAAATAACTATCATGAAGGCAGAAGGTTTTTTGTTTTCTTTTTTTAAATACTCATAGATCCCTAGAATCAGGAGACATGGCATGCTGTACCACATAGTGGGGCCACATGAGGAAGCACCAGGACTGAGCAGGAGGTAAAATTAGCAAGGGGAAAACATGGGCAAGAAGCTTTATTGTGGTTCCCATGGGGAGAAATGGACAAAGCGGAATAAGCAGGTGTAGGAATAGCTTGTTTGAATAATTTCAAAAGGCTCTGGGCATAGGGACTATCCCTAGTTTTCTGGTTCCTGTCCCTACAGTGATTAGGGCAAGTGGATAGTGACCCAGAGAGTGAGATCTCTTTGAGAGCCTGATGAAGGAGATGGTTGAGGGTATGGACTCTGGATTGGTTGGTTTGCGTATAAAAGGTTTGCTTGTAGGCAAGTCCCTTACTATGTATAAGAATTGATTAGCCCTGGGAGGGGCAGTCCCTCAAGGGTTAGCAAGTTCCTAGATATTAAAACATCAAAATACAGAAAATAAAAAGATATGCTTAATACATGCTGTATTTAGCATTTGTTTTATTTCTACATTTGCCACCCCAGGTTAAGCCTTGATTACTTCTCATCTGGCCTATTTCCATAGCATCTTAACTAATGGTCTTCTTGCTTCTAGTGTGTTCTGAATATAGCTAAATTTTTCTGAAGCATAGTTTTGAGCAGTTAACTCTTATGCTCAAAATCATTCAAAGACACTCTCAGGCTTGTGTAGTAAATTTCAGAGACTTAGCCTGGCCATTTTATTTTTTCAAAGCTTAACTTTGTTTTCCTTCAATTTCCTTCTAATTGAATCATTTAAGATACCCTGTATATACCACATGCTTTCCTACTGTCATCGTTCACAATGATCTTTGCTCAGGGTGCATTTCCTGTCCTGTCCTCATCCCTCCTCACCTGCATGTGCATCAGACACAAGCACACATATACATTCGGGCCCCTGTACTTCTTTTGAATTTGACCTACATTCAAGCCTAACTCAAATGCCATCTTCATGATTTCTCTGCTCACTCCTCTTACCCAAGGTAATCTTTACCACAACTTTCATTTCATCTTACATGTAAGTCTTGAGGCAAATACAATTTTGTACTTGCATTGTAATCATATATATGTTTTATCTCTTATTAGATGGTTAGCTCCTTAGGGCCCATATTTGATTCATATTGTATCTCTGCCAGCATGTAGCCTTATGTACAATAAGTGTTTTATGAATAACAGTTGGATAAATGAAAGTAATTGATTGGGTTTAGATTGAAATTTTTACCTTAATCTCATTAAACGAAGAAGTGGCTAATACACTTTTTCTTAAGCCATTCCTTCTTTCCTCTTGTGGTTATTTTTTTCATAGTGAGATTTATGTATGTGTAGCATGCTTTTAATGTCATTAGTCTCTTTTTTCATAGAAGTGGTCATCAGGTGCTCATGGTGTTCATTCTACAGGTACCAACTGAATGCCTTATATTTTCCAGCTACTGCCCTGGGTACTGAAGACATAGGAGTGAACAAAATAGATTAGGTCCCTGCTTCAGAAAACTCAGGAATGTACAGCTACATTACCTCTTGTATCATGACTGTTTTTCAGGCAAAACTTTCAAAGTGAATATCTCCTGAAAGTCATCCTATTTATTGCCCACTAATTTGGCTCTTTTGAAAGCATCTGTTTTTTTAACATAGCTAGATGTGCACCATAAATTTCTAACATAATTGGCTACAGGTACTTAGTTCATTTTTTTTTTAAAGTAGTCTGTACTTTCTGAATCTAATTTCCCACTCTGTCAGGCAGAGTACTAAGAGTTGGGGCTATCATGGTAGACATGGTTCCTTCCCATGAAACTTATAGTCTGAAGATTTGGGAGAGCTTATTGATGAGTCTCATAAGATCACAGTAACTACCTAATTGGTAAATGCAACATCATTTGCTAATTCATTTCTATTTGGTCCCTATAGGGAATAAAAGAGATAGAGCTGGTTTATGAGTAAATGTGATATGATTTCATTATGCATCTATTTACTTTGAGATGTCTAGTAGACATTTAGCTGGAGCTACCCAGTAGACTGGTAAACATTTGAGTATGAAGGTTGAGAGAATGTTTTGAATTGGATGTAATGATTTGGGAATTCATTCGACAATTTTTTATTAAGCAGCTACTGTGTATTGGGTACTATGGTAGGCATTAGGGATACAGCAGGGAACAAAATAACACAAAGTCCCTAGTCTCGTGGAATTTACATTCTCAGGGTTGGAGGGTTGGGTGGGGAACATCTAATTCATAAGATAAATAAGTAACAGATATGTTAGTAAGAAATACTGAGGAGAAATATGAAGCAAGGGGATATGAAGTATTTGAGGGGTATTTGTCCTTGACAAGGACAAGGTCAAATGTATGACCATGGGAATAAGCAGATGATATAGTAAAGAGGAAGAATAGAATGGACAGACTGTATTTTGTAGGGATAGTAGGGCAAAGCTCAAGGGAGAAAGAAAATAAGAGTTGAAGGTAATGGTAAAAGAGTGATTCAGTTGATGAATTGTGGATACTGGATTAAATAGTGAAAGAAGAGAAACCTAAAAGGTACTGAGTAATTGGTAGAAAATGGAAGGGTCAGGTAATTAGAGGTCACAAGGAGGGTGAAGAATAGGAGACAGTTATGTTACAGAAACCAATTTGAGAACTCAAGTTTAAGAAGAAGGGGGAATGGTCAACTGACGTCAGATGCTACAAAGATAAGTACTGGAAAGAGTCCTTTGGATCTGACAATTTGAAGGACAAGACTAGGTGATTTTAATGAAAGTAGTCTCTGCAGTAGGAGAGGAGAGGGTGGAATTAGATTGTAGTGAATTATGGAGCATAAGAGGAGTAAGGACATAGACAGGATTATTGACTAATATTTTAAAAAGTGAAGGAGAGATACAGTAATAGATAGTGGAAGACTAGTAATAGATAGGTAAAGGAAGGATTTTTAAGTTGAGATGACTGGAGTACAATTATATGCTGAAGGGAAAAAGATTGGAAACAAGATATAGGAGACCAAGAATTATTGACGGAAGAGTCCCTGAGATGGGAATTCCCTTGCAGTCCAGTGGTTAGGGCTTAGTGCTTTCACTGCTGAGGGCCTGGGTTCCGTCCTTGGGGAACTAAGAGCCCACAAGCTACACGGCGTGGCCAAAAAAATTTTTTTTTACAAAGGAAAAGAGTCCCTGAGAAAAGTAGTAACAGACAGGTTTCAGAGCACAGGTAGAAAGGTTAACCTTAGATAAGAAGAGCAACTTTTGAACTGAAAGAGGAGGAAAGAAATAAGGATGGATTAGATGAGTTTGTGGGATATGAAAGAAGAATATAATGAAGGTAGAGAAATTTAAGGAATTCTTACCTCATTGATTAATTTGGTTTCCTTGGAAATGTTGGAGTTAAAGTCGTTTAGAGACTGAAGGAGGGAGGATAGGGTATGATACTTTAAAAGAATGTAAATTTGAAATAGTATGAATGGAATTCATTTAGTCATTTATTTAAAAAATACTAATAGTGCCCACAATATACTGGGTACTGTCCTGTGTGCTAGCGATATAGCAATGAACAAGACAAAGTTCTTGCCCTAAAGATGCTTACATTCTAGTAGAGGAGTAGACAACAAACAGTGTCAGGTAGTACTAAATGCCATGAAGAAAAATAAAATATAAAAAGTAGATTGTTGTCATTTTAAAGTATTTTATTCTTGTCTGATCTTTTATGAGTAGGAAAGTAAAAGTATTGTTTAAAATGTTTTCTTTGGAAACACAATGCCTTTTTATAGTGTAAGGGGTGATCATTCTTGTTTTATAGAAGTCTGCAGTACAATCAGAGTACTAGAATGAAAGAATGATTAGGTTTTTGTCTTAAGGAATTTAGAGAATTGATCCAAAAGTGAAATCATATTTTTTCTCCTGGATACAAATATTTTGATTATAATTTCTCTTATTAAGAATTATTATGTAATCGTTCAGGCAGGAACATGATATTCTTTCCCAGGTTTTATTACTCATTCTTCAATCTGCCTGCAAAACTGCGCTCTACACTCATTTGTGCTTACTATGTGTCAGGCATTTCCTAACCATAATATAGAAATTAATACATTTAATCCTCATAATAACCAATGAATTAAGTACTATCTTTATCCTCATCTTACAGATAAGGAAACTGAGACCCAGAGAAATAAGTGTAGACTTTTGATCTGACTGCCTGGGTTCAAATTTCAACTCTAGTAAGAATGTTTCCCTCTAAGCCTCTGTGACTTTATATAAAATAATGTTATAGCAACCTCTTAGAATTATTGTGAGGAAAAAGTGACACAGTGCTTGTAAACATTCTAGAACTATGCTTACACATAATGAGCTCTCAAGTGGCTACTATTTTTTTCTTGTTTATATGTTTAGATTGTTTCCATGTTTCTAAATGAAAATCTACTTTTTTATCATTGGCTAATTTTTCTTCAATCCTGGATCCTCAGTGTTATGTTTTCTTTTCCTGATATAGAAACACTGGCGCACAGTCGAAGAGGTCTATTAGCTTTACTGGCCCAGCAAAAGGAGCACAAATGAAAGGAGGATATATTAGTGCAAACCAAAGCAGAATGGCTGGGTCAAAAAACATGGTGATTCTACCTGACCCCAAAACAGTAGAAAAAATGAATATTTCCTCCACAAAGACAGCCATGCGGGTAATATTCTTTATTAATTCATAATACTTTGAGTCTTTTTTTGAAAATGACACTGGGAAGAACTTGATTGAAATGTTAAAGGTAGAAAGTATGCTGCTTTGAAACAATAACTTCTAATACAGGCATATCTCAGAGATATTGCAGGTTCAGTTCTAGACCACTTGAATAACACAAATATCACAATAAAGTGGGTCACTTGAGTTTTTTTGGCTTCCCAATGCATATAAAAATTATTACATTATACTGTAGTCTCTTAAGAGTACAGTAGCATTATGTTTAAAAATTCCAACGTACGTGACTTAATTAAAAAACTTTACTGCCAAAAAATGCTAACCATCCTCTGAGCCTTCAGCAAGTCATAGTAACATCAAAGATCACTGGTCACAGATTACCATAACAAATATAATAATAATGAAAAAGTTTGAAATATTGCGAGAATTACAAAAATGTGACACAGAGACTCAAAGTGAGCAAATGCTGTTGGAAAAATGGTGTCAATAGACTTGCTGGATGCAGAGTTGTCACAAGCCTTCAATTTGTAAAAAACAGTATCTGTGAAGTGCAATAAAGTGAAGCACAGTAAAATGAGGTATGCCTGTATTGATATATTGATTTTGTTAGAATCTTTGCCATATAACGTATCTTACAGCATAATATTGGCAGTTGGCGCCTATAATTCATTATTGGTAGTAAGAACATTAGAGTGGAATGAAGAAAGTCTACTCATGACCTTAAGAATTATTTAGTCAGCTCAGGCTGCTGTAATAAAGTACCATACACTGGGTGGCTTATAAACAAATTTATTTCTTATAGTTCTGGAGTCTGGAAGTCCAAGAGTACGGTGACAAATGGTCAGGTTCTGGTGAGGACCCTCTTCCAGGTTGCAGACCACCAACTTTTATTGTATCCTCACAAGGGGGAAAGAGATTTAGCTAGCTCCCTAGCCTCTTTTTATAAAGACAGTAATCTCATTCATGAGGGCTCTACCTTCATGACCTAATTACCTCTCAAAAGTTTCACCTCCCAATACCATCTCACACTGGGATTAGTGTTCCAGCATATGAATCTGGGGGGTACACAAACATTCAGTCCATAATAATTATATACATATTACGTACACATTATATGCATTACGTGTATGTTATACATATATATTACATAGTATTAACAGCACTATGTAAAAGGTATAATGCATCATGACCAAGTGGGGATAATATATGCAAGATTGTTCCAATATTCAAAAGTCAGTACTTTCCCCCTTATTAGTAGATTGAAAAAGAATCCATGTGATTATCACAACAGATAAAGAAAAAGCATTTGAAAAATTCAATATCCAATGATTATAAAAATTAAAAATAAAATCTTTCAACTAACTTGAAAGAGAAAGGATTTCCTCAGGAGCCATCTGTAAAACCTACAGTTTACATCATACTCAGTGATGAAAGGCTGAATGCTTTTCCCCTAAGATCAGGAACAAGACACGGATGCTCACTTTCATCACTTCTATTCAGCACAGTAGTGGGTGTCCTAGCCAGAGCACTTAGGCAAGTAAAAGAAATACAAGTCATCCAAAGTAGAAAGGAAGAAGTAAAATTATCTCAGTTCACAGATGACATAATCTTATATGTACAAAACCCTAAAGATTCCACATTAAAAAAATTGTTAGAACTAATAAATTCAGCAAATTTGCAGGATAGAAAATTGACACACAAAAATCTATTGTTTCTATACACTAGCAACGAATAATTTAAGAAGAAAATCAAGAAAAATAGTTTTGTTTGCAATAGCATCAAAAAGAATGAAATATTTAGAAATAAACTTAACTAAGGAGTTGAAAGATATGTACACTGATAACTATAAAGATTGCTGAAAGAAGACAATAATAAATAGGAACACATCCTTTGTTCATAGACTTAATATTGTTAAGATGTCAATACTATCCAAAGCAATCTACAGCTTCAACGCAATCCCTATCAAAATCCCAGTGACATTTTTTGCAGAAATAAAAAAAACCCATCCTAAAATTCATATGGCCTATCAAGGGAGCCCAAATAGCCAAAACAATCTTGAAAAAGAACAAAGTTGGAGGTCTCACACGTCCTGATTTAAAAACTTATTACATAGCTTCAGTAATCAACACAGTGTAGTACTGGCATAAAGACAGACATATAGGGACTTCTCTGGTGGCGCAGTGGTTAAGAATCCGCCTGCCAATGCAGGGGACACAGGTTTGATCCCTGGTCTGGGAAGATCCCACATGCCGTGGAGCAGCTAAGCCCGTGCACCACAACTACTGAGCCTGCACTCTAGAGCCTGCGAGCCACACTACTGAAGCTTGTGTGCCTAGAGCCACAACAAGAGAAGCCACCGCAATGAGAAGCCCATGCCCACAACGAAGAGTAGCCCCCACTCACCACAACTAGAGAAAGCCTGCACACAGCAATGAAGACCCACCACAGCCAAAAAGAAAGAAAGGAAGGAAGGAAGGAAGGAATAAAGAAAGAAAGAAAGAAAAAGACAGACATAGGTCAATGAAATAATATAGAGCCCAGAAATAATAAGGATATCAAGAAAGGAAGGAAGGAAAGAAAGGGAGGAAGGGAGAAAAGAAAGAAAAGAAAGAGAAAAAAAGAAAGAAAGAAAGAAAAAGAAAGAAAAGAAAAGAAAGAAAAGACAAACATATAGGTCAATGAAATAATATAGAGCCCAGAAATAAACCCTCACAATAAGGATATCAAGACCATGCAATGGTGTCTTTTCAACAAAGGTGTTAAGAGAACTGGATATCTACATGCAAAAGAACGAAGTAGGACTCTTACCTTACACCATTTACAAAAGTAACTCAAAATGTAACAAAAACCTAAAAGTAAGATCTAAAACTATAAAACTCTTAGAAGAAAATATAAGGGAAAAACTTTTTGACATTGGATTTGACAATGATTTCTTAGATATGATATCAAAAGCATATACAGCAAAAGAGAAAATAGATATATTGGACTACATCAAGCATTAGAAACTTCTGTGCATCAAGGGATACAACAACAGAGTGAAAGGCAGCCCATGGGATGAGGAAAATTATTAGAAAATCATATATCTGATAACAAGTTAATATCTGGAATATATAAAGAACTGCAACTCAACAACAAACAGCCTAATTTTAAAAATTGACAAAGGACTTGAATAAATGTTTTTCCAAAGAAGATATACAAATGGCTGACAGCACATGAAAAAATGCTCAACATCACACCAGTAATCATTAGGGAAATGTAGATCAGAACCACAGTAAGATACCAGCTCACACCAATTAGGATGGCCACTATGAAAAAAAACCCAACAATAACAGAAAATAACAAGTATTGATGAGGATATAGAGAAATTAGAACCTTTGTGCACTGTTGGTAGGATTGTAAAATGGTGCAGCTGCTATGAAAACAGTATTATTGTCCCTCAAAAATTTAAAAATAGAATTATCATATCGTCCAGCAATTCCATTTCTTGGTCTGTACCTAAAAGAATTGAAAGCAGAGATTTGAACAAATATTTGTACAACGATTTTCATCGCAGCATTATTCACAGTAGCTAAAAGGTGGAAGAAACCCAAGTTTCCATCAACAGATGAATGAATAAACAAAGTGTATCTGTGTATATACCTTTAAAAAGAAGGAAATTTCAACACATACTACAATATGGATGAACCTTGAAAATATTATACTTAGTGAAATAAACTAGTCACAAAAGGACAAAGACTGTGTGACTCGACTTATCTGAGATACCTAGAGTAGTCAAATTCATAGAGACAAAGTAAAATGGTGGTCACCAGGGAAAGAGTAAAGCGGAATTATTGTTTAATGGGTACAATTTGCAGTTTTGTGAGATTTTTGTTTTTGTTTTGCGGTACACGGGCCTCTCACTGTTGTGGCCTCTCCCGCTGCAGAGCACAGCCTCTGGACACGCAGGCTCAGCGGCCGTGGCTCACGGGCCCAGCCGCTCCGCGGCATGTGGGATCTTCCCGGACCGGGGCATGAACCCATGTCCCCTGCATCGGCAGGCGGACTCTCAACCACTGCGCCACCAGGGAAGCCCTTTGTGAGATTTTTAAAACGAGTTCTGGAGATGGATGGTGGTGGTGACTGCACAGCAATGTGAAAGTACTTAATGCCATGAACACTTAAATGTGGTTAAGATGAAAAATGTATGCATTTTACCATAATAACCCCCACTGATGAGCTCTACCTGGGTGTGGCACACTGAGAATCCTGGGGCCTTCCCCTGGTCCATGAGATCATGTTCCATGTCAGGAGAGGCAAGCTGAGAAGACCTCAGGCTACTGCCCTATTCCCTCCATGGAGCACTCAACACCTAGAGTGAGGTTGTCACTCATGGAGAAGCTTACCATTGTCTCCACTGTCAACCCCAGAGATCTGGTGCAGAGATATTATCTGGGGAGAGAAGCAAGCTGTACAACAGATAGTTCCTTATATCTTCCATAAGGAACCAGCTTTATTTGCAGCAGAGCATGGAGAAGTTTAAACCTATGAACACCCTCAAAAACAGTGGACATAGTGGTAAAAGGCAATTGCAAGGAAATTAATTGATCTAATGAAGATACACCCTAGACTGTAGGCTACCTAGTTTATAGGGAAACAGGGTATAAGGCAATTCCTCAGCAAGAGAAGCCTTCCTGTAGTGAGAATAAATATTGAACATTGGCATCAGAAACTTCCCTGGAAGGAGCCACAATTTGATTGGATTAGTCTGTAGAGAATTTATGCCCCAGGGCATTGTTGAAAACAATAGAGCAATCAGCTGCCGACTAGTGAAGTTAACAGCTGAGTGTGGTCAGAGTAAGTGTGGAAGAGAGCCCTACCAGTAGCTCTGTCATCGCAGGATGGTTGTGGGCATACCCAAAGCTGCACCTCCCTGAGGAGCAACATTAGTATGTTAACAGGACTGCAGGGTAGGTGTTGGGAGGGGGCATATTAGTTTCCCAGGAGTGCCTTAACAAAGTACCAACAGCTGTATGACTTCAAACAATAGAAATTTATTGTCTCACACTTCTGGAGGCTAAAAGTCTGAAATCAAGGTGTTAGCAGGGGCGTGCAGCTTCTGAATATGCTAGGGAAGTATCTGTTTCTCTCCTAGATTCTGATAACCCCAAACACTCCTTGGCTTGTAGATCCATCACTCTAATCCTCTCTCTGTACATTGTGTTCTCCCCATTATCTTCACAGTATCTTCCCTCTGCCTCTGTTCAAATTTCCCCCTTTTATAAAGACATCAGTCATATTGAATTATGGCTCACCCTAATGATCTCATCTTAACTCAGTTAAATCTGCAAAGACCCTATTTCCATAATCTGAGGTACTGGAGGTTAGGACTTCAACATATCTTCTTTTCGGGGACACTGTTCAAGCTGCAATGGGAAAACAGACCTCACTAAAATAATCCAGGTTATCACTAAACAAAATATAAACAAGCAAATAGCAATAACAAGCTCTAGGGAGGAGGGAAGTTCCAGTACCCAGAGTTGCTACAATATATTATCTAAAATCTCTGATTTCCAACAAAAAATTGTGGAACATGTAAAGAAATAGGAAAGTATGACCCATACTCAAGAAAAAAAGCAACAGAAGCTGTCTGTGGGAGGAAGCAAATGTCAAATTTAACAGAGATTTAAAAGAAGCCATTATAAATAGCTTCATGGAATTACAGAAACTATGCTTTAAAGAAGTAAAAGAAGGTATGATCATGTTACATCAAATATCGATAAAGAGACGGAAATTATAAAAAAGAACTGATGGAAATTCTGGAGCTGAAAAGTACAATAATTGAAACTTTAAAAATTCACTAGAGGAGCTCAACAATGGATTTTAACTGACAGAAGCAAGAATTAGCAAACTAGAAGATAGATCAATAGAGATTATTCAAGACAAACACAGAGTGGGAAAAAAAAGAATGAAGAAAAATGAATAGAGCCATCAAACACCATCAAACACACCAACATATGCATAATGGGAGTAACAGAAGAAGAGAGACACAAAAGGAAAGGAAAAAATATTCAAAAAGATAATGGAAAACACCCCAAATTTAATGAAAAACAATATCCTACATATCCAGGAAACTCAGTGAAGTCCAAGAATGAATGAATGCAGACATATTATAGTAAAAATGCTGAAAGTCAAAGACAAGAAGAAAATCTTAAAAGCAGCAGGAGAAAAACAGTGTGTATCATGTACAAAGGAACCTTAATAAGATTAACAGATAACTTTTCATCAGAAACAATGAGGCCAGAAGGCAGAGGAGAACAAATTTGAAGTTGTTAAAGAAAAAGCTCAACCAAGAATGTTGTATCCAGTAAAGCTATTATTCCAAAATGAAGATGAAATAAAGAGTCTCCAAGATAAACAAAAACTGGAAGAATTTATTGCTTGCAGACCCACCTTACGGGAAATACTAAGGGAAGTTCTTCAGCTTGAAAACAAGTAACTTCAGATGGTAATTCATATCCATACAAAGAACATCAGTGAACACAATTATGTAATTACAACAACTATTATATCATGTAATTAATGCAACTATTAGTGCATTTCCTCCTTTTTTCCCTCTTAACTGATTTGAAAAATGATTATATAAAATAACATGTATATAATGTATTATTGGATCTATGACACAGAAATGTAATATATGTGTTATGTATTTGGCAGTAATAGCACACAGGAGGTGGATGGGAACAAAGCTGTAATGTAAGCAAATGATGACAAAATGAAAAGTAATAATTATGGCTCTGTTTTCTTATATTTTGTAACAGTAATACATGTAATTTACATAAAAATAATACTACAGAAGGGGGAAATAGTGAATAGAGCTATATAGGAGTAATATTTCAATATATTTCTGAAACTAAGCTGATATAAATCCAAAGCTAATTTTGACAAGATGTGTATGTTAAACCCTAGAACAACCATCTAGAAAAACCTCAAAAATATAATGAAAAGATCATTAAAAAATTAAAATGCTACCTTAGAAAATATTCACTCAATGCAGAAAAAAGTAATAAAGGATGAATAGAGAACAAAAAAGACATGAGACATATGGAACACATAAAGTAAGATGGGAGATATAAATCCAACTATATTAAGAAAACATTAAATGTAGATAGATTAAACAATCCAAATAAGGGGCATAGATTGTCAGACTGGCTTAATAAACATGATCCAATGATAGGCTGTCTAGAGGAGACACACATTAATTTCAATATTAATTTCAGACCAATATCTCTTATGAATGTGGGTGCAAATATCCTGAACAAAATTCTAGCAAACCAAATCTAACATATAAAAAGAAATATATGCCTGGAGTGCATTAGTCTGCTAAGGCTGCCATAACATAATATCACAGACTGTATGGCCTAAACAGTGTCCTAATCTACTCTTCCTTTAGGGACACTAGTTATATTGGATTAGGACCCACCTTAATGGCCTCATTTTAACTTAATTATCTCTTTAATGTCCCTATCACTAAATACAGTCACATTTAGAGGTACTAGGGGTTAGGGGTTCAACATGTGAATTTTTTGGTGGGGAGAGACAATTCAGCCCATAACAGTTACCAAATGGGATTTATCCCAGGGATGCAAAGTACTTTAACATCTAAAAATCAATGTAATACATCTCATATCAGTAGAATAAAAAGCAATGATCATCTAGATCCAGAAAAAGCACTTTTCAAAATTCAACATCCTTTCATGATAAAAACACTTAATAAACTAGGAGTAGAGGGACTTCCTCAACTTGATAAAGAACACTTATGAAAAATCCACTAATATCAACTCAGTCATGCAACTGGATGCTTTCCTTTTGACATCAGGAACAAGACAAAATTTTCTTGCCACTCTATTCAACATTGTACTGGAGGTTCTAGATAGGGCAATTAGGGGGAAGAAAAAGGCAACCAAACTGGAAAGGAAAAGATAAATCTCTATTTGCAGGTGACATAATGTTACATATAGAAACTCCTAAGAAATCTACTAAAAAACTATTAAGACTATTGAATCCCCTGGCAGTCCAGTGGTTAGGACTCAGCGCTCTCACTGTAATGGCCCGGGTTCAATGCCTGGTGGGGGAACTAAGATTCTGAAAGCCGTGGCATGGCCAAACAAACACAAAACAAACAAAAACAAACAAAAATAGAAACTATTAAAACTAATGAATGGATTCTGTTAGGTTGCAGGATACATGATCAATATACAAATAAATTGTATTTTTTACACTTGCAATAAACAATTTGAAAATTAAGAAAACAATTTCTTTCACAATAACATCAAAAACAATAAAATACTTAGGAATTAATTTAATAATAGAAGTGACATCATAAGCTCTGAAAACTGTAAAACATTACTGAATGAAATTAAAGATGATCTAAATAAATGGGAAAGCATCCAAAATTTATGAATTGGAAGACTTACCATTATTAAGATGGTGATACTTTCCAATCTGTTCTATAGATTCAACACAGTCCTTATCAGAATCCCAGCAGACTTCCTTGTGCAAATTGACAATTGATTCTAAAATTCATATGGAATTGCTAGGAACCCAGAATAGCCAAAATAGTCCTGAAAAAGGAGACTAAAGTAGGCAGACTCACACTTCCCAATTTCAACATTTACTACAAAGCAACAGAAATCACGATAGTGTGGTACTGATTGGCACAAGGATAGATATACAGATCAATGGAATAGAATTGAGAGTCCAGAAATAGACCCATTACATCTATGGTCAACTGATTTCTGATAAGCGTACCATGACCATTTAAGAGGGAAGGGATAGTCTTCAATAAATGGTGCTGGGATGACTGGATAGCCACATGCAAAAGAATAAAGTTGGACCCTTGCCTCACACCGTATAAAAATTAATTCAACATGAATCAAAGACATATGTAACAGTTAAAACTAAAAACTCTTAGAAGAAAACATGGTGGTAAACCTTCATTACCTTGGTTTGGTGAAGGATTCTCAGATATGACACAAAAAATATGAACAACAAAAGAAAAAAAGCCAGATGAATTGAACTTTACCAAAATTAAAAATGTTTGTGCTTCAAAGAACATAATAAAGTAAAAAGTCTACCCACAGAATGGGAGAAAATATTTGCAAACAATATATCTGTTAAGGGATTTGTATCGGGAATATATAAAGAATTACAACTCAATAATAAAAAGACAAAATCCAATTAAAAATTGGGCAAGGGATTTGAATGCTCATTTCTCCAAAGAAGGTATACAAATGGTGAAAAAGCACATGGAAAAATACTTGACATCACTAGTCATCAGAGAAATGCAAATCAAAACCACAGTGTGACCTTTACTTCATACTCAGTAGGATGGCTAGAATCAAAAAGTCAGATGACAAGTGTTGGCAAGGATATCAAGAAATCAGAATACTACTGATAGGAATGTAAAATGTCCTGCCACTTTGGAAAACAGTCTGGTAGTAATTCAGGTGTTTAAACATACTGTTATCATATGACCCTGCAATTCTACATATAGATATATACACCCAAGAGAGATTAAGATATATTTCCAACCCAGAAACTTGTACATGAATGTTTATATCAGTATTATTCATAATAGCCAAAAAGTGGGAACAACGCAAATGTCCATCAGTGGACAGATGGCTAAACAAAATGTGGTATATTCATACAGTAGAATATTATTCAACCACAGAAAAGGAATGATGCATGCAACAGCATGGATGAATCTTGAAACCATTATGCTAAATGAAACAAGCCAATCAAAATACCACACACTATGTGATGCCACTCACATGAAAGTCCAGAATAGGGAAATCTATAGAGTCATGAAATACCTAAGTGGTTGCCCAGGACTGGGAGGAAGACAAGGGTTAGGGAATCAGAGTTAAAGGATACAGAGTTTCTTCTTGAGGTGATAAAAAATTTCTAAAATTAACTGTGGTGATGATTGCTCATATTTGTGAATACACTCAAAACCACTGACTTGTACACTTTAAAAGCTATTTAAAAAGATAATTATGCAGATTGTGTGTAACTTTATGCCAATTTTAAATTTTGCAAAATTTGCAAATGAATAAAAAATGGAAAGATTCCTTAAAAACTTACATTTTACCAAGAGACAAACAAAAATGAAAATTGGAAGATATTAAAGAAATTAATATGAGTAATTTAAAAATCTTTCTTCAAAGATAATTCCAGGCTCAGATGGTTTCACTAGTGATATATGCCAAACACATAAGGACAAAAACAGAACAGAAGAAATGGGTATACTCCAGAACTCATGTTATGAGGCTAGAAATATCTTGATATCAAAATCTGACTACAACAGTATGAGAAAGAAACATTACAAGTCAATATCTCCAAACATAGATGGAGAAATCCTCAATAAAATGTTAACAAAATTCAATAATAATAAAAAGAGATAGTACATCATGAGCTACATTTATACCAAGAAAGATTGGTTTAACATTTAAAAATCCATTAGTGTAATTCACCACATTCATATATAGCTTAAAGGAAAAAAGCATATGATCATCTCAATACATAAAGTATTTATTTGATAAGATTAAAATTTATTCATGATTTAAAATGTTCTTATGAAACTGGCAATCACAAGGAACTTCCTTAATCTGATTTATAAAATCCTGCAGCACTGGTTGTATTTAATGGTAAAGCATTCCTAAGAAGGATCCACTTCTATCCAACATTCTTGGAAGTCTTAGGCATTTCAGTATGGCAAGAAAAAGAAATGAAAAATGTAAGCATTGGAAAGAAAGAAACGAAACACTGAATATTTGTAAATGACACAATTATCTACATGTAAAATTTTAAATCACCTATTAATAATTATCAAATTAATAAGAGTTTAGCAAGGTTATTGGATATCAAAAAAAAACAACCAAGAACAATTATATTTTTATAGACCAGCAACACACATTTCAAAAATTACATATTTTTCTAATGATACCATTTATAATAGCACTAAAATGTATTAAGTACTTGTGGATAAATATAACAAAGATGCACATACCTATACTGTAAAAACTATAAAATTTTACCGGGAGACATTAAACAAGAGCCAAACAAATGGAGAGCTAGAACATGTTTATGCATAGAAAGAGTCAGTATTGTAAGTATATCAATTATACCCAAATTTTGATGTATAGATTCTTTGCAATTTCAGTCAAAATCTCAGTTGTTTTTCATTGTATTTTTTTCAGGAACTTGTCAAGGTAAGTCTAAAATTTATATAAAGCTGCTGAAGCTTAGGTATAACCGAGATACTCTTGAATAAGAACTTTGTGGAAGGACTTGCTCTCCTAGATACCAAGTTTTATATAAAGTGTAACATTAACAAAGGTATAGACAGAGAGCCTACAAGTGACTCAGGCACATATAAACACTTGTTTTATAATAAATGTGCACTAGAGAGTAATGGGTAAATAACAGGATTTTCAAAAATTCTTGTTGAGACAGTTGGGTATTCACATGGAATAAAAATATATTGGCTTTCTTCCTCATACTATACACAAAACTCAATTTCGGGTATATTATAGATCTAAACATGAAAAGCAAAAATATCTTCATAATTTCAGGATTGGGAATGGTTTCTTGGATGAGACATCTAAGGCGTAAACCATAAAGGAAAACATGATAAATTTGACTACGCTAAGATGAAGAACTTCTATTCATTAAAAGATACTACAAGGAAAATTCAGCCATAGAGTGAAAGAAGACATTTTCAACACATAAAACAGAAAGGGTTCATAGTCAGAACATTTAATGAACTCTATCATCAATTTTAAAAAGACGGAACTCAACAGAAAAGTGTGCAAAGGACTTGTATGGGATATTTTCCTTCAAAAAAAAGGAAGTCAAGATAGGAATAAACACATGAAAAGAAGTTCAATTTCATGAAAATTAAAGTCAAAATGAGATACCTGTATACCTATACCCATACTGGTTTAAATTTCTAAATCTGGTAGTGCTAGTTGTTGATGAGAATGTAGAGTAACAGCAACTGTCACAATGCTGGCAATCTTGAAAAGTTTTACAATCAACTTGGAAAACAGTTTGGTGTTATCAGGTTGACTCATCAATTCCACATCTATCTATCCCCTACAGAAATACATTTTCATGTTTAACAGTATGCTTTCACATTAATGTTTATTGAAACAGTTTTCATGATGGCCAAAAACTGGGAAACAATTCAATGTCTGTTAAAAGTAAAAGAGATAGATAAAATAGGATATACTAATCCAACAGACTACAGTCACCAATAAATGAATGAACTATTATACATGCAACAACATGGAGAGATACATAAAAGCATACTGTTGAACAAAAGATGTCAGATAATTCCATTATAATATATGGCTATTTATATAAATTTTAAAAACAGGCAAAACTAAATTACATTGATAAACTTGGTAAATATCAATACTAAGTGCTAACCAAAATCTGGAGCAACCAGAACTCTCATACTTTGTTGGTGGCAACCACTTGGGAAAACCTTTCAGCAGTATCTACTATATGTGAACATATAAATAATCCAATAACCAGGAATTTCACACAGGTATACACCCAACATAAATTCATACAGTATAGTCAGCAAAACACACGTACAACCATCTTCTTAGTGGCATCATTTGTTTTTGTTTTTTTTAAATATATTTATTTATTTATTTTGGCTGCGTTGGGTCTTCATTGCTGCTCGCGGGCTTTCTCTAGTTGCGGCGAGTGAGGACTACTCTTCGTTGCAGTGTGCGGGCTTCTCACTGCAGTGTCTTCTCTTGTTGCGGAGCACAGGCTCTAGGTGCGAGGGTTTCAGTAGTTATGGCACATGGGCTTAGTAGTTGTGGCTCGCGGGCTGTAGAGCTCAGGCTCAGTAGTTGTGGCGCATGGGCTTAGTTGCTCTGCAGTACGTGGGATCTTCCTGGACCAGGGCTGGAACCCATGTCCCCTGCATTGGCAGGTGGATTCTTAACCACTGCACCACCAGGGAAGCCCAGTGGCATCATTTGTAATAGGCAAAAATTTGGAAACTACAGAAATGTCCATGAACAATAAAATAGATATATGAAATTGTGATATATTCACACAATGGAATATTGTACAACAATGAAAATGAACCATCTACAGCTATACTTAACAATATGAAGAGGTCTCACAAATATAACATTGAAAAAAAGAAACCAGATACCAAGGGTATGTGCTTCATGATTCTATCAAAGTGAAGTTCAAAAACAGGCAAAACTAATCCATGGAGTCAGTATAATCATTACCTTTGGTGGGAGATAGTGACTCTTATGGAAGGAACTTCTGAGATGCTGGTAATTTTCTGTTTCTAAATCTGAATGCTAGGTACCTGGGTGTCTTCTGTTTATGAAAATTTATTAAGGTGTGCATTTATATGTGCACATCTCTATGTATATTTTACTTCAATATAAGTTATAAAAAGTAAGTGCTATTGTTTAGGAATGCATACTTAATAAAACTTTAAAAAGAAGAAAGAAAATAATTACCAAAATCAAGTTAATGATATTCACTGGGGAGGAGGGAGAGGCAGTAAACCAGAAGAAGCAAAAGCCAGGGGAGCTGCTTGTGATCTAGGAGGGGCAAAGTCTCCTAGAGGTTCTATCAATGTTCTAATTTTTTACTTTAGTTATGATTATAAGAACATTTGCTTTGTATTATTTAACTATATGGTTATGTTTTAATTATATTTCTGTATGTGTTAAATTTCATAATTAAAAATATTAAAAATTAACCAAAAACAAATAAGCCAAAAATGTGTAATAACTTGGCTAATGTTTATTAATAAAATGTTAAATGAAAAGTTTTGGTTTTTAAAGCTTATACATAAAAAAATTAAATATACCAAAATATTAACAATCTGAATGAATTATCTTTCTATATTTTTGAATTTTCTCAAAATTAGTATATATTTCTTATATATAGGTAAAAGATGAATAAGACTTTTTAAAAAGTGTATGCCTCAGTTAAGAAACTTTTTAAGCATAAAATCTTTTATCATTTAATTTTTCATGTTTGTCCTATCCTACAAACATTGTATTTATCTTTTTTCTACTATTTTTATCTCTCTTTTTTAGGGCCTATCATTCAGAAACTCTGTCTTTTTTACTTATTTTATTTTAAATAACTATTTTCTACAGGTGACTGATATACATGGAGTTGATGTTACTCCCAGACCTCTTTACCATCCAGATCCATATACTGGTACAGCAAAGCCAAATAAACTATTGACATCACAAGAAGGATCACGTACATCAGACTTTATAGCTTCCTATAGCCTTTATCAGAATACAATAAATCCTAGTACGTTAGGGCAGTTTACAAGGTAGCGTATACTATTCTATGATTCTTTTTTTATATCTTATGTATTTTCATTTAAGTTGCACATATGTAACTTAGATGTCAGTTGTCTCCAGTCTCCCAGCTCTGTTCTCTCATCCTAGTGTGCCACCTCTGTGTTCCTCTCATGTTTTAACTAGATGTAGAGCTTGCATGTCAAGTGTTCCCCTACACTTACACCAAAACATTTGTGAAAAAATATACAGATTTTACTCAAGATTTCCTGAGGAGCCAAAAGATGTGACCTAGCATCACAGACGTGTTTCTTCAGTTTCTTTCATGTTGCAGTTTAGGAGCTTTCCTTTTTTTCCCTCCCTATTCTTCCATACAAATCCTTGTTCTCCTAGGGTTTGATTTCTCTCTTGTTTTATAACTTTTTTTTTGGTAAATGACATGTTTTGCATTTACATATATAGATACTTATATAATTGAAAATTTTTACTGCTTCCAATAGAGAAATGCAGTCTTTGCCATAATAAAACAGTACTCCTAAAACAATCTAAAGATTGTGGGGAAATACTTTAGTGTTTAACTTTCAATCTGGTAAATTAAAAGTTCCAGATGTTAACTAAGCACGAAATTTTGGAGAAAATATGCTGCTCTAGAGTCTGCCTCCAAATTAGCATACAGAAGCCATGGGAGTTCTCCGCAAAACAAAGGATATTCCAGTAAACTGAAACCAACCTTTTGGAGGGCAGTTGGAACTATAAATAGAAAGGAAAAAAGTATGTAATATCATGGAGTAATGTTAAGTTTCTATGTTTAAAGGAAATTATTTTTGGATTCTTCAGTGTATTGATTTCCCACAAAGTATATAAATTTTATTTTAAATTAAGTCTTGAGAGGACATTTATCAAATTGAATAAATAGCTCCATAAGTTTGAGAAACTTAAAAAAAAAAAAGTGGGGGGAGAGAATATTGATAATGAAGATAAGACGGAGAGTCTCGATAGGTAGGCTGTGTTTTGGATTTTTATCCTAAACATACTGTTGAGAATCCGTTGAAGGTCTCTAGGCATAGGTTTGACATGTTTTATTTCTAAAATATATTTAAAATGACTTTTTACTTAAAGAACATTAAATATCAACTCAGTATTTAAAGAACTAGTTTATTTTTATCAACTTCGCTCATATGATTACAGTATATTTGATTTCTCAATCTGATAATGTTTTCATTTATACATTTAATTGCCCATAAAGACATCTAAATAAATAATGTTGTTATTCATTATTAAAGGTCAATTTTAGGAAGCAGTACAGTTTCTAAGTCAAGTACATCCACTACTGAATCAATAGTAGAAGACCTAGAAGAACCATCCTTTAAACGGGAAAGGTTGGCTAGTTTTACAGGTAATGAAAATCCAATCTTTTATTTCAGTAACAGTTCATTATTTCTTTAGCAAATATGCTCATTATTTTTTGGATGCTTGAGATAGCAGAACTATGGTAATCATTCCCAAATGCTGGCCTGTGCAGTAGCTACATGAGAATTACCAGGGTAATGTTTATATATTTTTTAAAATTCTCAAGTGACTTTCTTGCACCACCAGCCTCAGTAATCACAGACCCTGTTTTTTTTGTTTTTAATTTTAAAAAAATATTTTTTTTATTTATTTTTGGTTGCATTGAGTCTTTGTTGCTGTGTGCGGGTTTTCTCTACTTGTGGCGAGCAGGGGCTACTCTTCATTGCGGTGCATGGGCTTCTCATTTCTGTGGCTTCTCTTGTTGCGGAGCACGGGCTCTAGGTGTGCGGGCTCTAGGCCACGGGCTCAGTAGTTGTGGCACGTGGGCTTAGTTGCTCCCTGGCATGTGGGATTTTCCAGGATCAGGGCTTGAACTTGTATCCCCTGCATTGGCAGGTGGATTCTTAACCACTGCACCACCAGGGAAGTCCCACAGACCCTGTTTTAAAAGAGCTCAGCTTCTAACTCAGGAGACAAATAATTGTGATACACTGTGATCAATGCCATATTAAGACATGTGCAGAATGTGATGGGAGTACTTACAAAGAAAATATTAACTACTGTGAAGTGGAAAACAAAAAATGAGAGAACGTTCATAGAGAACATTATTGACTTTTGAATTGGGTTTCTAAAGATAATTAGTAATTTGTCAGGAGAACAAAAGGAGAGGCCCATTCCAGGCAGAAGATAAAATATGAGGTAATGCAAAGGATTATGCAAGTAAAGTTAAAAGAATGAGGAAATAATGGTTGACCAAAAGTGCTGGAAGAAGTGGGTACTTCCTTGAGGGTCAGGATGTCTTTTCCTCTAAGATGATAATGAGGATTAGTGAAAATATTAATAAGGTTGGAAAAGTGCTTGATGGACTTTTCTATTTGGTGTTAGCATATGTAACAGAATGCTTCTGACAAGTAACAAAATACCCAACTACCATTTTTCCCACATTAAAAGAAGTTAAAGGTAGGTAGCTTTTGGCTTTGCTTTTGTGGCTTAATTGTGTCAGAATCTGGATTGGAAGCTCTGCTCTTTTCGTAAGCCTTTTCTTCTTGTTTCTTGCCTCATGGTCTCATGATATGTGCCCCAGCTCTGGGTATTATATCCACATTAAAAGCAGAAAGAAGGAGAAGGCAGCAGCACCAGTCACATCTCCCTCATTTATCAGGAAAGTAAACGTTTTCCCAGAAGGCTTCCTTTTTCCTGTATATTTCTGTTTTTATCTCATTGGCCAGAACTGTGTCACATTGACACCACTAGCTTCAAGACAGGCTGGAAAAGCCAAATATTTTATTTCTCAGCCTGTATTAATGGAAAGAGCCCAGGGAGGAGAGAAAGGCTTAGCAATGAAAACTTAAGCAATTAGCAATGTCTGTTGTAGGAAGATGTGCGTCCTCTCAGGAGGGGACAAAGAATTGAATTATTGTCATAAGCTCCCCCAGCAGTCTCTACATATATTCTTGCCACCCTCCAATTTGTTTTTCCAAACTGTATGCAGAATTGAACCTGCTCTCCTTCTTGGATGGGACTCGAACCCAGCCAAAATTCAGATTGGGACTTGAATCGACAGGATGGAACTTGAACCCATGGAATGGGACTCAAGCCCAGCCACACCTCAGACTGGGGTCCCTGACTTAGGAGGGGACTCAAATCCACTGTCTTTTAATTGAAGCTGCTCACCTGGTGTCAGGACTTACTCAAGCTCAGATTCTTTTATCTCCTTGCAGAAAGAATTCAGCATGAGGCAAAGCGATAGGCAAAGAGTGAGTTTATTAGCATAGGATACTTGTGAGAGCTACAAGTGAGCAGGCAAGGGAGCACAGCCCTCAGAACAGAGAGCGTTACATTTTTATAATCAAAGAAGAAGTGGGGTGGGAAGAGAAGACCACCTTCTTCCTCAGTTTTGGGTAGACGTCAAGGCTTAAATCACTAGTTCCTCCTTTGACCCTGTATGGTCTAATGGGGACGGTCATGATGCTCTTTAAATATGTATATTAGCAGAAGGGTGGTGACATATACTAATATATGGTAATTCATCTCAGGTTTTGGTATAATGTCCCCTTTCACCTACTTTCTTTCCTTTTTCACCTATATTTCTGTCTTGCAGAAATGCTACTCTTCAAGGACTACTAACTCCCTGATTTCATGTAACAAGATTCAGACCGTATATCTATTGTGTTTTAACAATGACGTTTGTGGCTTGAGTGTGCCTGGTGCTTGGATGCACCTGGTCTTTCGTCAAGGTAGTGTAGATTGTTGCTAGGTTACTAGATTCTTTTCTTGAGTGGTCAATAGTTTACAACAGTCTCCCCAAACTCCCTTAAAATTCTCTTTCTGTCTTTAATCCCCTAGTGGGATTTCTAAGCCAACTAATTATCCTACTGTATCCCTATTAGAATGATCTTTTTAATAACACAATCTAATCACATTCTCCCTGCTTAAAGCCCTCCAATGGATTTGCATTCCTCTTAAGATAAAGAAGAAAATTTTTATGTAGTGATTTGCCTTGAGGTCTACCTCTATTTGTCTACATCAAAAACAAACAAACAAACAAACGTAACAAAACTTCACCTCCAGAAGCCTTGAAGAATAATATAGATGTTTATATCGTCTTGGCCTGCTGGTGAATTCTAACTACAAAGTCAAGTCTCTAAACTGAGTCACACCCAAAGAATTCTACTTCTACCACCTGGTAGATTAGTATTTCTCAGTCTTGACTGCACATTAACATAATCTGGTATACCTTTTATTTTTTATTTTTATTTCTGGCTGCGTTGGGTCTTCGTTGCTGCACGTGGGCTTTCTCTAGTTGTGGCGTGCCGGGCTATTCTTTGTTGCAGTGCGTGGGCTTCTCATTGCTGTGGCTTCTCTTGTTGCGGAGCACGCGCATGGCACCTAGTCATGGTAGTCGTGGCACGCGAGCTCAGTAGTTGTGGCTTGCAGGCTGTAGAGCACAGGCTCAGTAGTTGTGGTGCACAGGCTTAGTTGCTCCATGGCATGTGGGATCTTCCTGGACCAGGGCTCAAACCCGTGTCCCCTGCATTGGCAGGAGGATTCTTTTTTTTTTTTAAACACCTTTATTCGGGTATAATTGCTTTACAGTGTTGTATTAGTTTCTGCAGTGTAACAAAGTGAATCAGCTATATGAGTACGTATATCCCCATATCACCTCCTTCTTGCCTCTCCCTCCCACCCTCCTTATCCCACCCCTCTAGGTGGTCGCAAAGCACCGAGCTGATCTCCCTGTTCCATGCAGCTGCTTCCCACTAGCTATCTATTTTACATTTGGTAGTGTGTGTATGTCAGTGCTACTGTCTTACTTCGTCCTAGCTTACCCTTCCCCCTCCTGTGTCCTCAAGTCCATTCTCTACGTCTGTGTCTTTATTCCTGTCCTGGCAAGTGGATTCTTAACTACTGCGCCACTAGGGAAGTCCCCTATTAGGTTCTATCTACTGTAAGATCATTCATTTTTATAATTAGCATATCTGTGCCATAATGCTACTTTAAGGTATATGTAACTAAATCATAGATGAAGATCTGGTGGTCTTAAAGAAAGAAAGTTTAGAGAATCAAGAACCAAAATTTAGGGGCTTCCCTGGTGGCACAGTGGTTGAGAGTCCGCCTGCCGATGCAGGGGACACGGGTTCGTTTCCCGGTCCGGGAAGATCCCACATGCCGCGGAGCAACTGGGCCCGTGAGCCATGGCCGCTGAGCCTGCGCGTCCGGAGCCTGTGCTCCGCAACGGGAGAGGCCACAACAGTGAGAGGCCTGCGTACCACAAAAAAAAAAAGAAGAAAAAAAAAAAGAACCAAAATTTCTAGTCTCAAAACTGCCAGTATTCCTGTGTGACCTTAAACTTCTCACTTAGCCTCTCTGTTTCTCATTTTCTTCACCGATAAAACGAACAGTTTGAACTAGATATATCTCCAGTTGTGTCCATATGGGTAATTCATTTACTTTTTCACTTACCTTATATCTACCTTAGCTAGATTTGCTTATATAAATCATCTCTCCCTCATATTTTATTTTATTTTTAATTTTTATTTATTTAATTTTTTGCGGTATGAGGGCCCCTCACTGCTGTGGCCTCTCCCGTTGCGGAGCACAGGCTCTGGACGCGCAGGCTCAGCGGCCATGGCTCACGGGCCCAGCCGCTCCTTAGCATGTGGGATCCTCCCGGTCCGGGGCACGAACCCGTGTCCCCTGCATCAGCAGGAGGACTCTCAACCACTGCGCCACCAGGGAAGCCCTCTCCCTTATATTTTAAATTTATTGCATAAATAATAAAAATTAAAGAACATCTTTTAAAAGAAGAATCATCCAATACTGTAAAGCATTAGCAATTAAAAATTTTGTTTCCTCAGCTTCTCCGTATGCATAAGTGTTTTAATTGTTATAACCATAGCGTGGGTTTTGTCCTGGATTATTCTGTCACTTTACATTTTATCACAAACATTTTCATATGTTTTTAATGTCATATTTAATTACTAGTTAATATTCATAGATGAGTATACTATTATTTATTTAGCCATTCCAAATGTTGATGATTGGTTTGTGAAATTAGTAGCTTGTAGTTTTTTTAGGTTATAAGGAGAGTGTTTTTCTCAGGCTTTGGGCCTTCTTAAGGAGACTGAGCCTTAATCTCTGGAAAGTGTATACCCTTAAGTCTTGTTTTCCTAAAGCTTTTCAAGCTTTACCCATGTCAAAGCCTCAGGTATCCCTGCTTCACACGCTGTTTTTAACAGAAAACATTGAACTCTGACCTATATACCGTGTCATGGCTCTTTATTACCCATACAACCAAGTCTAAACTCTCTAGCCCTGACACTCCATTCTCAGTGAAATTTTTCAAGAATCTGGGACTTCTGACAAGACTACAGGCTTGAGGCTAACCCTTTTCAGTGTATGTTTTGCATGGATATTGAGCCTCTTTTTCTGCTATATTTAACCACAACTTTCACTGGAGAGTCTTTTTAGCTCTTGGTGAAGATGATTAGAGGTGAGCTGTAATCTAAATCAAAAGTCAACCAGTAAGAAGGACAAACAGAATAAAAGGCTGTTGTAGATATAGACTAGAAATTAGCTTCAGGGCTCAGAGAAGGGTTGCATATTATCTGGGAAATACACTTGCCCATATGTCTCTTGAGTTGTATCAATAGTTGTTCACCCCAATCTCCCTGTTAATATTATAGGATAGATGTAACGGGATGCCCTTGTAGTCATGACTACACATTTGAGATTGGAGTAGGCTTGATGTATCAGCAACAGAGATGGTTTATGAGCCATAGGATCCAGTTTGGCTTCAGAGGGATTAAATAGACTACATCTCACAGCATGGCCTATTCCTGGACCGTGTAATGCCACCTGCAATGTATGACTCGTCATGGTATTTTGATGAAATGAAAATTAAAAATAACAATTAGTAAATGATTTTTATTAAGTCATGTATTTTAGATTTACAAGTTATTAGGGCAACACCTGGAAAAATTGTAACAAAAGAAGACCTGGAGAAGACTATAGAGATAATACTCACAGAGACAGAAACGATGAACTTTTTTAACCTACCAACAGTCATGGTTTCTGTAGAATCTGAAGAAGCTGAGAAAGTAAGGTATGTATTGTTCAGTTGTTTACAGTGCTTTTGTAATTTAAATGCTAAATCAGAGGCTCTTATCCTTGTTTCTATCTTTGGGGATTTCTGGATAAACACTGGTGGTATATGTGCCTGGTGAAATCGTATATAAACTTACATATGTGCCTCATGAAATTACATGTAAAGTGTTTATGCTGTATGTTTTTCCTAGAAGAGGAACCCATAGCTTTACCGTATTCTTTAAAAAGTAGGTGAGCTACTAAGTTAAATAATAAAAGAAATAGAGGCTTCTAAGTCTCAGTATAGGTTTTAATGATTTTTTCTTTTATGCATATATGAATTATTTTCAAGTTAAAAAGAAATGACTGTCATTTTTTATATTTAAAACTTAAAAGGGAAAATATGTTATGGGGAAATGATTGAATTTACTATTGAGAGTAGATTTTCCATTTCTCTTTATTAATGAATATAAATGGATCATTAGTTTTTGCCTCATGTTATTTTGAAACTCTCCTGTTAGGCACATACACATTAAGGATTGTTATGTCTTTTTGGATACTTGACCCCTTTATCATTATGTAATGCCCCTCTTTATCTCTGATAATTTTCCTTGCTCTGAAGTCTGCTCTGTCTGAAATTAATACAGCTACATAAATAGATTATTAATATAATTTTTCAGATTAGTTTTCTTCAAGTATAATATGAATATGATTTATAGTACTAAAAAATTCATCACTAAAATAATTTTTATGGTATTATTTTTGTTCAAATATAAAATCTTGTAAAATTGTTTAGACTATATAATATAGTACAATTAGATCTCAAATAGCATACTTTTTTTTGTTTTAACATCTTTACTGGAGTATAATTGCTTAACAATGGTGTATTAGTTTCTGCTTTATAACTCAAACAGCATACTTTTAAAGCTCATGAGACATAAGGGAAAGCTCCCAGGACCAGAAAAAGGAAAGGAAAAGAATAACAATGGGATAGATAAGTGATCTGAAATCATAGAGGGAGAGATGCTAGAAGCAAATGTTAATATTAGCACATGGATCTAGAGTCCACCAGTAAGTCTTGGATCCCCCACAAATTGAGACAGCTGAAGGAGAGATTCTTATATTAAACCAAGACCCTTCCTTACAAGGATCTCAGTTATCTCATAAGCAAATACAAATTTTCTCTGGAGGAAAGCGTATCCCATTTAGACTCTTAAGATTCATTCAGTTTGAGTTTAGTAAAAATACACCAAACCAATAAAGAAACAAGTCATTATGAATGAGAATTTTAAAAATAACAATTCCTAGATCTAAATCCTGAGGACTATGGGTAATGATATTATCAAATATAAAGTATAAAATATATGTGAAATATTTAAATAAAAGAGAGTTAAAACATCATTAACACTAAGAAGCTATCAAAATGATTACTTATAAGACAAAAAATTTAAAAAGAATTTTAAAATAAAGTATGTTTATAATTGTTAAAATTAAAAAGTAAATATTGATTTAATCTTTGATGTTAAATATTGATTTAATCTTTGATATTAAATAGATATTGATAATAGACTAGAGGTCTAACATACACCTAACCAGTTCCAAAAGGGCAGAATAGAAAGAATGGACGAGAGTTACTATTCAAGGAGAGTAAGTAATTCCCCAAACTATTGAAAAACACCATTCCACAGAAATAGGAATAAATAAAAAGAAATCCACACACACACAAACGGGACGCATTGTACTCATACTCCAAAATACCAAATATTAAAAGAAGATTTTAAAAACAGAAGAAAAAATATAAAGAACACATCATCTACAGAGAAACACACCAATAGCATTATTAGGGATAAAGAGTGTGGTTTCATAATGATAGGAAGGTATAATAATTCTAAACTTGAAACTCCTAATAAAATAACCTCTTAATATATAAAGCAAAAACTGGAAACTTGATAAGTATCTTATTAAGGTAGGAGGTATGAATATACCTCTCTTAATTATTGATAAGTTAATCAGATAAAATTAGTATAGTTATAGAAAATTTGAACCAAAAACATAAGTTAATGGTCATATATAGAACTCTGAATTTAACAATTAGATGATACACACTCTTTTCAATCACACATGGAACATTTACAAAAATCATCCATGTACAAGGCCATGAAGCAAGGTTTCAAAAATTTCAAAGAAGTAGTGTCAGACAAACTAAATTCTCTGACCACAGTGGAATGAAGTTAAAAATTAATTACATAAATCTCAACTAAAACATAGATGCATATTCACATACGCTTTTGGAAGTTAAAAAGCACATTTTGAAAATTCCTCATGAACCAAAGAAGAAATCATAATGGAAATCAAAGAAATACTCAGAACAAAACAATTATGAAAATAATACTGCAGGATGACACAAAAGTAGTACTTTGAGGGAAATTTATAGCTTTATGTCTATAATCAAAATTCATAAAACCTATGTGGAGATAGTGCTAGGATATTATTGGTGGGTACCGAAAGTTGTAGGGATGTCAGGGTATATAGTGTAAAAGAGTCCTTTGGAGGTAGTTTAATGCAGTCTTTCCCTAAGAAGTGTCTTGAATTTTCACTTCATTTTTTGGTGCAATCCACATTAAAAAAGGTAATTTTAAGAAAAAGCATAATATCAATAGAAAAAGATATGTGTGGTAAAAATTAATTTTTATTAATAAGTTGAGTATATATTACTTTTTATAGCCGGAGAAACAAGAACTATGAGACTCTTTGTCGAAATAGATTAGGCAATGACTTGTATGTAGAAAGGATGATGCAGACTATTAATGGAGCACCAAAGAATAAACACGTTCAATGTGACAAAATCATGAAGGAAGACAAAGGTAATTTATGTTTTATTCTGCTTGCTAAATTACCATATTTTAATATATATTCTTTGAGTCTGTCGATTAACAAATCAATACTACAGTATATAAGGCAAAAATATAAATGATTTGACCAAATCACAACAATAGCTGGGTGCTGTGATCTACAACTTTCAGAATTTGACAATTAAGTTACAAGCAATAAATAGAGATTTAGAAGATTTGAATAACATAATTATCTTGATTTTTATACAAACTATATCATAGAACTGTATTCTTCAAATATTTATGAAACATTTATAGAAACTGATTGTTTACTGTAACAAAGCATATCGACCATAACTAATAAAATTTAAAACATGCCAAGCACTATTTTAGGCTTTTCACATACAGGCATACCTGGGAGATATTGCAGGTTCGGTTCCAGACCACTCCAGTTAAGTGAATATCGCAATAAAGCTAGTCACATGAATTTTTAAAATGTCCCAGTGCATATAATATACTATAGTCTATTAAGTGTACAATAGCATTATATCTAAAAAAACAATGTATATGCTTTAATTTAAAATACTTTATTGCTAAAATATGCTAACCATCATAGAGCCTTCAGTGAGTCATAATGTTTTTGTTGTAGAGCATCTTGCCTTGATGTTGATGGCTGCTGACTGATCAGGGTGGTGGTTGCTGAAGATTGGGGTGGCTGTAGAATTTTTTTAAAATAAGACAACAATGAAGTTTGCTACATTGATTGACTCTTCCTTTCATGAGTGATTTCTCTGTAGCATGTAATGCTGTTTGATAGCATTTTACCCATAGTAGAACTTCTTTCAAAATTGGACTCAGTCCTCTCAAAGCCTGCCACTGCCTTGTCAACTAAGTTTATGTAATATTCTAAATCCTTTGATGTCATTTCAACAATCTTCACAGCATCTTCACCAAGAGTAAATTCCATCTCAAGAAACCACTTTCTTTGCTCATCCATAAGAAGCAGATTGCAGCAATTCATTCAGACTCTACTTCTAATCCTATTTCTCTTGCTATTTCTACCACATCTGTAGTTACTTCTACTAAAGTCTTGAACCCCTTAAAGTCATCCATGAGGGTTGGAATCAACTTCTTCCTAACTCCTGTTAATGTTTATATTTTGACCTCTTCGTATGAATCACAGATGTTCTTAATGGCATCTAGAATGATGAGTCATTCCTAGAAGGTTTTCAATTTATTTTGCCCAGATCCATCACAGGAATCACTATCTATGACAGCTATAGCCTTCAAAAATGTATTTCTTAAATAATAAGACTTGAAAGTTAAAATGACTCCTTGATCCATGGGCTGCAGAATGGATGTTGTGTTAGTAGGCATGAAAACAACATGAATCTCATGGTACATCTCCATCAGAGCTCTTGGGTGACCAGGTGCATTGTCAATGAGCAGTTATATTTTGAAAAGAATGTTTTTTTCTGAGTAGTAGATCTCAACAATAGATTTATCATAATTATTAAGGACTCTAGGATTTTCAGAATGGTAAATGAGCATTGGCTTCAACCCAAAGTCATCAGCTGCATTAGCTCCTAACTGACAAGAGAGTCAGCCTGTCCTTTGAATCTTTGAAGTCAGGCATTGACTTCTCCTCTCTAGCTGTAACAATCCTGGGTGGTGTCTTCTTCCAATACAAGGCTGTTTCATCTATATTGAAAATCTGTTGTTTAGCATAGCCACCCTTATTAATTATCTTAAGTAGGTCTTCTGGTTAACTTGCTATAGCTTCTACATCAGCTCATGCTGCTTCACCTTGCACTATTATGTTATGGAGTTGGCTTCTTTCCTTAAACATCATGAACCAACCTCTGCTAGCTTCAGACATTTCTTCTGCAGCTTCCTCACCTCTCTCAGCCTTCATAGAATTAAAGGGAGTTAGGGCCTTCTTCTGGATTAGGCTTTGGCTTAAGGGAATGTTGTGGCTGGTTTTCATCTTCTACCCAGACCACTAAAACTTCCTCCTATCAGCAATAAGGCTGTTTTGCTTTCTTATCATTCATGTGTTCACTAGAGTAGCACTTTTAATTTCCTTCAAGAACTTTTCCTTTTCATTCACAATTTGGCTGTTTGGTGCAAGAGGCCTAGCTTTGGGTCTCCAGCTTTCAACATGCCTTCCTCACGGAGCTTAATCATTTCTAGTTTTTGATTTAGAGTGAGATGTGTTATTCTTTCTTTCTCTTGAACACTTAGAGACCATTATAAGGTTATTAATTGGCCTAATTTCAATATTGTCATTTCTGAGGAGGTGGGGAGGCTTGAGGAGAAGGAGAGAGATGGGGGATGAGTCAGTCAGTGGAGCAGTTGGAACATAAACTACATTTATAGAATAAGTTCACTGTCTTATATTGACATGGTTCATGTTACCCCCAAACAATTACAATACTAACATCAAAGATCACTGATCACACCTCACCATAACAAATATAATAATGAAAAAGTTTAAATACTGCAAGAATTATCAAAATGTGACATAGAGACATGAGGTGAGCAAATGCTGTTGGAAAAATGGCACCGACAGACTTGTTCAATGCAGGGTTGCCACAAACCTTCAATTTGGAAAAAATGCAATACCTGCAAAGTGCAGTAAATGAGGTAGGCCTGTATATTAACTGATTTAATTCTCACAGCAACCCTATGAGGTAGGAGCTCTTACTAGTCCTCATTTTTTTTGGGCGGGGGTGCCCCCAGGCTTGCGGGATCTTAGTTCCCCAACCAGGGATTGAACCTGGGCCATGGCTGTGAAAGTACCAAGTCCTAACCACTGGACCACCAGGGAACTCCCTATTCCTCATTTTATAGAAGAAGAAACAGGCAAAGAGATGTTAGCTAATTTGCCCAAGGTCACTCAGTTACTATGGTGGACAACGATACTCCCAGACACTCTGGTTCTTGAACCTGTTCTCTTAACTACTATACTTACTATCTTTCAATGTTTATAAATTAACAACTCTGAGAACACTGCATTGCCAAACTTCTGAATGCTGTGGCCAAAAGGGTAATTAGAAGAAAGGTTATAATCTTAATGGCCTTTGTTACTCAGCAAAACCATAAGCTAATTCTTTAAAAAGATTAAAATAGACAAACTTCTAAGCAGGTGCTAAATCAAGAAAAGAGAAACTTACAATTAGTAGGAAAGCTTTGTGGCATCTTTACTTGCTCTTGTCCCACTCCCCTCCCCAGTAGAGTGGTGGTCTCAAAGATAGAAGCCTGGGCTTCCCTGGTGGCGCAGTGGTTGGGAGTCCGCCTGCTGATGCAGGGGACATGGGTTCGTGCCCCGGTCCGGGAAGATCCCACATGCCGCGGAGCGGCTGGGCCCGTGAGCCATGGCCACTGAGTCTGCGCGTCCGGAGCCTGCGCTCTGCAACCGGAGAGGCCACAGCAGTGAGAGGCCCGCGTACCACACACACAAAAAAAGATAGAAGCCTGCCTTCCCAGTGTGAGACCCTGGCCCTTGGTTCCAGAGGGAACAGAACAGACCTTATTCTCAAAGAATTTGGTTTGTATGTTTTAACCTGTCTAGGGGCTACCTGGAGGATTGACATAAGGCATTTGTGTTTTTTTGCCTAACCCAGAACTCTCTCAGGCGATAAGCATAATGCATTCTTCAAAAAACTGTAAGGCAGATGAACAACTCACTGCTACCTAAGGCAAAATAATGCAACTGAGTCAAACAAGAGACACACTGAAAGCCTGGAAGAAAAAACTGGGAGAGACTTTCTTTGGGAAATTAAGGTATTGAAAAATTAAGAAATTTTTAAGAAAATTAAGAAATTTTCTTAATTAGAAATTTCTTAATTAAAAATTAAGAAAAATATTAAGAAATTCCTCTGTGTATGTATATTGCATATACAGAGGAATTCAGAAAGTCATGCACATGCCTAGGGCAGGATGCATGCTCAGAAAAGACCTGAAAAGATCCTAAACTTTCACTTCTGGCTGATCTCTAGGCTCAGTACAAGCAGGAAGTGAAAGCTGTGGTATAGTTTTAAGCAGCCTGTCTAAGCATTGAAGGAATTCCCCAACATGGAGCCCATCTGCAAAGACTGAGAGGGTTTTTTCCCTTTTTATTTTTTTCTTTTTTTCCTTTCTTTCTTTCCTTTTTTTCTTCTGAGTGGGAAGAAACCCAGGTGTTCAAGGAAATCTCTGTCAGGACACTAACTGACCAAAAGCTAAAAAACAAACACTTATGAGATGATACGTGACAAAGAATACAGACTTTACAAAAATAGTTTAGCAAAATCCCTTAGCAAACAAACAGCTACCACTCACAGCAAATTATGATATCAAATCCTGAGGAAGAGAGTGATTTCCAGAATTACCACATAATTATATTCAAAATGTTCAATTGTCAAAAAAAAATTGCAAAGGATACAGAGGAACAAGAAGGTATGGCTCTTTCAAAGAAGAAATGAACAGAAACTCTCCCTGAGGAAGTATAGACATTAAACTTACTAGGCAAAGGTTTTAGATCAATTGTATTAAAAAAAAAGAAGAAGAAGAAAAAGCTAAAGGAAGCTATGGACAAAGAGATAAAATAAACCAGGAGAACAGTGTGTGAACAAATAAAAAATACCAATAAAGATAGAACTTATAAAAAGGAAAAAAACCATAAATTCTGGAGTTAAAAGTACAATAACTGAAATGGAAAAACTCCCTAGAGTTTTCAGTAGCACATCTGAGCAGGCAAAAGAAAGAATCACCAGTTTTTAATAATAGGTCAATTGAAATAATCCAGTCTGAGAAGCAGAAAGAAAAAATAATGAAGTAAAATGAACAGAGCCTAAAGGACCTGTGGGACTCCATCAAGTCACCAACATACATATAATGGAAATTTCAGAAAGAGAGGAGAAGAAAGAGATAAAGGGGCATAAAGAAAAGTTGAAGAAGTAGTGGCCTAAATATTCCCAAATTCCCAGATAAAAGACATAAATCTGCACCTCCGAGAAGCTTAACGAACTCCAAGAAAGATAAAAATAAAGAGATCCACACTGAGACATATTATAATCAAACAGTTGAAGTACGAAGAGAAAATCTTGAAAGCAGCAAGAGAAAAGTAACTCATCATTTACAAAGGATCATCAATCAGATTACACTCAATTTTCAGCAGAAACCATGGAGGCTGGAAGCCAGTGGGATGACATACTTAAAGCACCAAAAGAAAAAACTGTCAACCAGGAATTCTGTATTCTTCAAATAATCCTCATGAAGGAGAAATATAATTAAATAATTAAAACTGAATATATCCTCATGAAGGAGAAATTAAGATGTTCTTAGATAACTAAAAGCTAAGAGAATTCAGCACTAGTAGAACTGCCTTACAAGAAATGCTAACAGGAGTCCCTTCAGGCAGAAATGAAAGGATATTAGACAGTAACTCGAAGACATATGAAGAAATAAAGAAGACTGGTAAAGGTAACTACATAAGTCAATACAAAAGCCAATATTATAATGTTGGTTTGTAACTCCTATTTTTTTTGCAATATGACTTAAAATAAATGCATTGAACAATAATTCTAAATCTATGCTAATGGGCATACAAAGCATAAAGATGTAATTTGTGACAACATCAACTTAAAGTGGATGGGATTTAGCTGTATAGGAGCAGTTTTTGTATATAATTGAAGTAAGGTAGTATTACTTCAAAATAGAATGTTAAAATTTTAAGAAATTAATTTTAATTTGCAAGGCAGTCACCAAGAAATAACTTAAAAATTACAGAAAAAAATTTAGAGAGGAATAAAAATGATGCACTATAAAAAAGATCAATTAAACATTAAAGAAGATGGTCATGGAGGATTTGAAGAACAAGAAAATTTGAGACATAAAGAAGACATTAAAAATGGCAGAAGCCCTTCCTAAACAGTAATTACTTTAAATAAATGGATTAAACACTCCAATTAAAGAGCAAATGTTGGTAGGATGGATTAAACAAAGATAACAAACATCAAAAAAACTGGAAGAAAAAAACCCATGATCCATCTATATGTTGTCTAACAAGAGACTCACTATTTTTTCCAGTTTTATTGAGAAATAATTGACATACATCAATGTATAAGTACAGCATGATGGTTTGATTTACCTATATTGTGAAAAGATTACCACAATAGGTTTAATTAACAACCATCATCTCATATAGATAAAATAAAAAGAAAAGTTGCAGAATATAAGATCAGCACACAAAATTCAGTTGTATTTCTATGTATTACCTATGAACAATCCAAAAAGGAAATTAAGAAAGTAATTGTGTTTATAATAACATCCTAAATAATAAAATACCTAGGAATAATTTTAACCAAGGAGATGAAAGACTTGTACACTGACACCTATAAAACATTGCTGAAAAAAATTAAAGGAGACCTAAGTAAATGGGAAATACATTCTGTGTTTATGGGTTGAAAGACTTAATGTTATTAAGATGTGAATACCACCCAAAATAATCCCAAAGACTTTTTTGCAACAATAGAAAAAAAGTCATCCTAAAATTTATATGGAATATCAAAGGATCCCCAAGTAGCCAAAACAATCTTGAAAAAGAACAAAGTTAGAGAGCTCATACTTCCTGATTGGAAAACTTGCTATAAAATTATAGTGATCAAAATGGGTGGTACTAGCATAAAGATAGATATAATACCCCACAGAATGGAAAATAGGTACTCAAATATATGTACACACATGTTCATGGCAGCAATTTTTACCATAATCAAAAAATAGAAACAACTGAAATGTCCATCAATGGATGAATGGATAAACAAAATGTGTAAATACATGCAATGAAATATAATTCAATCACAAAAAGGAATCAAGTACATTCTCTGAGCAACTTCCCCTCTTCTACCCTGGAAGATGTCAGAAATTTCTTCTCTGGAGAGGACAAAATAGAGGCTCTTTAGCTGGGGAACACCAGGCATAGATCAAGACATGGGTACTTAAACAAACAAACAAAAAACAAGCATACTGAATGCTACACACAGAGACTCCTCTGAAATCCTCTCCTCCGTCATGGACGGCTTGTAGAACATAGGTAGCAAGACTCTTAACCATCCATTATCTGGATGTACCACAGTTAATTTATCCATTTACCTACTGAAGGGCATCTTGATTGTTTCAAGTTTTGGCAATTATCAGTAAAGCTGCTATAAATATCTGTATGCAGGTTTTTGTGTAGACATAAGTTTTTAACTCCTTTTGGTAAATATCAAGGAGTGCTATTGCTGGATTGTATGGCAACAGTATTTTTATTTTTGTAAGAAATAGCCATACTGTCTTGAAAGTGGCTGTACCATTTCGCATTCCCAGAAGCAATGATGAAGAGTTTCTGCGGTTCCATGTCCTCACCAGCATTTTGTGTTGTCAGTGTTCCAGATTTTGACCATTCTAATAGGTGAGTAGTGGCAACTCTTTTTTTTTTTTTGCAACTCATTTTTGTTTGTTTGTTTTTTGGTTTTCTGGCTGCATTGTCCAGCTTGAGGGATCTTAGTTCCCCAACCAGGGATGGAACCCAGGCCCCAGCAGTGAAAGCACCTAGTCCCAACCATTGAACCACCAGGGAATTCTCCTCATTTTTGTTTTAATTTGTACTTCCATGATGACATATGATGTGGAGCATATTTTTGTATACTTACTTGCCATCTGTATGTCTTCTTTGATGAGGTGTCTGTTAAGCTTTTGGCCCATTTTAAAATTTGGTTTTTTGTTTTCTTATTGTTAAGGATCAAAAGATATTTGTATATTTTGGACAATAGTCCTTTTTCAGATGTATCTTTAGCAAATGTTTCCTTCCAATATGTGGCTTGTCTTGTTATTCTTTTGACATTTCTTTTTACAGAGCAGACATTTTTAATTTTAATGAAGTCCAGCTTATCTATTACTGTTTAATGGATTGTGCTTTTGCTGTTTCTAAAAAGTCATTGCCATACCCAAGGTCATCTAAATTTTCTCCTGTGTTTTATTCTAGGAGTTTTCTAGTTTTGCTTTTACTTTTAAGTCTATAATGAGTTTTAGTTAATTTTTCTGAAGGATGTAAGATCTGTGTATAGATTTTTTTTTTGCATTTGGATGTCCAGTTGTTCCAGCACCATTTGTTGAAAAGACTATCTTTGCTCCATTTGTTTTTTTTCCATTCCTTTTACAGAGATCAATTGATTATATTAATGTGGGTTTATTTCTGAGCACTCTATTGTGTTCCATTCACATTGTCTTTATTACTATAGCACTGTAGTAAGTCTTCAAGTTGAGTAGTGTCAGTCCTCTGACTTTGTTCTTTGTCTTCAATATTGTGCTGGCTCTTCTGGGTCTTTTGCCCCTTCACATAAACTTTAGAATCAGTCTGCTGATATGCACAAAATAACTTGTTGGGATTTTGATTGGGATTGCGTTGAATCTATAGATCAACTTGGGAAGAACAGACATCATGACAATGCTGAGTCTTCCTATTAATAAACATGGAATATTTCTCCATTTATTTCATTCTTTGATTTTGTTCATCAGAGTTTAGTAGTTTTCCTCATAATAGATTTTGTACATATTTTGTTAGATTTATTACTATTCCATTTTTGGGGTGCTAATGTAAATCATATTGTTTTAAATTTCAAATTCCTTTGTTCATTGTTGGTGTACAGGATAGAGATTGACTTTTGTGTAGTATTAACCTTGTACCCTGCAACCTTGCTGTAATCACTTACTAGTTCAGTAGTTTTTGTTAATTCTTTCAGATTTTCTATATAGATGATTATGTCATCCGAGAACAAAAACAGCTTTATTTCTTTTCTTTCCAATCTGTATTTCTTTTATTTCCTTTTTCTTATCTTACTGCATTAGCTTGGACTTCCAGTAGGATGTTGAAAAGGAGTGATGAAAGGGGACATCCTTGCCTTTGTCCTGATCTTAGTGGAAAATCTAGTTTCTAGAAGAAAACCATTAAGTATGTTAGCTGTAGGTTTTTATAGATATTCTTTGTCAAGTTAAATTCCTCCTCTATTCCTAAATTACTGAGAGTTTTTATCATGAATGAGTGTTGGATTTTGTCAAGTGCTTTTTTCTGAATCTGTTGATATGATCAAGTAATTTTTCTTCTTTGGTTTGTTGATGTGATGGATTACATCAATCAATTTTCCAACGTTGAACTAGGCTTTGTATACCTGGGATAAACTCCACTTAATTGTGGTGTATAATTCTCTTTATATACAGCTGGATTTGATTGCTAATATTTCGTAGAGGATTTTTGCATCTGTGTTCATGAAAGTTATTGGTCTGCCATTTTTCTTTCTTATGGTGTTTTTGTCTGTTTTTTGGTATTAGAGTAATGCTGGCCTCAAAGTATGAGTTAAGAAGTATTCCCTCTGTTTCTATCCTCTGAAAGATATTGCAGGGAATTGGTGTAATTTTCTCCTTAAATTATTGGTAGAACTCAGTGGATCTATCTGGGCCTGGTGCTTTCAGTTTTGGAAGATTATTAATTATTGATTCAATTTCCGTAATTGATATTGTCTATTTCTTCTTGTGTGAGTTTTGGCAGATTGTGTCTTTCAAGGAATCGGAAAATTTCATCAAGGTTATCAAATCTATTGGCATAGAGTTGTTCATAGTATTCCTTTGTTATCTTTTTTGAAAAATAAATTTATTTATTTATGGCTGCATTGGGTTTTTGTTGCTGCGTGCAGGCTTCCTCTAGTTGCGGTGAGCGGAGGCTGCTCTTCGTTGCATTGCACAGTCTTCTCATTGCGGTGGCTTCTCTTGTTGCGGAGCACGGGCTCTAGATCTGCAGGCTTCAGTAGTTGTGGCTTGTGGGCTAAGAGCGCAGGCTCAGTAGTTTTGGCGCACGGGCTTAGTTGCTCCGCGGCATGTGCGATCTTCCTGGACAAGGGAACAAACCCATGTCCACTGCATTGGTAGGCGGATTCTTAACCACTGTGCCACCAGGGAAGCCCTGCTCTAATTCTTTTTTATTTTACTATTTTTCATTGAGATATAATTGACGTATAACATTGGTTTCAGGTGTACAACATATCAATTAGATGTTTGTATATATTGTGAAATGGATCATGATCATGATCATAAGTCTAGTTAACATTCATCACTGTACATAGAAAAGTTTTTTCTTGTGATGAGTACTTTTAAGATCTACTCTCTTAGCAACGTCCAAATATACAATACAGTATTATTAACTATAGTCACCACTCTGTACATTACACCCCCATGCCTTATTTATTTTATAGAGGGAAGTTTGTACTTTTTAACCCCCTTCACCCATTTCACCCACCCCTCACTCCCTTGCCTCTGGCAATTACCAGTCTGTTCTCTGTGTCCGTGCTCTCTCTCTCTCTCTTTTTTAGATTCCACATAGAAGTGAGATCATAAGGTATTTATCTTTTTCTGTCTGGCATATTTCATGTAGTATAATAATCTTAAGATCCATCCATGTTGTTGCAGATGGCAAGATTTCATTTTTTCATAGCTATATATTATCACATTATGTATATATAACACATTTTCTTTACCCATTCATCCCTCAAGGAACACCTAGGTTGCTTCCATATTTTGGCTATTGTACTCATTTTGCTATGAACATGGGGGTGCATATATCTTTTCAAGTTAGTGTTTTGCTTTTCTTCGTATAAATACCTAGAAGTGGAATTGCTGGATGATATGGTAGTTCTATTTTTAATTTTTTGAGGAACCTCCATACTGCTTTTCATAGTGCTTACACCAATTTACATTCTCACCCATGGTGCACAAGTGTTCCCTTTTCTCCACATCCTTGCCAACACTTATTTTTGTATTTTTGATAATAACCATTTTAACAGGCATGAGATGATATCTCATTGGGTTTTGATTTGCATTTCCCAGTTGGTTAGTGATGTTGAGCACCTTTCACGTACCTGTTGGCTATCTGCATGTCATCTTTGAAAAAAGTCTATTCAGGTCCTCTACCCATTTTTAAAATTAGGTTGTTTGTTTTTAATGTTGAATTATATGAGTTTTGTGTATATTTTAGATATTAACCCTTTATAAGATATATTGCTTGAAAATATCTTCTCCCATTCAGTAAGAGGCCTTTTCATTTTGTTGATAGTTTCCTTTGCTGTGCAAAACTTTTTAGTTTGATATACTAGTCCCATTTGTTTATTTTTGCTTTTGTTTCCTTTGCCTGAGGAGACATATCCAAAAAAGAATTACTAAGACCAGTGTCAAAGAGCATAACTTCCTATGTTTTCCTCTAAGAGTTTTATGATTTCAGGTCTTACATTCAAGTCTTTAATCCATTTTGAGTTAATTTTTATGTATGGTGTAAAATAGTGATCTAGTTTCATTCTTTTGCCTGTGGTTGTCCAGTTTTGTTTTGTTTTTTTGCGGTACACGGGCCTCTCACTGTTGTGGCCTCTCCTGTTGCGGAGCACAGGCTCCGGACGCACAGGCTCAGCGGCCATGGCTCACAGGCCCAGCTGCTCCGCGGCATGTGGAATCTTCCCAGACTGGGGCACAAACCCGTGTCCCCTGCACTGGCAGGCGGACTCTCAACCACTGCGCCATCAGGGAAGCCTGGTTGTCCAGTTTTTACAACACCATTTACTGAAGAGACATTTCTTTCCCCATTGTATATTCTTGGCTCTTTTGTTACAAATTAATTGACAATATATATGTGGGTTTATTTCTGAACTCTCAATTTTGTTCCATTGATCTATGTGTCTGTTTTTATGTCAATAGCATACTGTTTTAATTACTATACTTTGTAATATAGTTTCTTTTTCTTTTTCTTTTTGGCTGTGTTGGGTCTTCGTTGCTGCACGTGGGCTTTCTCTAGCTGCAGCGAGCAGGGACTGCTGTTTGTTGTGGTGCGCAGGCTTCTCGTTGTGGTGGCTTCTCTTGTTGTGGAGCACAGGCTCTAGGTGTGTGGGCTTCAGTAATTGTGGCATGTGGGCTCAGTAGTTGTGGCATGTGGGCTCAGTAGTTGTGGCTCACGGGCTTAGTTGCTCAATGGCATGTGGGGTCTTCCTGGACCAGGGATCAAACCCATGTCCCCTGCATTGGCAGGTGGATTCTTAACCACTGAGCCACCAGGGAAGTCCTGTAATATAGTTTCAAATCAGAGAGTGTGATGCCTCCAACTTTGTTCCTTGTTACACAAGATTGCTCTGGCTGTTTGGTTTTTCTTGTGGTTCCATACAAATTTTAGGACAGTTTGTTCTATGTCTTTGAAAAATGTCATTGGAATTTCAATGGAGATTGCATTGAATCTGTGGAGTGCCTTGGGAAATATGGACATTTAACAATACTGATTCGTCTAATTCACGAGCATGAAATATCCATTTATGGATATTTATTTGTGTCTTCCATTTATTTGTGTCTTCCCATTTATTTGTGTCTTCTTCCATTACTTTCATTAATGTCTTGTGGTTTTCAATATAGAGGTCTTTCACCTTCTTGGTTAAATTTATTCCTAGGTGGTGTTTTTTTGGGGTGGGGGGATGCATTTGTGAATAAGATTTTTTTTCTTTATTTCTCTTTGTGATAGCTTGTTATTGGTGTATAGAAATGCAGCAGATTTTTGTGTATTGATTTTGTATCCTGTAATTTACTGAATTACTTTATTTGTTCTAACAATTTTTTGATGGAGTTTTTAGGCTTTTCTGTATATAATATGTCATCTGCAAAGAGTGACAGTTTTACTTTTTTCTTTCCAATTTGGATACCTATTTCTTTTTCTTGCCTATTTTCTCCGTCTAGGACTTCCAATATTATGTTGGATAAAAGTGGAAATTGTGGGCATCCTTGTCTTGTTCCTGATCTTAGAGGAAATGCTTTCAGCTTTTTATTGTTGAGTATGATGTTAGATGTGGGCTTGTCATATATGGCCTTTAATATGTTGAAGTCTGTTCCCTCTATACCCACTTTGTTGACAGTTTTTAATCATAAACGGATGTTGACTTTTGTCAAATGCTTTTTGTCCTCTATGATCATATAGTTTTATGCTTCATTTTGTTAATGTGCTATATCACACAGACTGATTTGGGGATAAAAACTTATGCTTGATCTCATTCTAAAGTTCAATGTTTTTATTCTCTTTTCCCGTCTTATGTTTTTGATGTCACATTTAATATCTTTTTTTTTTAAAACATCTTTATTGGGGTATAATTGCTTTACAATGGTGTGTTAGTTTCTGCTTTATAACAAAGTAAATCAGTCATACATAAACATATGTTCCCATATGTCTTCCCTCTTGCGTCTCCCTCCCTCCCACCCTCCCTATCCCACCCCTCCAGGCTGTCACAAAGCACCGAGCCAATATCCCTGTGCCATGCGGCTGCTTCCCACTAGCTATCTACCTTACTACGTTTGTTAGTGTGTATATGCCCATGACTCTCTCTCGCCCTGTCACAGCTCACCCTTCCCCCCCCCCATAACCTCAAGTCCGTTCTCTAGGAGGTCTGCGTCTTTATTCCTGCTTTACCCCTAGGTTCTTCATGACATTTTTTTTCTTAAATTCCATATATATGTGTTAGCATACGGTATTTGTCTTTTTCTTTCTGACTTACTTCACTCTGTATGACAGACTCTAGGTCTATCCACCTCATTACAAATAGCTCAATTTCGTTTCTTTTTATGGCTGAGTAATATTCCATTGTATATATGTGCCACATCTTCCTTATCCATTCATCCGATGATGGGCACTTAGGTTGTTTCCATCTCCGGGCTATTGTAAATAGAGCTGCAATGAACATTTTGGTACATGACTCTTTTTGAATTTTGGTTTTCTCAGGGTATATGCCCAGTAGTGGGATTGCTGGGTCATATGGTAGTTCTATTTGTAGTTTTTCAAGGAACCTCCATACTGTTCTCCATAGTGGCTGAACCAATTCACATTCCCACCAGCAGTGCAAGAGTGTTCCCTTTTCTCCACACCCTCTCCAGCATTTATTGTTTCTAGATTTTTTGATGATGGCCATTCTGACTGGTGTGAGATGATATCTCATTGTAGTTTTGATTTGCATTTCTCTAATGATTAATGATGTTGAGCATTCTTTCATGTGTTTGTTGGCAGTCTGTATATCTTCTTTGGAGAAATGTCTATTTAGGTCTTCTGCCCATTTTTGGATTGGGTTGTTTGTTTTCTTGTTATTGAGCTGCATGAGCTGCTTGTAAATTTTGGAGATTAATCCTTTGTCGGTTGCTTCATTTGCAAATATTTTCTCCCATTCTGAGGGTTGTCTTTTGGTCTTGTTTATGGTTTCCTTTGCTGTGCAAAAGCTTTGAAGTTTCATTAGGTCCCATTTGTTTATTTTTGTTTTTATTTCCATTACTCTAGGAGGTGGGTCAGAAAGGATCTTGCTGTGATTTATGTCATAGAGTGTTCTGCCTATGTTTTCCTCTAAGAGTTTGATAGTGTCTGGCCTTACATTTAGGTCTTTAATCCATTTTGAGCTTATTTTTGTGTATGGTGTTAGGGAGTGATCTAATCTCATACTTTTACATGTACCTGTCCAGTTTTCCCAGCACCACTTATTGAAGAGGCTGTCCTTTCTCCACTGTACATTCCTGCCACCTTTATCAAAGATAAGGTGTCCATATGTGCGTGGGTTTATCTCTGGGCTTTCTATCCTGTTCCATTGATCTATCTTTCTGTTTTTGTGCCAATACCATACCGTCTTGATAACTGTAGCTTTGTAGTATAGTCTGAAGTCAGGGAGCCTGATTCCTCCAGTTCCTTCTTTCGTTCTCAAGATTGCTTTGGCTATTCGAGGTCTTTTGTGTTTCCATACAAATTGCAAAATTTTTTGTTCTAGTTCTGTGAAAAATGCCAGTGGTAGTTTGATAGGGATTGCATTGAATCTATAGATTGCTTTGGGTAGTAGAGTCATTTTCACAATGTTGATTCTTCCAATCCAAGAACATGGTATATCTCTCCATCTATTTGTATCATCTTTAATTTCTTTCATCAGTGTCTTATAATTTTCTGCATACAGGTCTTTTGTCTCCTTAGGTAGGTTTATTCCTAGATATTTTATTCTTTTTGTTGCAATGGTAAATGGGAGTGTTTTCTTGATTTCACTTTCAGATTTTTCATCATTAGTATATAGGAATGCCAGAGATTTCTGTGCATTAATTTTGTATCCTGCCACTTTACCAAATTCATTGATTAGCTCTAGTAGTTTTCTGGTAGCATCTTTAGGGTTCTCTATGTATAGGATCATGTCATCTGCAAACAGTGACAGCTTTACTTCTTCTTTTCCGATTTGGATTCCTTTTATTTCCTTTTCTTCTCTGATTGCTGTGGCTAAAACTTCCAAAACTATGTTGAATAAGAGTGGTGAGAGTGGGCAACCTTGTCTTGTTCCTGATCTTAGTGGAAATGCTTTCAGTTTTTCACCATTGAGGATGATGTTTGCTGTGGGCTTGTCATATATGGCCTTTATTATGTTGAGGAAAGTTCCCTCTATGCCTATTTTCTGCAGGGTTTTTATCATAAATGGGTGTTGAATTTTGTCAAAAGCTTTCTCTGCATCTATTGAGATGATCATATGGTTTTTCTCCTTCAATTTGTTAATATGGTTTATCACATTGATAGATTTGCGTATATTGAAGAATCCTTGCATTCCTGGAATAAACCCCACTTGATCATGGTGTATGATCCTTTTAATGTGCTGTTGGATTCTGTTTGCTAGTATTTTGTTGAGGATTTTTGCATCTATGTTCATCAGTGATATTGGCCTGTAGTTTTCTTTCTTTGTGACATCCTTGTCTGGTTTTGGTATCAAGGTGATGGTGGCCTCGTAGAAGGAGTTTGGGAGTGTTCCTCCCTCTGCTATATTTTGGAAGAGTTTGAGAAGGATAGGTGTTAGCTCTTCTCTAAATGTTTGATAGAATTCGCCTGTGAAGCCATCTGGTCCTGGGCTTTTCTTTGTTGGAAGATTTTTAATCACAGTTTCAATTTCAGTGCTTGTGATTGGTCTGTTCATATTTTCTATTTCTTCCTGATTCAGTCTTGGCAGGTTGTACATTGCTAAGAATTTGTCCATTTCTTCCAGATTGTCCATTTTATTGGCATAGAGTTGCTTGTAGTAATCTCTCATGATCTCTTTTATTTATGCAGTGTCAGTTGTTACCTCTCCTTTTTCATTTCTAATTCTATTGATTTGAGTCTTCTCCCTTTTTTTCTTGATGAGTCTGGCTAGTGGTTTATCTATTTTGTTTATCTTCTCAAAGAACCAGCTTTTAGTTTTATTGATCTTTGCTATTGTTTCCTTCATTTCTTTTTCATTTATTTCTGATCTGATTTTTATAATTTCTTTCCTTCTGCTAGCTTTGGGGTTTTTTTGTTCTTCTTTCTCTAATTGCTTGAGGTGCAAGGTTAGGTTGTTTATTCGAGATGTTTCCTGCTTCTTAAGGTGGGCTTGTATTGCTATAAACTTCCCCCTTAGAACTGCTTTTGCTGCATCCCACAGGTTTTGGGTCGTTGTGTCTCCATTGTCATTTGTTTCTAGGTATTTTTTGATTTCCTCTTTGATTTCTTCAGTGATCACTTCATTATTAAGTAGTGTATTGTTTAGCCTCCATGTGTTTGTATTTTTTACAGATCTTTTCCTGTAATTGATATCTAGTCTCATGGCGTTGTGGTCAGAAAAGATACTTGATACAATTTCAATTTTCTTAAATTTACCAAGGCTTGATTTGTGACCTAAGATATGATCTATCCTGGAGAATGTTCCATGAGCACTTGAGAAAAATGTGTATTCTGTTGTTTTTGGATGGAGTGTCCTATAAATATCAATTAAGTCCATCTTGTTTAATGTATCATTTAAAGCTTGTGTTTCCTTATTTATTTTCATTTTGGATGATCTGTCCATGGGTGAAAGTGGGGTGTTTAAGTCCCCTACTATGAATGTGTTACTGTCGATTTCCCCTTTTATGGCTGTTAGTATTTGCCTTATGTATTGAGGTGCTCCTATGTTGGGTGCATAAATATTTACAATTGTTATATCTTCTTCTTGGATCGATCCCTTGATCATTATGTAGTGTCCTTCTTTGTCTCTTTTAATAGTCCTTATTTTAAAGTCTATTTTGTCTGATATGAGAATTGCTACTCCAGCTTTCTTTTGGTTTCCATTTGCATGGAATATCTTTTTCCATCCCCTTACTTTCAGTCTGTATGTGTCTCTAGGTCTGAAGTGGGTCTCTTGTAGACAGCATATATAAGGGTCTTGTTTTTGTATCCATTCAGCTAATCTGTGTCTTTTGGTGGGAGCATTTAGTCCATTTACATTTAAGGTAATTATCGATATGTATGTTCCTATTCCCATTTTCTAAATTGTTTTGGGTTCGTTATTATAGGTCTTTTCCTTCTCTTGTGTTTCTTGCCTAGAGAAGATCCTTTAGCATTTGTTGTAAAGCTGGTTTGGTGGTGCTGAACTCTCTCAGCTTTTGCTTGTCTGTAAAGGTTTTAATTTCTCCATCAAATCTGAATGAGATCCTTGCTGGGTAGAGTAGTCTTGGCTGCAGGTTTTTCTCCTTCATCACTTTCAGTATGTCCTGCCACTCCCTTCTGGCTTGTAGGGTTTCTGCTGAGAGATCAGCTGTTAACCTTATGGGGATTCCCTTATGTGTTATTTGTTGTTTTTCCCTTGCTGCTTTTAATATGCTTTCTTTGTATTTAATTTTTGACAGTTTGATTAATATGTGTCTTGGCGTATTTCTCCTTGTATTTATCCTGTATGGGACTCTCTGTGCTTCCTGGACTTGATTAACTATTTCCTTTCCCATATTAGGGAAGTTTTCAACTATAATCTCTTCAAATATTTTCTCAGTCCCTTTCTTTTTCTCTTCTTCTTCTGGAACTCCTATAATTCGAATGTTGGTGCGTTTAATGTTGTCCCAGAGGTCTCTGAGACTGTCCTCAGTTCTTTTCATTCTTTTTTCTTTATTCTGCTCTGCAGTAGTTATTTCCACTATTTTATCTTCCAGGACACTCATCCGTTCTTCTGCCTCAGTTATTCTGCTATTGATCCCATCTAGAGTACTTTTAATTTCATTTATTGTGTTGTTCATAATTGCTTGTTTCATCTTTAGTTCTTCTAGGTCCTTGTTAACTGATTCTTGCATTTTGTCCATTCTATTGTCCATTCTATCTCCAAGATTTCGGATCAACCTTACTATCATTATTCTGAATTCTTTTTCAGGCAGACTGCCTATTTCCTCTTCATTTGTTAGGTCTGGTGCATTTTTATCTTGCTCCTTTATCTACTGTGTGTTTTTCTGTCTTCTCATTTTGCTTATCTTACTGTGTTTGGGGTCTCCTTTTTGCAGGCTGCAGGTTCGTAGTTCCTTCTGTTTTTGATGTCTGTCTCCAGTGGCTAAGGTTGGTTCAGTGGGTTGTGTAGGCTTCCTGGTGGAGGGGACTAGTGCCTGTGTTGTGGTGGATGAGGCTGGATCTTGTCTCTCTAGTGGGCAGGTTCACTTCTGGTGGTGTGTTTTGGGGTGTCTGTGGCCTTATTATGATTTTAGGCAGCCTCTCTGCTAATGGGTGGGGTTGTGCTCCTGTTTTGCTAGTTGTTTGGCATAGGTTTTCCAGCACTGTGGCTTGCTGGTCGTTGAGTGAAGCTGGGTGCTGGTGTTAAGATGGAGGTCTCTGGGAGATTTTCGCCGTTTGATATTATGTGGAGCTGGGAGGTCTCTTGTTGACCAGTGTCCTGAAGTTGGCTCTCCTACCTCAGAGGCAGAGCCCTGCCTCCTGGCTGGAGCACCAAGAGCTTTTTATCCACACGGCTCAGGATAAAAGGGAGAAAAAGTAGAGGGAATTAGTAGAAGTATGAGGAAAGAAAGAAGGAAAGGAGGATAGGAAGGAAGGAAGAAAGAAAGAAAGAAGCAAAGAAGGAAAGAAGGCAAGAAGGAAAGAAAGGAGGGAGGGAGGGAGGAAGGAAGGAAGGAAGGAGGGAAAGAAGGAAAAAAGACAGAAAGAAAGAAGATACAGTAAAAATAAAGTATAATAAAGTTATTGAATTAAAAAATTCTTATCTAGAAAAAAAAAAGGGACGGATAGAACCTTAGGACAAATGTTGGAAGCAAAGCTATACAGACAAAATCTTACACAGAAGCATACACATACACCCTCACTAAAAGAGGTAAATGGGGAAAAATCATAAATCTTGCTGTCAGAGACCACCTCCTCAATTTGGGATGATTCGTTGTCTAAAGGAGGGAAGGAAGAAAGGAAAGAAAGAAAGAACGAACGAAGGTAAAGTATAATAACGTTATTAAAATTAATTATTAAGAAAAAAATTAAAAAAAAAACATGGACGGATAGAACCCTAGGACAAATGGTGGAAGCAAGACTATACAGACAAGATCTCAAACAGAAGCATACACATACACATTCACAAAAAGAGGAAAAGGGAAAAAATCATAGATCTTGCTCCTAAAGTCCACTTCCTTAATTTGGGATGATTGGTTGTCTATTCAGGTATTCCACAGATGCAGGGTACATCAAGTTGATTGTGGAGCTTTAATCCGCTGCTTCTGAGGCTGCTGGGAGAGATTTCCCTTTCTCTTCTTTGTTCTCACAGCTCCCAGGGCTCAGCTTTGGATTTGGCCCTGCCACTGCGTGTAGGTCGCTGGAGGGCGTCTGTTTTTTGCTCAGACAGGATGGGGTTAAAAGAGCCGCTGATTCGGGGGCTCTGGCGCACTCAGGCCGGCGTGGAGGGAGGGGCACGGAGTGCGGGGCGGGCCTGCGGTGGCAAAGGCCGGCGTGACTTTGCACCAGCCTGAGGCGCGCTGTGCGTTCTGCCGGGGAAGTTGTCCCTGGATCCCGGGAACCTGGCAGTGGCGGGCTGCACAGGCTCCGCGGAAGAGGGGTGTGGAGAGTGACCTGTGCTCGCACAAAGGCCCCTTGGTGGCGGCAGCAGCAGCCTTAACGTCTCCCGCCCGCCTCTGGGGTCCGCGCTTTTAGCCGCGGTTTGCGCCCGTCTCTGGATTCCGCGCTTTCAGCCGCGGCTCGCGCCCGTCTCTGGATTCCGCGCTTTCAGCCTTGGCTCGCGCCCGTCTCTGGGGTCCGCGCTTTCAGCCTCGGCTCGCGCCTGTCTCTGGGGTTCGCGCTTTTAGCCGCGGCTCGCGCCCGTCTCTGGAGTTCCTTTAAGCAGCGTTCTTAAACCCCTCTCCTCATGCCCCAGGAAACAAAGAGGGAAGGAAAAGTCTCCTGCCTCTTCGGCAGGTGCAGACTTTTCCCCGGACTCCCTCCCGGCTAGCTGTGGTGCACTAACCCCTTCAGGCTATGTTCAAGCCGCCAACCCCAGTCCTCTCCCTGCGCTCCGTCCGAAGCCGAAACCCGAGCCTCAGAGCCTCAGCTCGCAGCCCCGCCCGCCCCGGGGGGTGAGCAGACAAGCCTCTCGGGCTGGTGAGTGCCGGTCGGCACCGATCCTCTGTGCGGGAATCTTCCCGCTTTGCCCTCCGCACCCGTTGCTGTGCATTCCTCCGCGGCTTCGAAGCTCCCCCCTCCGCCTCCCGCAGTCTCCGCCCGCGAAGGGGCTTCCTAGTGTGTGGAAACTTTTCCTCCTTCACAGCTCCCTCCCACTGGTGCAGGTGCCGTCCCTATTCTTTTGTCTCTGTTTTTTCTTTTGCCCTACCCAGGTACGTGGGGAGTTTCTTGCCTTTTGGGAGGTCTGAGGTCTTCTGCCAGCCTTCAGTAGGTGTTCTGTAGGAGTTGTTCCACGTGTAGATGTATTTCTGGTGTATCTGTGGGGAGGAGGGTGATCTCTGCGTCTTACTCTTCCGCCATCTTCCGCCTTCTCCACATTTAATATCTTTTTATTTTATGTATTCATTGACTAATTATTGTCATCATAGCTATTTTTACTATTTTTTCTTTTAATCTTCATACTAGCTTAAAAGTGATTAATCCATTTACTATATATTTACCTTTTCAGTGAGACTTGTTCTTTCATGTTTCCTTGTTACTAATCAGCATCCTTTCTTTTCAGCTTAAAGAAGTCCCTTTAGCATTGTTTTCAAGAGGGTATTAAATCGTTTATTGGTTACACATGATAAAAGATGATACACAAGCTTCATTCCCAACTATAACTTTATCTGGTACCATAATTCAATTTAGATATATTGCATAGGATGTGCCAAGAAACTCCATGACTTTGCTTGGGTGACCCTTTTAAAGGTGAACTCCAGGTCACAACACAGTAACTGTCAGTTCAACTACACCAAGGTTTCTGAAGACAATGGCTTCTCCATCCAAGCAGGTTGTAAATAAATTTCACATGGAACCTGGCATCACCCTGAAGGAATGCTCACTTCACACTGTTGGGGTAGTTTACCAAAATGGCTTCAGAGTAGACTAACTACTTTACATAGCACATTTTAAAAAGACACATTTATTCAGTGTCGTGATCAGACTATTACATTTAACAATCAACAACATGGGTGCAAAAAACAAAAAATCTATATTAAAACCCTTGTTGGAATGCTTTATACTTTCCACAGAACAGAAACTAAAATAACCTGTTATACAATTAGTCATAAATACAGTCCTCGAGCTTTTTTTTGCCCATACACATGAGTATTGTCTAAAACACGTCTTCTTTGTAGCAGCTAGGCCCTGCCACCACTGTGCTTGGCTGAGTTCACAAATCTGTTGTAACCTGTAGTTTCCCTGTCACTTCTCTGGCTCTCCTCTCCTGCTAAGCTTTGTTTCCTGACAGCAACTAAAACCTTCTGCCACTGCCATAGCTACTGATGCTGCTGGAACCACCATAGCCACCTTGGTTTTGTGGTTTGGCAAAGTATTGGCTTCTACCACCATAGGGCCCAGAACTTTTGCCTCCAAAGTTTCCTCCTTTCATGGGTTCAAAATTTGAAGATTAATTGTTATAATTGCCAAAATCATTGTAGCTTCCGCCACCTCCAAAACTGCTTCCATCATTACCAAATCCAATATAGCCATCCCCACTGCCACCATAGCCACCACCACATCTGCCACCAAAGCCACCTTGACCACTGACGTTTCCTCCACGACCAAAGCTGTCATTCCCTCCAAAACCCCCTCGACGACCACCACCAAAGTTTCCAGAACCACTTTGACCTCTTTGGCTGGATGAAGCACTAGCCACCTTTTCCTTAGATAGGGCTTTCCTTACTTCACAGTTGTGGCCATGCACAGAGTGGTATTTCTTTTTTTTTTCTTTTTGCGGTACGCGGGCCTCTCACTGTTGTGGCCTCTCCCGTTGCGGAGCGCAGGCTCAGCGGCCATGGCTCACGGGCCCAGCCACTCTGCGACATGTGGGATCTTCCCAGACCGGGGCATGAACCCGTGTCCCCTGCATCGGCAGGCGGACTCTCAACCACTGCACCGCCAGGGAAGCCCTGGTTTCCTCTTATTAGGAACTCTGGGCTTCCTGGATCTGGATGCCTATCTCCTTCCCAAGGTTAGGGAAGTTTTCAGCCATTATGTCTTCAAATAAGATTTCTTCTTTCCCTTCTTTCTGTTCTGTATTTTTCGTCAGTGTACCAATAAGCCCATCAAAGGCATTCTTCTACAGTGTTTTTGGTTTCTCACTTTTTGGTCCTTTTTTTTATGATTTCCATCTCTCTGCTTACATTGCCAATCTGTTCTTGCATTTTGTCTACTTTATCCATTAGAGCCCTTAGCATATTCATCACAGTTGTTTTAAATTCCTGGTCTAATAATTCCAACATCCCTGCCATGTCTAGTTTTGATGCTTGCTCTACCTCTTCAAAATTTTTTTTATCTTTTAGTATGATTTGATTTATCTTTTAGTATGATTTTTATATCTTTTAGTATGATTTATCTTTTAGTATGATTTTTATCTTTTAGTATGATTTTTTTATCTTTTAGTATGATCTTTTAGTATGATACATATGATACATGATGTATCAGGTAAAAGGAGCTGCTGTAAATAGGCCTTTAGTACTGTGGTGGTAAGGTGTGGAGGAGGCAGGCATTTTAGTCCTTTGATTAGGTTTCAGCCTTTCAGTGTACCTATTCCTGTGGACTATGAACTTCACAAATGTGTCTCAGTTTTTTTCCCCACCCTTAGGTAGGACAAGACGTCTCCAGTGTGCTGGTGCTGGGTATTTCCCTTCCCACAGGTCAGTTAGGCTCTGAAAAGACCCTGGCAGGCTGTTCTCTGCTGAACTAGTTTATTCTGAGGGCAGGCATTGTTAAGAACAGAGTGCTCTGGTATATTTCAGAATGGTTCCTTTTCCCCTTCCCCTACCAGAAGCATGAGGGATTTTTTTTTTTTTTCTCATACTCACTCTGGGAATCTGGTCCAGCTCCTGGAGATAAAGCTCACAAAATGCAGGGGCTTCCCTATGACTGGGCCCCTTAGAGTTTTTAACTCTCAGACTTGTCCACACTGAACCTGCACCAATTCATCATTTACAGTTCAGGTTTTCCTACCCCAGAACTGGTTCCCACAGCAGTTTCTACTTCTGAGTCTCTGCTGCAGTAAACTGTGACTCTCCAATCTTAGAGGCAGCAGTTCTTTTCCCTGTGTCCTTACCTCTTTTTCAGATCCAAGAAGAGGTGTTGATTTTTCAGTCTGTTTAATTTTTTACTTGTTGTTAGTACAGAATGGCAACTTCCAAGCCCCTTAACTGTGGAACTGGAAACTCTGAGTCCCATCTTCTTAACCTGAGGACAGAATGCTCAGGTGAATCTGCCCAGATCCTTCTCTGTATCTAGCTGGGTTTTACCATTCTTAATATAGTCCCTACTCTCCTTTCCAGTAGGTCTCCTTAGGTAAGTTGAGGAAACTCATTTCACTTCACAGACATGTTCTGTTTTACCATACTCCTGAGAGCAGCAGAGAAGTCACGGTGAACAGAAAACACAAAGCAGCCCACTTACCCTGACCATGTTTTCAGTGGACATTCAGTGCCTAGCTTGTCAGGTGCTGTTAGTGGGTTAAGCTCTGTGTTTCCAAGGACTTACTCATGGTCTCACCCTGTGATTTCCCTCTAAGTGTCTCTTATAAACTCTCAAAGAAGCTGAAGTCAGATTATGGCCCAGATAGTTCTGCTTGTCTTCTCTTGGGAGTCCTCATCTAATTGTCCTCATCTAATAGTGGTTTTGTTTTCTCCTTATGCATCTGTGTTAGTGTTTGCTATTCTGTTTTTTTAACTAGACAGTGTATTATCTAGGTATACATTGTTTGATGGTTGATGGGCTTGTTAGTTCCTTGGCAATCCCAGCCTAATTTATGGACATCAAAGTGGTCTTGGTGACCAAAGACAGACCCAAGCAGAGAAATGCAGGTGCTGGTAGTTGGGAGATTGGCAAGTAATAGCTGATGCAGAATGGATACATGCAGGACCCCAATAGCATTTGCCATAGGAGAAAAAAACCTTAAAACAAAGCAAGAGAATGATCAATACAAAAGTTACGCAAAGTGAATACTTCTTTTGGAGGTAGCTCGAAGGAAGGGGCCTATGATGGGAGAGTGTCCAGGGGGCTTCTAAGCATCTAAGGATGTTCTATTTCTTATACTGGTTTGTGAGTACATGGTATTAATTCGTAATTCACATATATGTGTTATACACTCTTCTGTGAAGGTATATATTTCACAATAAAGGTTTTATTAAAATAATGGGTATAGCACAGGGAACTCTACTCTGTAATGGCCTATATGGGAAAAGAATCTAAAAGACAGAGGATATATGTATATGTATAACTGATTCACTTTGCTGTACACCTGAAACTAACACAACACTGTAAATAAACTATACTCCAATAAAAATTTTAAAAATAATGGTACAATTTATATTAAAGAATTTGATACAGACCAAGTAAGTATTGAGATTTTATGGATCAATAAAAAAGCATGTCTTCCTTGCCTGATTTTGGTTGAAATTGAAAGAGATTCAGGAGTCACAGAGAAGGAAATAAAAGTAGTACCTTTATCACTGATGAAGTTAATTGAAAAATGTAGCCTTAAATCCACAGCTAAGTGGACTTGCTGTTTTCCCCTCCAGAATAGATCTTACCAATAGTAATTGGCACAGCTAGAAAAGCACAGACCTCCTCTGCATGGGTGAGAACAGACCAGAATGCATGCTTTTTGCAAGTGAGCAGGCTTAACAAAAGAATCCAGAAGTGGCTGAGCTGCAATTCCTTCTCCTAAACTCTCCTATAGGATTAGCCATTTCTCTTTCCCTGGCAATTAGTGAATGAGGGACATAGAGAAGCCAGAAATGTCAATTTAGCTGAAGTTGCCTCTGTAAAGATTCACAAAAACTGAGGAAAAGTTTTCCCACCTAACAGTATACATACAATAATTTATTACAGAAGTGTCATTTCAAAAAAATGGATAATTCAATAAATGTATTAGTGTTCCTGGCTAACTTTTGAAAATACAGTTAAATCCTAAAACTCAGTAGATTTCATAAAGACAGTTTGTTTTCTATGTATATTATACTACAATAAAAATTCTTTTTAAAAAGTATGTGTGATATGAGCTCATTTTTATTAAAAATATGCATTTATATTTGTTCATATACAAACACATATATATTTATGTCAGTCTGGAAAGACATGCATGAAAATGTTAGCAGTTATTATTTCTAGGTGATGGAAATGTAAGTCTTACCTTTTCTTTTACAGTAAGCATGTCCTTTTACTCAGCTAAAATAAAATTATTTTTCTTCCTTTTTTTTTTTTTTTTTTTTTTGCGGTACGCGGGCCTCTCACGGTTGTGGCCTCTCCCGTGGCGGAGCACAGGCTCCGGACGCGCAGGCTCAGCGGCCATGGCTCACGGGCCCAGCCGCTCCGCGGCATGTGGGATCTTCCTGGACTGGGGCACGAACCCGTGTCCCCTGCATCGGCAGGCAGACTCTCAACCACTGCGCCACCAGAGAAGCCCAAAATTATTTTTCTATAAATGTTACGTGGCCAATTGTTACTCTTTTATAGTCTGAATTAAACTAGTAGATAGAAACAATGTTTTAAAACTTGTAACAACTTTACACAATCGTACACACAGAAATGCTCAAAACATACATATAGTAGGGAATACTTTTTTTTCTGATAGTAATTAAAATAAGATTTCTTTAATAGTGTATGACAGTATAAAACTGGGAAGTCACACTCATTATTTATTATTCTACCTTGTACATGATATTATGGCATGTACATAATATCTGTTTCTTAGGTTTTCTGTTTCTTAGGTTAATTTTTATTCCAGTGAACAAATGTAATGATGTTACCTAAACTAAAATTACCAATGAATGTTATTTGTTATCTTTAAAGAAGAAACAACTTTAAATCACCAAAACATCTTACATTGCTCATTTATAACTTGTATATTTATTTATGTAACAATTATCTTATTAGTGACCATGTAACAATATATTTCTGTATGCTCAACTTCCTAAACTTTTAGTTAACGGAAGAAAAAGAAGGTTAGGTAATTCAAAATTCAAAGAAATAATTTCTTTCTAAGGTCTTTTACTTTGTGACCATGGAAATTGTACCCTTTTCAATTCAGCAAAATATACTAGGTATTTATTTACTCTGTGCATGACTTTGTTACATACTATCAAGATAAGTTCATTAAGATAGAAATGTTATTATGAGATGTGAATTAACATTCTTACTAATTGAAAAAATTGTTAAATACCAGAGCTCTTTCATTCCACATCATGAAAATAAAAGTTCTAACAATGAAGTAGTTGCATTTATTAGATCTAGATCCTGTTTTGATTTTCAGGGAAAATAACTTTTTATTAAATCATTGTACTTTAACTGAAAGTTTAGTAAGGTTAGCATGTAGGAATATATCATTACATGGTCACTGATACAATAATTTATATATGAGAATTTCATTGTTATATCAGCAATAAAAGGGGTTGGGCACTTTTTATTTTTATATATTAAAGATAAATAACATTACCAGTTTTTGTTTGGAGGCCATTGTTATATTTGCTAATTTGATTAAATATAGATAAATTAAACAAAAATTTAAAAAGAGAAGGTAATAACCATACTAGTCTATAAATTTCCTGAGAACAGTCTGTCACTTTCCCAAGTACAATCTTTACACATTAGTATATAGGGAATTTAACTTGATAAAAATGGAATTATATGATTACAAATAAAAAGTACTATAGAATATAGTATGTTATATGTTAACCTTAAGTAAAGCACCTTAAAACCTTATTATAACATGGTTGTCCAGGACCATATCAAGGCAGCCCTATACTGACAGACTAATGAGATTATGTGGCAACAGTTTGGGATAAAGAGAGGAAGGCATGGGGATCAGAATAGATGGTGAGGATTATTTGCAGCTATTACTAAAACATTAAGGTATTTGTAGATGCTAAAAGTGTAATGGCTAAGGATCTCTTAAGGTGTCCTCTTGATTTATTTCTTTTTCATCGTTACCTACTTCCTGCCATTGTTGGAAAACAATAGTATTTTTTCCCTGAACAATAGATTTTCTTATCTTAGATTTTGCTATAACTCGTTATATATAAGCGAAAATATTAGAATTTGTTTCAAAATACTTTGTACCTTTCTGTTTCTTTATTTAGGCATAATGTCCACTGCTTGGGATTTGTACGATTCTTATAATGCTATGGAGCTTTCATCTTTACCAGTAAAAAGATCTACAGTTGATTCAAGTAGTAAAGCAAGCATACCTTCTAAAGACTGGGACCAAAGACTGCCAGGGAGTAATTTAGAAAAAAGTAAGATTTCATTTATTTCAGTTTTTTAAAAATTGGGGTAAAATTGGTATATAACATTATATTAATTTCAAGTGTACAACGTATAATTCAATCTTTGTCTACACTACAAAGTGATCACCACCATGTCTAGTTACTATCTGTCACTCTATAATTAAACCACCCCCTTTACCCATTTCACCTACCCCCCAACCTCCTTCCCCTCTAACAACCATGAATCTGTTCTCTGCATTTATGAGTTTGGTTTTTGTTTTGTTTTTTACATTCCACATATGAGTGAAATCATATGGTATTTGTCTTTCTCTCTCTGACTTATTTCACTTAACATAATACCGTGCATTTCCCTGATAATTAGTGATGTTGAACATCTCATGTACCATTTGGAAAAAATGTCTGTTTTCCTTATCTGTCCATTTTTAATTAGATTTTTTTTTTTTTTTTTTTGCTATTGCGTTCTTTGAGTTCTTTATATATTTTGGATTAACCCCTTATCAGATATATGGTTTGCAAATATTTTCTCCTATTCAGTAGGTTGTCTTTTGATTTCATTGATGGTTTCCTTTGCTATGCAGAAGCTTTTTAGTTTGATGTAGTACCACTTGTTTATTTTTGCTTTGGTTGCTTTTGCTTTGGAGTCAGATCTAAAAAATCAATGCCAAGACCAATGTCAAGAAGCGTATTGTCTATGTTTTCTTCTAGGAGATTTATGGTTTTAGGTCTTATGTTTCAAGTCTTTAATCCATTTTGAGTTAATTTTTACGTTTGGTGTAAAATAGTAATCTAGTATCATTCTTTTGCTTGTGGCTGTCTAGTTCTCCCCACACCATTTATTGAAGAGACTATCCTTTCCCAATTGTTGGGAATTTCCCAATTCTTGGCTCCTTCATCATAAATAATTGACAATATATGTGTGCATTTATTTCTGTGCTCTCTATTCTGATTCATTGATCTATAAGTCTGTTTTTATGTCAATACCATGCTGTTCTGATTACTAGTGCTTTGTAGTATAGTTTGAAATCAGAGCGTGTGTACCTCCAGCTTAGTTCTTCTTTCTCAAGATTGCTTAGACTATTCACTGTCTTTTGTGGTTCCACATACATTTCTGAATTATTTGTTCTAGTTCTGTGAAACCTGCCATTGGAATTTTGATAGGGATTGCATTGAATCTGTAGACTGCTTTGGGTCACATGAACATTTTTTTTTTTTTTTTTTTTTTTGCGGTACGCGGGCGTCTCACTGTTGTGGCCTCTCCCGTTGAGGAGCACAGGCCCCGGACGCGCAGGCTCAGCGGCCATGGCTCACGGGCCCAGCCACTCCATGGCATGTGGGATCTTCCTGGACCGGGGCACGAACCCGCGTCCCCTGCATCGGCAGGCAGACTCTCAGCCACTGCGCCACCAGGGAAGCCCCACATGAACATTTTAACAATGTTAATTCTTCCAATCCATGAGCATGGACTACCTTTCCATTCATTTGTAGCTTTTAAAATTTATTTTATTAGTGTCTTGTTATTTAAGATTTTTTGGAATGTTTTCATGTGACATTTTTAACAAATTCTTTTGTAGTAGTTACAATATTTTCTTTCTGGTGGAACATGAAAAATACAACTTTTACTTAGAAATATCATTGTTACTCTTTCACATAGTCTTGAACTTTGAACTGAAAATTTTATTTTTTCTTGGATACCTGTCAAGAGTTTCAAAGATCGTATCTTTCTCTGTCGCTTCTTTACTTGCTCTTAAGCTCTTTTTCATACATGTAGGTTCCACAGTTTTCTCTCTCTCTTTCTATACGTTAGATAACTTGTAAGAAAAATAAAATATGCAAGCTCTGTGACAACATAAAATGGAGATACGTTAACAACAATTGCTTTTAATTGGGGACAATTTTACCTTTCCTAGGGGACACTTGGCAATATCTGGAGACATTTTTGGTTGTCATGACTATGTTGACATTTTGGGTAGATGCCAAGGATACTGCTAAAATTTCGTCAATTCACCAAACAGCCCCACAACAAAAAAAATTATCTGGCCAAAATGTCAATAGTACCAAGGCTTGCAAATCCTGCATTACAAATTTAGCTTTTAGTATGTTAAGTTTTAAGATTAAATGTTATAATTAAAACCAACACAAAATTGTAATTCTCCAGATATACTGCTATGAAAGAATTTTTACAAAGTTCAGTTATAAGAAGTTTGTTAAGTTCCACTTCTGATTATATTGTGATTATATAATTTTTGTCTCCATATTCTGAACTTCTGAGTCTTTTTCTTCTAGAATTATATTACTACATTTAAGGGATGGTCTTTACTTCAAACTATACCCTGGCAAAGTTTTGTAAAGTTTTGGTAAATTTTCATAAATTGAACTCAAATATTTCTACTCTCACTAATTTTGACCCAAAGACAAATGTAATATTTAAAAATAGTAAATCAGTAAATATTTTGAAAAGCCAAGTTTAAAAAGAATTGGTAATTTTCAGAAAACAATGACCTTATTTATAATGACTACATACCCTTCAGAGATACAGATTCATGGAACTTATCACCTTATAACTTGCTCTATCATTGTTTCTCAAGTTTAATGTTAAAAATGTCTAAACTTTAGATGTGTTACCTATATCCTTTTGGTTTTTTTAAATGATATTTATGGTATGTAGACTATATCCATATTTTACTGAAAGTTATTTATAATGAACACCAGTTCATTTTCCCAGAGGAAAGTGAAGGGGAAGAATGAATCATTAGTAACCATTAAAGAAACATTATTTTTTGTTATTTAAGTATTAATGTCCGTACAGTAGGTTTGCTTTTAGAAGATTCCAAAAATTGCTAGGAAAAAAATCAATCTTAGACTAAAAATTACATGAGACTTCAAAATATATTATCCCACCCCCATTAAAGCCATTGATCCACAAAAAAGTGTTAGTGGAAGGTCCTACAAGGAAAATGTCTCAAATTGCGGGTCTTTTATTTCATGTGTGTATGGATGTGCTTTTAAAAGCAAAAAGGGATAATATAATTATATTCAATAACTACAATACAAAGTGAAAATAAATTTTATTTTATTATGATGGCCAGTTAGTGGAATAGGAGACCCCAGAACTAGGAAAAGGGAGAAAATAAAACATAGAAAAATGTATGCAACAGAGCTGAATGATCAGATTTATTGAGAATTAAAGTAATTCAGATAAAAACTAGGACTAGGTCACCTCTAAGGTCCTTTTTGACTCTGAGATTTTGTAATGTAAACACAAAGAGAAGAAAGTTAAATATGATCCATATTGCTTTAAGAAGTATTTCTATTCCATTTAAATTTTGAATGTATGGGTTATATTTTAACCTCTGTTATCATATTCAAGGGAAAAATAGGCCAATAGTTTTCATTTTTGAAAGTGTATAAGGCCATAGCTCAGTTCACAGAGAAAAATTATTTTCTCTTAAAGCCTTTTTTTTTCTTTTGCAGTAGGGTTTTAGATTTTAAAAAATGAGTAGGCATTTTAAGCAAAGGTTTATAGAAAAGTTGAGCAGATAGTACTGAGAGATTCATGTAACTCCATCTCTGTCCCAACTCCACACAAAATTTCCCCTATTTCGAACATCTTGCATTAATGTAGTACATTTGTTACAATTCATAAACCCATATTAATATATTATTATTCATAGTTTACATTATAGTTTAATCTTTGTGCTGTACTGTTCTATGAGTTTTGACAAATGCATAATGACATATTTCCACTATTACAGTTTTACATGGAATAATTTCACTGACCTAAATTTCTCCTGTGCTCCACCTATTCTATCATTCCTTCTTCCCTATACCCCTGGCCACCACTGATCTTTTTATTGTCTCTGTATTTTTGCCTTTTCCAAAATATCATATAGTTGGAATTGTATAATATACAGCCTTTTCAGACTGGCTGCTTTCACTAAACAATATGCATTTAAGATTTCTCTATGTCTTATCATGACAGCTCATTTATTTTTATCACTGAATAATATTACATTATATGGATGTACCACTGTTTGTTTATCTATTACTTTATTGAAAGATATTTTGGTTGCTTCTAGTTTTTGGTGATTATAAATAAAGCAGCTATAAACATTCATGCGTTGGTTTTTTGTGTGGATATAAGTTTTCAGCTCATTTGGGTAAATACCTAGGAGTATGATTGCTGGATCATATAGTGAGAGTATGCTTAGCTTAAGAAACTATGAAACTGTCCTCAAAAGTGGTTGTACCATTTTGCATTGCCACAAGCAATGAATGAGTATTCCTGTTGCTCTCATTCTTGGCAATATTTGATATTTTTACTTTTTTTGGATTTTTAGCTATTCTTTTTAAAATTTATTGACATATAATGGATATAATATTATATTAGGTTCTGTTTTACAACATACTGATTCAACATTTAAATACATTATGAAATAATCACCAGGATATGTTCAGTAACCACCTGTCATCATACAAAGTTATTACGGTATTATAAGCTATATTCCTTATGCTGTATATTACTTCCTTGTGACTTATTTTGTAACTGGAAGTTTGTACCTCTTAATCCCTTTTACCTGTTTCACCCAACCACCCACACTCATTTCCTCTGCAACCACCTGTTTGTTCTCTGTATCTATGTCTGTTTCTGGTTTTTGTTGTTTATTTATTTTGGTTTCTTGATTCTACATGTAAGTGAAATCATACAATATTTGTCTTTCTCTGACTTATTTCACTTAGGAAAATGCCCTCTATATTCATCCATGTTGTTGCAAGTGGCAAGATTTCATTCTTTTCTATGGTTTGGTATTATTCCATTATATATATACCATATCTTCTTTATCCATTTATCTATCAATGAACACTTAGGTTGTTTCCATATCTTTGCTATTGTAAGTAATGCTGCTATGAATATTGGAGTGCATGTATCTTTTCAAATTAATGTTTTCATTTTCTTCAGATATATACCAGGCAGTGGAATTGTTGGATCATATGGTAATTCTATTTTTAGTTTTTTGAGGAATCTTCATACTGTTTTGCGTAGTGGCTGTACCAATTTACATTCCCACCAACAGTGCAGGAGGGTTCTTTTTTCTCTACATCCTTGCAGACACTTGTTATTTATTGTCTTTTCTTTCTTTCTTTCTTTCTTTTTTTTTTTTTTTTTTGGCTGCATTGGGTCTTAGTTGCTACATGAAGGCTTTCTCTAGTTCCAGCGAGTGGGAGCTACTCTTCGTTGTGGAGCACGGGCTCTAGGTGTGTGGGCTTCAGCAGTTGCAGAATGTGGGCTCAGTGGTTGTGGCTCATGGGCTTAGTTGCTTTGCGGAACGTGAGATCCTCCTGGACAAGGGATCAGACCCGTGTCCCCTGCATTGGCAGGTGGATTCTTAATCACTGTGCCACCAGGGAAGTCATTATTATCTTTTTGATGTTAGCCATTCTGATAGGTTTCAAGTGATATCTCATTGTTTTGATTTGCATTTCCCTGATCATTAGTAACGTTGAGCATCTTTTCATGTGTCTGTTGGCCATCTGTAGGTCTTCTTTGGAAAAATACCTACTTAGGTCCTCTGCCCATTTTCTAATCTGATTATCTGGTTTCTTGATATTGAGATGTATGTGTTCTTTATATATTTTGGATATTAACCCCTTATCAGATACATGATTTGTAAATGTCTTCTCTTGTTCGGTAGATTGCCTTTTCATTTTGTTGATAGTGTGCTTTTCTGTGCAAAAGCTTTTGAAATTGATGTAGTCCCATTTGTTTATTTTTGATTTTGCTGCCCTTGCCTGAGGTGACAGATCCAAAGTTTTCCTAGCACTGCTTATTGAAGAGGCTGTCTTTTCTCCATTGTATATTCTTACCTCTTTTATCAAAAATAAGGTGACCATATGTGTGTGGGTTTATTTCTGGGCTTTCTATCCTGTTCCATTGATCTATATTTCTGTTTTTGTGCCAGTACCATACTGTCTTGATTACTGCATCTTTGTAGTATAGTCTGAAGTCAGGGAGCCTGATTCCTCCAGCTCCGTTTTTCTTTCTCTAGATTGCTTTGGCTATTCGGGGTCTTTTGTGTTTCCATACAAATAGTGAAATTTTTTGTTCCAGTTCTGTGAAAAATGCCATTGGTAGTTTGATAGGGATTGCACTGAATCTGTAGATTGCTTTGGATAGGATAGTCATTTTCACTATGTTGATTCTTCCAATCCAAGAACATGGTATATCTCTCCATCTGTTTGTATCATCTTTAATTTCTTTCTTTAGTGTCTTATAGTTTTCTACATATAGGTCTTTTGTCTCCTTAGGTAGGTTTATTCCTAGGTATTTTATTCTTTTTGTTGCAGTGGTAAATGGAAGTATTTCCTTGATTTCTCTTTCAGATATTTCATCAGTAGTGTATAGGAATGCAAGAGATTTCTGTGCATTAAGTTTGTATCCTGCTACTTTACCAAATTCATTGATTAGCTCTAGTAGTTTTCTGGTAGGATCTTTAGGATTCTCTATGTATAATATCATGTCATCTGCAAACAGTGACCGCTTTACTTCTTGTTTTCCAATTTGGATTCCTTTTATTTCTTTTTCTTCTCTGATTGCTGTGTCTGAAACTTCCCAAACTGTGTTGAATAATAGTGGTGAGAGTGGGAAAACTTGTCTTGTTCCTGATCTTAGTGGAAATGGTTTCAGTTTTTCGCCATTGAGAATGATGTTGGTTGTGGGTTTGTCATTTATGGCCTTTATTATGTTGAGGTAAATTCCCTCTATGCCTACTTTCTGGAGGATTTTTATCATAAATGGGTGTTGAATTTAGTCGAAAGCTTTTTCTGCATCTATTGAGATGATCATATGGTTTTTTTCCTTCAGTTTTTTAATATGGTGTATCACATTGATTGATTTGCATATATTGAAGAATTCTTGCATTCCTGGGATAAACCGTACTTGATCATGGTGTATGATCCTTTTAATGTGCTGTTGGATTCTGTTTGATAGTGTTTTGTTGAGGATATTTGCATCAGTGATATTAGCCTATAGCTTTCTTTCTTTGTGACATCTTTGTCTGGTTTTGGTATCAGGGTGATGGTGGCCTCATAGAATGAATTTGGGTGTGTTCCTCCCTCTGCTATAGTTTGGAAGAGTTTGAGAAGGATAGGTGTTAGCTCTTCTCTAAATGTTTGATAGAATTTGCCCGTGAAGCTTTTGTTTGCTGGAAGGTTTTTAATCAAAGTCTCAATTTCAGTGCTTGTGATTGATCTGTTTATATTTTCTGTTTCTTCCTGGTTCAGTCTCAGAAGGTTGTGCTTTTCTAAGAATTTGACCATTTCTTCCAGGATGTCCATTTTATTGGCATATAGTGGCTTGTAGCAATCTCTCATAATCCTTTGTATTTCTGTAGTGTCAGTTGTTACTTCTCCTTTTTAATTGCTAATTCCATTTATTTGGGTTTTCTCCCTTTTTTTCTTGATGACTCTGGCTAATGCTTTATCAATCTTGTTTATCTTCTCAAGTAACCAGCTTTTAGTTTCATTGATCTGTGCTATTGTTTCCTTCATTTCTTTTTCATTTATTTCTGATCTGATCTTCATGATTCCTTTTCTTCTGCTAACTTTGGGTTTTTTTGTTCTTCTTTCTCTAATTGCTTTAGGTGTAAGTTTAGGTTGTTTATTTGAGATGTTTCTTGTTTCTTGAGATAAGGTTGTACTGCTATAAACTTCCCTCATAGAACTGCTTTTGCTGCATCCCATAGGTTTTGGGTCATCGTGTTTTCATTATCATTTGTTTCAAGGTATTTTTTGATTTCCTCTTTAATTTTTTAAGTGATCTCTTGGTTATTTAGTAGTGTATTGTTTAGCCTCTATGTGTTTGTATTTTTTACAGATTTTCTCCTGTAATTGATATCTAGTCTCATAGGGCTGCAGTCAGAAAAGATGCTTGATACAATTTAATTTTTCTTAGATTTACCAAGGCTTGCTTTGTGTCCCAAGACATGATCTATCCTGGAGAATGTTCCATGAGCCCTTGAGAAGAAAGTGTATTCTGTTTTCTTTGGATGGATTGTCGTATAAATATCAATTAAGTCCATCTTGTTTAATGTATCATTTAAAGCTTGTGTTTCCTTATTTATTTTCATTTGACTGATCTGTCCATTGGTGAAAGTGGGGTGTTAACGTCCCCTGCTATGATTGTGTCACTGTCGATTCCCCTTTTATGGCTGTTAGCATTTGCATTATGTATTGAGGTGCTCCTATGTTTTGTGCATAAATATTTATAATTGTTTTATCTTCTTCTTGGATTGATCCCTTGATCATTATGTAATGTCCTTCTTTGTCTCTTGTAGTAGTCTTTATTTTGAAGTCTATTTTGTCTGATATAAGAATTGCTACTCCAGCTTTCTTTTGATTTCCATTTGCATGGGATATCTTTTTCTATCCCCTTACTTTCAGTCTGTATGTGTCCCTAGGTCTGAAGTGGGTCTCTTGTAGACAACATACATATGGGTCTTGTTTTTGTATCCATTCAGCCAGCCTATATTTTTTGGTTGGAGCATTTAATCCGTTTACATTTCAGGTAGTTATCAATCTGTATGTTCCTATTACCATTTTCTTAATTGTTTTGGGTTTGTTATTTTAAGTTTTTTCCTTGTCTTGTGTTTCCTGCCTAGAGAAGTTCCTTTAGCATCTGTTTTAAAGGTGGTTTTGTGGTGCTGAATTCTCTTAGCATTTGCTTGTCTGTAAAGGTTTTAATTTCTGCATCAAATGTTAATGAGATCCTTGCTGAGTAGAGTAATCTTGGGTGTAGGTTTTTTTCTGTTTCATCACTTTAAATATGTCCTGCCATTCCCTTCTGGCTTGCAGAGTTTCTGCTGAAAGTTCAGCTGTTAACTTTATGGGGATTCCCTTGTATATTATTTGTTGTTTTTCCCTTGCTGCCTTTAATATTTTTTCTTTGTATTTAATTTTTGAAAGCTTGATTAATTTGTGTCTTGGCGTGTTTCTCCTTGGATTTATCCTGTATGGGACTCTCTGTGCTTCCTGGACTTGATTGACTATTTCCTTTCCCATATTAGAGATTTCAACTATAATCTCTTCAAATATTTTCTCAGATCCTTTCTTTTTCTCTTTTTCTTCTGGGACCCCTATAGTTTGAATGTTGGTGCATTTAGTGTTGTCCCAGAGGTCTCTGAGACTGTTCTCAATTCTTTTCATTCTTTTTTCTTTATTCTGCTCTGCAGTAGTGATTTCCACTATTTTATCTTCTGGGTCACTTATCTGTTCTTCTGCCTCAGTTATTCTGCTATTGATTCCTTCTAGAGAAATTTTAATTTCATTTATTGTGTTGTTCATCATTGTTTGCTCTATAGTTCTTCTAGGCCCTTGTTAAACATTTCTTGTATTTTCTCCATTCTATTTCCCAGATTTTGGATCATTTTTACTATCATTATTCTGAATTCGTTTTGAGGTAGACTGCCGATTTCTTCTTCATTTGTTTGGTCTGATGGGTTTTTATCTTGCTCCTTCATCTGCTGTTATTTCTCTGTCTTCTCATTTTGCTTAACTTACTGTGTTTGGGGTCTCCTTTTTGCAGGCTGCAAGTTCGTATTTCCCATTGTTTTTGGTGTCTGCCCCCAGTGGGTATAGTTGATTCGGTGGGTTGTTTAGTCTTCCTGGTGGAGGGGACTGGTGCCTGTGTTATGGTGGATGAGGCTGGATCTTGTCTTTCTGGTGGGCAGGATCATGACTGCTGGTGTGTTTTGGGGTGTCTGTGACCTTATTTTGATTTTAGGCTGCCTCTCTGCTAATGGGTGGGGTTGTGTTCTTGTCTTGCTAGTTGATTGGCATAGGGTGTTCAGCACTGTATCTTGCTTGTTGTTGAGTGGATCTGGATCTTAGAGCTGAGTTGGAGATCTCTGGGAGAGCTTTCGCTGTTTGATATTATGTGGAGCTGGGAGGTCTCCTGTGGACCAGTGTCCTGAACTCGGCTCTCCCACATCAGAGGTACAGGCCTGACACCTGAACAGAGCACCAAGACCCTGTCAGCCACATGGCTCAGAAGAAAAGGGAGAAAAAAAGAAAGAAAAAAAAATAAAATAAAGTTATTAAAATAATTTTTTTTAATTATTAAAAATAAAAAAGTTTAGAAAGTAATACAAAAAAGAAGAAAAAAGGAAAGAGAGAGGAGAGCAACCAAAGCAAAAAACAAATCCACCAATGATAACAAGCACTAAAAACTATACTAAACAAACAAAAAAACGAACCAAAAAAAGAGACAGACAGAACCCTAGGGCAAATGGTAAAAGGGAAGCTATACAGACAAAATTACACAAAGAAGCATACACACTCACAAAAAGAGAAAAAGGAAAAAAAAAATCTATATATCTATGTATAAGAAAACAAAAAAGAAGAGAGCAACCAAATCAATAAACAAATCTACCAATGATAATAAACTCTAAATACTAAACTAAGATAAACATAAAATCAGAAACAAATTGATGCAGAAAGCAAACCCCAAGTCTACAGTTGCTCCCAAAGTCCACTGCCTCAATTTTGGGATGATTCATTGTCTCTTCAGGTATTCCAGAGATGCAGGGTACATCAAGTTGATTCTGGAGATTTAATCCGCTGCTCCTGAAGCTGCTGGGAGAGATTTCCCTTTCTCTTCTTTGTTCGCACAGCTCCTGTGGTTCAGCTTTGGTATTGTCCCTGCCTCTGCATGTAGTTCTCCTGATGGCGTCTTTTCTTCTCTCAGACAGGATGGGGTTAAAGTAGCAGCTGATTAGGGGGCTCTGGCTCACTCAGGCTGAGGGGAGAGACGGGTATGGAATGCGGGGCGAGCCTGCGGTGGCAGAGGCTGGCATGACGTTGCAACAGCCTGAGGTGTACTGTGTGTTCTCCCAGGAATGTTGTCCCTGGATCATGGGCCCCTGGCAGTGGTGGGGTGCACAGGCTCCCGGCAGGGGAGGTGTGGATAGTGACCTATGCTTGCACACAGGCTTCTTGGTGGCTGCAGAAGCAGCCTTAGCATTTTATCCCCATCTCTGGTGTCCGTGCTGATAGCCACAGCTCGTGCCTGTCTCTGGAGCTCGTTTAGGTGGTGCTCTGAATCACCTCTCCTCATACACCCTGAAACAATGGTCTCTTGCCTCTTAGGCAGTTCCAGACTTTTCCCCAGACTCCCTCCCGGCTAGCCGTGGTGCACTAGCCCCCTCCAGGCTGTGTTCATGCCACCAACCCCATTCCTCTCCCTGGGATCTGACCTCCGAAGCCCGAGCCTCAGCTCCCAGCCCCGCCCGCCCAGGCGGGTGAGCAGACAAGCCTTTCCGGCTGGTGAGTGCTGGTCGGCACCGATCCTCTGTGCGGGAATCTCTCCGCTTTGCCCTCCGCACCCCTGTTGCTGCGCTCTCCTCTGCGGCTCTGAAGCTTCCCCACGCCACCCCGTCTCCACTAGTGAAGGGGCTTCGTAGTGTGTGGAAGCTTTTCCTCCTTCACAGCTCCCTCCCAGATGTGCAGGTCCCATCCCTATCCTTTTGTCTCTGTTTATTCTTTTTTCTTTTGCCCTCCCCGGGTATGTGGGGAGTTTCTTGCCTTTTGGGAGGTCTGAGGTCTTCTGCCAGCATTCAGTAGGTGTTCTGCAGGAGCTGTCCCACATGTAGATGTATTTCTGATGTATTTGTGGGGAGGAAGGGAATCTCCACATCTTACTCCTCTGCCATCTTGAAGGTCTCTCTAATACTATGTTAAATAATTGTGGTAAGAGTGGACATCTTTGTCTTTTTCCTGATCTTAAAGGCAATGCTTTCAGCTTTTCACTTTGAGTATGATATTAGCTGTGGGTTTGTCATATATGGCTTTTATTATGTTGAAGTATATTCCCTCTATTACCACTTTGTTGACAGTTTTTATCATAAACTGATGTTAACTTTTATCAAAACTTTTTGCTGCATTTATTGTAATGATCATATGATTTTTATCCTTTGTTTTGTTAATGTGGTATATCATGTTGATTGAGTTGCAGATATTGAGCCATCTTTGCATGCCTGGGATAAATCCCACTTGATTATGGTGTATGATCCTTTTAATGTATTGTTGAATTTTGTTTGTTAATATTTTGTTGAGGATTTTTGCATCTATGTTTATCTGGGATGTTGACCTGTTGTTTTCTTTTTGTTTTTACTGTCTTTGATTTTGGTATGTATGTTGGCCTTATAGAATGTATTTGGATGGTTTCCTCTTCAATCTTTTGGAATAATTTGAGAAGAATAGGTAATAATCCTTCTTTAAATATTTGGTAGAATTCACCAGTGAAGCTGTCTGGTCTTGGACTTTTGTTTGTTGGGAGGTTTTTAATAAGTGAATCTCCTTACTAGTCATCTGTTAGTTCAGATTTTCTATTTTATTATGATAAGTCTTTGTAGGTTGTGTATTTATAGGACTTTATCCATTTCTTCTAAACAACAAATTGGCTGTCCAATTTGTTTGCATGTAATTGTTCATAATAATCTCTTATAATACTTTATATTTCTGTAGTGCTGGTTGTAACTTTTCCTCTTTCATTTCTGATTTTATTTATTTGAGCCCTCTTTCCTTCTTGAAAAGTCTGGCTAAAGGTTTATCAATTTTGTTTATTTTTTCAAAGAACCAGCTCTTAGTTTCATTGATTTTTTTCTATTGTTTTTTAGTGCCTATTTCATTTATTTCTTCTCTGATCTTTATTATTTCCTTCCTTTTAGTAACTGTGTGGGGGTGTTGGTTCTTCTTTCTCTAGTTCCTGTAGGTGTAATTTTAAATTGTTTGAGATTTTTCTTGTTTCCTGAGATAGACTTGTATCACTATAAACTTTCCTCAGGGAACTGCTTTTGTTGCATCCCATAGATTTTGCAATGTTGTATTTCCACTTTCATTTATCTCAAGGTATTTTTTGATTTTCTCTCTGATTTCTTCAGTAACTCATTTGTTGTTTTCTAGCATGTTGTTTAGACTCCACATGTTTGTGTTTCCAGGTTTTTCTTGTAGTTGACTTCTTGTCTCATACCTTTGTGGCCAGCAAAGATGCTTAATATGACTTCAGTCTTCTTAAATTTACTGAAAACTGTACATGGACTAACATGTGATCTACCCTGGAGAATATTCAATGTGAACTTGAAAAGAATGTGTATCCTGCTGTTTTTTTGATGAATGTTTTGTATACCTATTAAGCAATCTGGTCTGATGTGTTGTATAAGCCAAATGTTTCCTTTTGATTTTCTGTCTGGATCATCTGTCCATTGATGTAAGTGGGGTGTTAAAGTCCCTTTCTATTATTATACAATTATGTATTATTGTTATATTATTCTACGATTATAATAATTCTTGTTAAATTATTATAAAATCTTTCCCTTTATGTGTATTTGTATTTGCTTTATGTAGTTAAATGTTCTTATGTTGAGTGTATATATATATTTACAAGTGTTTTCCTTTTTGTTGGGATGATCCCTTTATCATTATATTATGCCCTTCTCTGTATCTTGTAATAGTCTTTGTTTTAAAGTCTATTTTGTCTGATATAAGTATAGTTAGTCCAGCTTTCTTTTTATTTCCATTTGAATGGAATACCTTTTTCCATTCCCCCACTTTCAGTCTTCCTGTTGGTAACTCATTTTTTTTTTCACAATTCCATTCTAATATATATATGGTATTTCTGAGTTTATCTCTTTGTGGAGCTTTTCTTAGTGGATGCTCTACATATTGCAGTCCACTTGTGTTGACATTTTACCAGTTTAAGAGTAGAAATCTTCCCCCCCCTTTATATATTTTCACTCTCCCCTGTTTATATGTTTGCCCTAAATATTTCCTTTAAATATTTAAATGGAGTATTTGAACATTAGAACTGTATCAGCTAGTTATAATTTTTATATCAACCATCAAACATAATTAAGAAAACTGAAGAGAAGGAAATTGTATTTACCTATATTTTTACTCTCCACATTCTGTTTTTCTCTCTGATATTCCAAAATTCTTTTTAAAAATAATTTCCTTCTTGTTTAGCCATTCTCCTTTCGCCATTCTTAAGGAAGATCTGCTGGCAATAAATTCTCTTAGTGTTTCTTCGTCTGAGAATATCTTAATTTCACCTTTATTCCTATAAAATATTTTTAGTGGATATAGAATTCTTGGTTGAAAGTTATTTTCTCTCATCACTTAGAATATGTGTGCCACCTCCTTCTGGCCTCCATGGTTTCTGATGACAAATCTGCTGTTATTCAAATTATTTTTCTCTATATATAAGACATCATTTCTTCTTTAATGCTTTCTGTATTTTTGTTTACTTTGTTTTCAGTTTTGAGAAATTTGAGTATGATGTTTTGGTGTGGATTTCTTTAGGTTTATCTTCTTTGGAATTCACTGAGTTTCTTGATTCTGTATATTATTCTTTGCTAAATTTTGGAAACTTTCAGCTATTGTTTCTTCAGGTACATTTTTCAGTCTCATCCTCTTTCTGCCCTCCCCAATGACATGAATGTTAGATAACTTGTTATAGTCCCACAGGCCTTTGAGCCTCTGTTCTTTTTTGTTTTTTTTTCAGATTATTTTCTTTCTGTTTTTCAGATTAGGTAATTTCTATTGTTCTCTCTTCAAATTCACTAATTCTTTCCTCTGTCCCCTTCATTTTGCTGTTGAGCCCATCCATTGAATTTTAAAATTTTGATTATTTCATTTTTCAGTTCTAAAATTTCTGTTTGGTTCTTGAATTGATTTACTAAGATTTTTAATTTCTTTGATAATCTTTCTATTATTCCATTTGTTTCAAATGTGTTCATAAATGCTTGAAACATTTTTTTGATGATTGCCTTAAACTGTCAGGTAATTCACATATCTCTGTCATCTCAGTGTTGGCATCTATTGATTTTATTTGTTTTTTCTTTGTTTCATTTAGGTTGAGATTTTCTTGGGTCTTTGTATGATGAGTGACTTTCAGTTGAAATTTAGTAATTTTGGGCATTATGTCATGAGAAATGGATCTTCTCTAAACCTTCCTTTTTAGCAGGCTTTGTTTGACACCATTTTGACAGGGGAATTTACTGCTCCATTACTGCCAGGTGGGAGTAGAAGTGGGGTTTTGTAGAAATCCATGTTCTCCACTTGACCTTCAATTACAGTGAGGGAGGGGATCATCTCCTCATTATTGTTTTGCAGGGGCAGGTGGGGAGCTCTGATTTCCATTGTTACCTATATGACTGGGGGGGATAGGAGCACCTCATTACCACTCCCTGACACCATGGATTGGGACTTGGCTTTACTACTTTGGGGCAGTTCTGTAAGTTCTGACTCTACCAGTCCAACTCTGACTATTCTATTGAGGAGAAGGGACAGCTTGTTACTGCCATATAGGTGTGGAATTCCATGTTCCCGAACTGGTCTCCGCTGACATTGCAAAAAGGGCAGCACAGTTATTATTTTTGTTAGGATTGAAAGTCCTGGCTCCTTACTGATCCTTTTCTGACACCACACCCACTGGAAGGCTAGGAGATTGGGATGCCTTGTTAGAGCCTGGCAAGGATGGAAGTCTAGGCTCCCCACTTGGCTAGTGGAATTTGTGGAATGGGTGGGGCTACAATTTTTTCTCTGTGTTTTTGTCTGGAGTGGAATGGTTATATTCTAAAAGTTTTGTTTTTTTTTTCTCTTGCAAGGTTTTTCTTTTCCTGGTCTTTTGGCTAGAGAGAGGAGGTTTGTCTGGAGTATGTGCAGCAATGAGGAATCCAGGGAACTCACCACTGTGTCATTCCATGTGTCCTGAGCTCTCTTGTTGCTTTGCCTCCTTCTATCAAAGGTTTTCAAAGCCTTCCTATGTTTGTTTTATATATGATGTCCAAGGGTTTTAGTTGTATTTAGAAAAGGAATAAGAAAAACTGTCTACTCCATCTTCATGGATGCAGGATTCCCCTTCATTCTGTTTTTTTACTAAGTAATGTGGTAGGCAGAATAATCATTCCCCAAATATATACACATCCCAATCTCTGGAACCTGTGAATAAATTACCTTACATGACAAAAGAGACTTTCCAGATGTGATTACGTTAAGGATCTTCAGAGAAGGAGGTTATCCTGGGTTACTGGAGTGGACGGAAACTAATCACACGGGTACTTAAAATTGGAGCACTTTTTCCAGTTCTGGTCAGAGAGAAATGTAATGACAGAAGACTATCAGAGAGATGCAATATTGCTGTGTTTTGAAGATAGAGGAAGGGTTGCTGGTGGCCTCTAGAAGTGGGAAAAGGCAAGGAAATGAATTCTCCTCTAGAGCCTTCAGAAAGGAACATAACCCTATTAACTTTTTTGTTTTAGCCCAGTGAGACCTGAGTCAGACCTCTAACCTACAGAACTCTAAGATAATACATTTGTATGGTTTTAGTCCACTAAGTTTTTGGTAATTTGTTATAGCATCAATAAAAATAAAATCAATAAAAATTAATTTATTGTTCCTATAAAGCAATAATCAAATCAAACCTTTATCTGAAGACTGCTAATAATTTTATTTCAGTTTGAATAAAAATATATAGAGATACAAATTACCTTATGAGTTATCATTGCTTATTTTCTGGAAAACACACATTTTTTGAGTGGTTAAGAATTCCAAAATGAGGTAATTTATGTATATCTTGTATGTGCTTGGTTTGTAAAAGATGTTCAATAAATGTCTATTGAAGTTGTTAAATACTGGAGGAAAACAAATAGTGGTGGCAAAATGTCATTTCTTAAATCTTTAGAATGTACAAACCAGCTAATATTATTTGAATTATTTTAGCATTGCATCATATTTGTATTTTACAGTTAGTGAAGGTAGTTCTCTAATGGATATTGAAAATGTAATTCTGGCTAAAGTCCATGATGAAGAAGAAGACAACTCAGAGGCAGTATTGAAATCTGATAAGTTCCAACAGGACTTATTTTTTATGGAACGAGTTATAATGGAAAACATGTTTCAGCCAAAACTTGCAGCTTATCGTCAGCTTCCTGTGTTAAAAGGTATTTAATACATTATATACTAAAAATCTTTTGTAAAAAAACATGGTGTTGTTTTGAAATAACGATTTTGTACTTTAAAAAAGGTATTTAAAAATAATCACTTTTAGTTAAGCTCAAATAATTAAAAAAATCAAATGATATTATTATTTCTAAAATGCAATATCTAGACTGAGTTATCACTGATCAGAAGACATTTTTATATAGTTTACAGCACTTAACATATGAGTAGCAAGAGAGTCCAGACCAGAAACCTGAAAGAAAAAGGTGTAGACCTTTACCTTTGGCCCTTTCCTCTCCGTTGTCCCCTCATTGAATTATTCTCTTATAATCAGACCCCCCTTTCCATTGCCATTTATACTTTCCAGGTTCTAGCTTTTATTACCTGTCCCTAATTTTATTACATACTCTTATTGCTACAAATCCCATCTCATAGATTCACAAAATATTTTGTAGGATTTGAGAGATTATCTAATTCAACTTTTCAATTTCAATTCCTAGCTTTCAAGTATGGCTTAGGGCCAACTCCTTTAAGAAATCTTTCTTGATCCTTCAAGTCAAAAGTGATCTTCTACATCAAAAAATTAGGTTACAAAATTGCATGTGTGACAAATGGATGTAAACCTTTTTGCTTACTTACATCTGAGAATATTGAAAAACTATGTTTCTTATCTCACATTAGGTTGATGTTTTAAAATTTTTATCATATATATAAAGTTTTCGTCCCATAATTAGAGTTATAAGATTAAAATTTTACTGAGTACTGTAAATTTTGATGTTTTAAAAACAAAACTGGTGGCAGATCACTTCTTTAAATATATCTAAGAAATAGAAATATAGTAGGAAATTTTTTAATGAGGTAAGATTTACATATAATGAAATACATATATTTTAACTGCATAATTTGATATATTTAAGAATGTATAAGCCTATATAACTAATACTGTAATCAAGACAGAAAATATATTTACCAACCCCAAAAGTTCCCTTCTGCTGTTTTCCAGTTAAAATGTACACCCTTATAGACAGGCAAAGCTGATTTCTATCACTATAGAGAAATTGTTTTGGTATATCATATAAGTGGGTTCGTATAGTAAGTATTCTTTTGTGTCTGGCTTCTTTTACTTAACATAATGTTTTTGAGATTCATCTACATTGATATGTATATAAGTAGTTCTTTTTTTTTTCTGAGTACTACTCCTTTTTATGAATATACCATAATAATTTGTATATTCATTCACCTGCTGATGGACACCCGTACATCTTTGAGCTGTTATGAATAAAGCTGCTATGACCTTTTTTGTGTTTCTTTTTGTGGATATGTTTTAATTTCTCTTAGATAAATACCTAGAAATGGAATTATTGGGTCTTTGGATAGATGTATGTATAACTGCAAAATACCTTTCCAGATTATTTGTACCATTTTACAATCCCACAAGAAATATACAGGAGTTGCTCCATCTTCCTTTTTTTTTTTTTTTTTTTGGCTGTGGTAGGTCTTCATTGCTGAACGGGGGCTAATCTTCATTGCAGTGCGCGGTCTTCTCATTGCGGTGGCTTCTCTTGTTGCAGAGCATGGGCTCTAGGCACGTGGGCTTCAATAGTTGTGGTACACAGGCTCAGTAGTTGTGGCTCACGGGCTATAGAGTGCAGGCTCAGTAGTTGTGGTGAATGGGCTTATTTGCTCGGCGGCATGTGGGACCTTCCCGGACCAGGGCTTGAACCCGTGTCCCCTACATTGGCAGGTGGATTCTTAACCACTGCCACCAGGGAAGCCCCGCATTCTTGATAATGCCTGCCGTTGGCAATCTTTTTAATAACTTTTTTTGTCATTTGTATATCTTCTTCTGTGTAATATTTGGTCAAGTTCTTTGCGCATTTTAAAATTGAGTTGTCTTTTTAAAAAAAAATCAAGTAGTAGGAGCTTTTTTTTTTAATATATTCTGGATACAAGCTCTTTGAAAGATACAACTATTTTCTTTAAGCCTATAACTTATATATTTGTCTGTTGTTGAGCAGACATTTTTAATTTTGATGAAGTCTTATCTATCAGTTTTTCCTTTTGTAGTAAATACTTTCCATGTCTTCTCTAAGAAATCTTTGCCTGCCCCAAGGTTGCAAATGTCTTTGTCTTGTTTCTGAACTTAGGATAAAGGAATTCAGTATTTCATTGTTAAATGAGATGTTAAGTATAGTTTTTTATAGATGCCTTTTACTGGTTTGAGGAAATTTCCTTCTCATTCCAGTTTGCTAGACATTTTTAAACATAAATGGGTGTTGAATTTTGTTCAAAACATTTTCTAAATTATTAAAACAATTATGTAATTTTTTCCTTTAATCTGTCAATTTGGTCAGTTACAGTGCTTGATTTTAAAATGTTAAAACAAACTGAATTCCTCTGGTTAAACTTCACTTGGTTATGGTATATTATCCTTTTTATATACTGTTGAATTCAATTTTCTAATACTCTATTGAGAATTTTCGTGACTAGTCTCATGCAACATATTTTTTTGTAATTTTCTGTTCCTTTGAAGTTCTTTAGTGTTATGATGGACTTATAGTATGAGTTTTGAAAGTCTTCCCTCATTCTCTGTTTTCAAAAAAATTTTTGTGTATTATTTCTTCTTTAAATGTTTCATAAAATTTACCAGTGAAACCATCTGGGATGGAGTTTTCTTTACAGAAAGTTTTAAAATTGCAAATTTAATTTCTTTGACAAATATAGGGTTATTCTATTCCTACCTGTATCAGTTTTGGTAATTTGTGAGGAATTTACCCGTTTTGTCTATGTTGTTGAAATTATATGCATAAAGTTGTTTATAATATCCTCTCTTTAAATTCTTTTGATATCTGTAGGATTTATAGTGGTATCTCCTATTTCATTCTTGATATTGGTCATTTTTGACTTTTCTCTCTTTTTTATTAGTCTGGTTGGGGCTTTTTCAATTATAGTAATCCTTTCAAAAATATCTTCTTGTTTCAATGATTTTCTCAATGTTTTGGTCTTTTTTTAAAAAAACTTCAGTTATTTTCATTTTTACTTTTACGTTTTTCTTCGTTGAATTTAATCTACTCTTCTTTTTGTAGCTTCTTAAGATGGAAGTTTGGATCATTGATTTTACATCTTTTTTTGTGTCTAAGATAGGCATTTAATACTATAAATTTTCCTGCCTCTTACAAATATTGATATCTTGTGTTTTTATTATTACTCAGTTCCAAATAATTTTTAATTTTCCTTGTGGGTTTTTCTTTGATGTTTAGGTTAGTTAAAAGTATACTGTTTAGTTTCCAAGTTTTTAGTAATTTTTTATTCATCTTTTCTTACTGAATTCTAATTTAACATCGGCATGGTGGTCAGAGAACATATTCTATATGATTTCTACCCTTTGAAATTTATTAAGAATTGTTTTATGGCCCAGCATATGATGAATGTTCCACATTCAAGAAGATGGGGTATTCTATTATTTAGTGCAGTATTCTTTAGATGTTAATTATGTCAAATTGATTGATAGTGTTTTACAAATCTTTCATTTTTATTGAGTTTTTGCTGACTTGTTCTATCAACTAATGAGAGTATTGTTAGAATCTTTAATTATGATTATGGATTTGTCTCTATTTTCTCTAGGCTTATTAATTTTACTGTATATATTTGAGAGCTTTATTATCAGATACATTCATACTTAAATTGTTCTATCTAGTCTAGACCCCTACCTGCACACACTTTAGAAAAAGCTAATTTAAAAAGCAAGATAATCTGAACATAAGTTCACTGCTTGATAAAACAAATTTCAACACTGTATTGTTTGGAAGAAAACACAATCCAGTCATTCATGCTGTAAATTTTATGATGTACAGCCTCCAATAAAAATAATTACTAGTCACGTAAAGAAGCAGGAAAATGTGAGCCATAACTGAGAAAAATTAGTTAATAGAAACAGATGAAAAGATGACTGAGATGGTGCAAAAGCAGACAAGGACTTTTTTTTTTAATAGATCTTTATTGGAGTATAATTGCTTCACAATATTGTGTTAGTTTCTGTTATACGACAAAGTGAATCAGACATATGCATACATCTGTCCCCACATCCCATCCCTCTTGAGCCTCCCTATGCCACCCCTCTAGGTCATCACAAAGCACTGAGCTGTTCTCCCTGTGCTATACTGCTGCTTCCCACTAGCTAACTATTTTACATTCGGTAGTGTATATATGTTGATGCTACTCTCACATCACCCCAGCTTCCCCCTCCTACCCCATGTCCTCAAGTTCATTCTCTATGTCTACGTCTTTATTCCTGCCCTGCAGCTAGGTTCATCAGTTCCATTTTTTGTTTTAGATGCCATATATATGCATTAGCATATGGTATTTGTTTTTCTCTTTCTGGCTTACTTCACTCTGACAGATTCTAGGTCCATCCACCTCACTACAAATAACTCAATTTCCTTTCTTTTTATGGCTGAATAATATTCCATTGTATATATGTGTTACATCTTCTTTATCCATTTATCTGTCGATGGACATTTAGGTTGGTTCCATGTCCTGGCTATTGTAAATAGTGTTGCAATAAACATTGTGGTACATGTCTTTTTGAATTACGGTTTTCTCAGGGTATATGCCCAGTAGTGGGATTGCTGGGTCATATGATAGTTCTATTTTTAGTTTTTAAAGGAACCTCCATACTGTTTTCCATAGTGGTTTTATCAATTTACATTGCCACCGACAGTGCAGGAGGGTTCCCTTTTCACCACACCCTTTCCAGCATTTATTGTTTCTAGATTTTTTGATAATGGCCATTCTCACTGGCATGAGGTGATACATCATTGTAGTGCTTTTTCTGGTTGTTTTTTTAAATTTTTATTTATTTATTTTTGGCTGCGTTGGGTCTTTGTTGTTGTGCACGGGCTCTCTCTGGTCATGGCAAGTGGGGGCTACTCTTCGTTGCAGTGCGTGGGCTTCTCATTGCGGTGGCCTCTCTTGTTGCGGAGCACGGGCTCTAGGCACGCGGTCCTCAGCAGTTGTGGCATGCAGGCCCAGCAGTTGTGGCTCGTGGGTTCTGCAGTGCAGGCTCAGTAGCTGTGGTGCATGGACTTAGTTGCTCTGTGGCATGTGGGGTCTTCCCAGAACAGGGCTTGAACCCGTATCCCCTGCATTGGCAGGCAGACTCCCAACCACTGCAGCAGCAGGGAAGTCCCCTCATTGTACTTTTGATTTGCATTTCTCTAATAACTAGTGATGTTGAGCATCTTCTCATGTGCCTTTTGGCCATGTGTATGTCTTCCTTGGTGAAATGTATATTTAGGTCTGCTGTCCATTTTTTAACTGGGTTGTTTGTTTTTTTGATATTGAGCTCCATGAGCTGTTTGTATATTTTGGAGATTAATCCTTTGTCTGTTGTTTAATTTGCAAATATTTTCTCCCATTTTGAGGGTTGTCTTTTTGTCTAGTTTATGGTTTCCTTTGCTGTGCAAAGGCTTTTAAGTTTAATTAAGTCCCATTTGTTTTTATTTCCATTACTCTACAAGGTAGGTCAAAAAAAATCTTGCTGTGATTTATGTCAGAGTGTTTTTCCTATATTTTCCTCTAAGAGTTTTATAGTGTCCGGTCTTACATTTAGGTCTTTAATCCATTTGGAGTTTATTTTTGTGTATGGTATTAAGTAGTGTTCTAATTTCATTCCTTTACATGTAGCTGTCCAGTTTTCCAAGCACCACTTATTGAAGAGGCTGTCTTTTCTCCATTTTATGTTCTTGCCTCCATTGTCATAAATTAGGTGACCATATGTGCGTTGGTTTATCTCTGGGCATTCTATTCTGTACCATTGATATATATTTCTGTTTTTGTGCCAGTACCATACTGTCTTGATTACTGTAGCTTTGTGATATACTTTGAAGTCAGGGTGCCTGATCCCTCCAGCTCTGCTTTTCTTTCTCAAGATTGCTTTGGCTATTCGGAGTCTTCTGTGTTTTCATATGAATTGTAAAATTTTTTGTTCTAATTCTGTGAAAAATGCCATTGGAAGTTAAATAGGGATTGCATTGAATCTGTAGATTGCTTTGGGTAGTATAGTCATTTTCACAATGTTGATTCTTCCAATCCAAGAACATGGTATGTTCCTCCATCTGTTTATGTCATCTTTGATTTCTTTCATCAGTGTTTTATAGTTTTCTGAGTACAAGTCTTTTGCCTCCTTATGCAGGTTTATTCCTAGGTATTTTATTCTTTTTGTTGCAGTGGTAAATGGGAGTGTTTCCTTAATTTCTCTTTCTGATTTTTGTTGTTGGTGTATAGGAATGCCAGAGATTTCTGTGCATTAATTTTGTATCCTGCTACTTAACCAAATTCATTGATTAGTTCTAGTAGTTTTCTGGTGGCATCTTTAGGATTTTTTATGTATGGTATCATGTCATCAGCACACAGAGAAAGTTTTATATCTTCTTTTCCAATTTATATTCCTTTTATTTCTTTTTCTTCTCTGATTGCTGTGGCTAGGACTTCGAAAACTATGTTGAATAAGAATGGCGGGAATGGGCATCCTTGTCTTGTTCCTTATCTTAGTGGAAATGCTTTCAGTTTTTCACCATTGAGTATGATGCTTGCTGTGGTTTGTCATATATGGCCTTTATTATGGTGAGGTAGGTCCCCTCTATGCCCATTTTCTGGAGAGTTTTTATCCTAAATGGGTGTTGAATTTTGTCAAAAGCTTTTTCTGCATCTATTGAGATGATCATATGGTTTTTATTCCTTAATTTATTAATGTAGTGTATCACATTGATTGATTTGCATATACTGAAGAATCCTTGCATCCCTGGGATAAATCCCACTTGATCATGGTGTATGATCCTTTTAATGTGCTGTTGGATTCTGTTTGCTAGTATTTTTGTTGAGGATTTTTACATCTACATTCATCAGTGATATTGGTCTATAATTTTCTTTATTTTGTGATATATTTTTCTGATTTTGGTGTCAGGGTGATGGTGGCTTTGTAGAATGAATTTGGGAGTGTTTCTCCCTCTGCTTTTTTTTGGAAGAGTTTAAGAAGGATTGCTGTTAGCTCTTCTCTTGATGTGTGATAGAATTCTTCTGTAAAGCCATCTGGTCCTGGACTTTTTTTTGTCAAAGATTTTTAATTACGGTTTCAATTTCATTACGTGTGATCAATCTGTTTATATTTTCTAATTCTTCCTGGTTCAGTCTTGGAAAATTGTACCTTTCCAAGAATTTGTTCATTTCTGCATGGTTGTCCATTTTATTGGCATATAGTTGTCTGTCGTAGTCTCTTATAATCCTTTGTATGCCTGCAGTGTCACTTGTGATTTCTACTTTTTCATTTCTAATTTTATTGATTTGTGTCCTCTCCCTTTTTTTCTTGAGTAGTCTGGCTAAGGGTTTATTAATTTTGTTTATCTTCTCAAAGAACCAGCTTTTAGTTTTATTGATCTTTGCTATTGTTTTCTTCATTTCTATTTCATTTATTTCTGCTCTGATCTTTATGATCTCTTTCCTTCTGCTAACTTTAGGATTTGTTTGTTCTTTCTCTAGTTGCTTTAGGTGTAAGGTTAGATTGTTTATTTGTGGTTTTTCTTGTTTCTTGAGGTAGGATTGTATTGCTATAAACTTTCCCCTTAGAACCGTTTTTGCTGCATCCCATAGGTTTTGGGTCATTTCATATCGTTATCATGTGTTTCTAGGTATTTTTTAATTTCATCTTTGAGGTCTTCAGCAATCTCTTGGTTATTTAGTAATGTATTCTTTAGCCTCCATGTATTTGTGTTTTTTACAGTTTTTTCCTGTAATTTATTTCCAATCTCATAGTGTTGTGGTCAGAAAAGATGCTTGATATGATTTCAATTTTCTTAAATTTACCAAGGCTTGATTTGTGACCCAAGATGTGATCTATCCTGGAGAATGTTCCATGAACCCTTGAGAAGAAAGTGTATTCTGCTGTTTTTAGATGGAATGTCCTATAAATATCAATTAAGTCCATCTTGTTTAATGTATCATTTAAAGCTGTGTTTCCTTATTTATTTTCATTTTGGATGATCTGTCCATTGGTGTAAGTGGGGTGTTAAAGTCCCTTACTATTATTGTGTTACTGTTGATTTCTCCTTTCATGGTTGTTAGCATTTGCCTTGTGTATTGAAGTGCTCCTATGTTGGGTGCATAAACATTTATAACTGTTATATCTTCTTCTTGGATTGATCTTTTGATCATTATGTAGTGTCCCTCCTTATCTCTTGTAACATTCATTATTTTAAAGTCTATTTTATCTGATACGAATATTGCTACTCCAGCTTTCTTTTGATTTCCATTTGCATGGAATATCTTTTTCCATCCCTTCACTTTCAGTGTGTATGTGTCCATAGGTCTGAAGTGGGTCTCTTGTAGACAGCATATAGATGGGTCTTGTTTTTATATGCATTCAGCCAGTCTGTGTCTTTTGTTTGGGCATTTAATCCATTTACATTCAAGGTTATTATCGATATGTGTGTTCCTATTACAGTTTTCTTAATTGTTTTGGGTTTGTTTTTGTGCGTCTTTTTCTTTTCTTGTGTTTCCCGCCTAGAGAAGTTTCTTCAGCATTTGTTGTAAAACTGTTTTGGTGGTCCTGAATTCTCTTAGCTTTCAATTGTCTGAAAATCTTTTAATTTCTCTGTCGTATCTGAATGAGATCCTTGCTGGATAGAGTAATCTTGGTTGTAGGTTTTTCTCTTTTATCACTTTAAGTATATCCTGCCACTCCCTTCTGACCTTCAGAGTTTCTGCTGAAAAATCAGCTGATAATCTTATTGGGATTCCTTTGTATGTTATTTTTTGTTTTTCCCTTGCTGCTTTTAATATTTTTTTTGTGTGTTTAATTTTTGTTAGTTTGATTAATATGTGTCTTGGTGTGTTTCTCCTAGGGTTTATCATGTATGGGACTCTCTGCACTCCTGGACTTGGGTGACTGTTTCCTTTCCCATGTTAGGGAAGTTTTCCACTATAATGTCTTCAAATATTTTCTCAGTCCCTTTCTTTTTCTCTTCTTCTTCTGGGACCCATATAGTTCAAATGTTGGTGTGTTTAGTGTTGTCCCAGTGGTCTCTGAGATTGTCTTCAATTCTTTTCATTCTCTTTTCGTTATTCTGCTCCTCCGCAGTTATTTCCACCATTTTGTCTTCCAGCTCACTTATTCGTTCTTCTGCCTCTGTTATTCTGTTATTGATTCCCTCTAGTGTATTTTTCATTTCAGTTACTGTGTTGTTCATCTCTGTTTGTTTGTTCTTTAGTTCTTCTAGATCTTTGTTAAACATTTCTTGTATTTTCTCAATCTGTGCCTCCATTTTTTTCCCGAGATTCTGGATCATTTTTACTATCATTACTCTGAATTCTTTTTCAGGTAGAGTGCCTATTTCCTCTTCAAGTTTTTGGTCTTGTAGGTTTTTACCTTGCTGCTTCATCTGTGACATAATTTTCTGCCATCTCATTTTTTTTTTTTTTAATGAGTAGGATTGTGTTCCTGTCTTACTGGTTGTTTGGCCTGAGGCTTCCAACTCTGGAGTTTGTAGGCTGTTGGGTAGAATTGGGTCTTGGTGCTGAGATGAGGACCTCTGTGAGACCTCACTCCAATGAATATTCCCTGGGGTCTGAGGTTCTCTGTTAGTCCAGTGGTTCAGACTCGGAGCTCCCGCTGCAGAGCCGGCCAAACCCCCAGCTAGTGAACGAAGATCCGGTTCACTTGGGGGTTCTTCCCATCTCCTTGGGTGTCAGGGTTCCCCACCAGTGGCCAGCAGGTGCCCTAATTGTAGGGAGACACTAACTCAGGACAAGGAATTTTAAAAAGCTATTGTACCCAGAATAGCCAACACAATATTGAAGGAGAAGAACAAAGTTGGAGGACGGAAATTACCTGACTTCAAGAATTACCATAAAGGTACAGTAGTTAAGACAGTGTGGTATTGGTGAAAGAATAGGCACACAGATCAATGAAACAGAACAGAAAGCCCAGAATAGATACACATAAGTATAGCCAACTGATCTTTGACCAAAGAGGAAAGGCAATACAATGGAAAGAAAAGATAGTCTTTCCAACAAATGGTACTGGAACAACTGAATATTTATGGGAAAAATAAAGAATGTAGATACAGACCTTACACTTTTCAGAAAAATTAACTCAAAATGGATCACAAACCTCAATGTAAGATGCAGAACTATAAAACTCATAGAAGACAACACAGGAGAAAATCTAGAGGATATTGGGTATGATGATGACTTTTTAGATTTAACATCAAAGGCATGATCTATTGAAAGAAATAATTGATAAGCCAGACTTCATTACAATTAAAAAGTTATACCATATTGATACTGTATGACCCAGAAATTTCACTCCTGGATGTATAGCCAAAAAAACCAAAAACACTAATTCTAAAAGGTACATGTACCCCAATGTTCATAGCAGCATTATTTACAATTGCCAAGATATGGAACCAACCTAAGTGTCCATCAACAGATAAACGGATAAAGAAAATATGGTGTATATATACAATAGAATACTGCTCAGCCAAAAATAAAAATGAAAATTTGCCATTTGCAGCAAAATGGATGGATTTGGAGGGCATTATGCTAAGTGAAATAAGTCAGACAGAGAAAGACATGTACTGTGTATCACTTATATGTGGAATCTAAAAATACAAAAAACTAGTGAATATAACAAAAGAAGAAGCAAACTTACAGATATAGAGAACAAACTAGTGGCTACCAGTGAGGAGAGGGAACGTAGGAGGGGCCGTGTAGAGGATTAAGAGATACAAACTATTAGGTATAGAATAAGCTACAAGAATATATTGTACAATTGGAATATAGCCAATTTTTATAATTACTGTAAATGGAGTATAATCTTTAAAAATTATGAATCACTATATTGTACATATTTAACTTATATAATATTGTACAGCAACTATACTTCAATAAAAAATAATTTAAAAAAACACAAAAAAACTTATTCCCTATGAAAGACATTGTCAATAGAATGAGAAGTCAAGTCACAGACTGGAGAAAATATTTGCAAAAGACATATCTGGTAAAGGACTCATCCAATATATAAAAATATCTCTTAAAACTCAACAATAAGGAAACAAACAACATAATTTTTAAAAATGGGCAAAAGACTTAACAGATACCTCACCAAAGAGATATACAGAGGGCAAATAAGCATGTAAGAAGATACTCAACATTATATATTAAGGAACTTCCAATTAAAACATCAATGAGATACCACCACAAAACTATTGAATAGCTAAAATCCAAAACATTGATACTACCAAATGCTAGCAAAGATGTGGAGCAACAAGTATTCTCATTCAGTGTTGGTGGGAATGCACAATAGTTCATCCACTTTGGAAGATAGTTTGGCAGTTTCTTACAAAACTAAATATGCTGTAACCATATGGTCCATAACTGCACTCCTTGGTATTTACCCAAAGGAGTTGAATAATTATATCCACACAGAAATCTGCATGCAGATGTTTATAGCAGCTTTATTCATAATAGCCCAAACTTGAAGGCAAACAAGATGTTCTTCAGTAGGTGAATGGATGAATAAATTGCAGTATATCCAGACAATAGAATATTATTCAACACTAAAAAGAAATTAGTTATCGAGCCGTGAACAGACATGGAGAAAACCTAAATGTGTATTACTAAGTGAAAAAAGCCAATCTGAAAAGGCTACATGCTCTGATTACAACTGTATGACATTCTGGAAAGGGAAAAAGTATGGAGACAGTAAAAAAAATCCGGTGTTTCCAGGGATTAGAGGGTTGGGAGAAATGAATAAGCAGAGCACATAAGATTTTTAGAGTGATGAAACTATTCTGCATGATACATAATGGTGGGTACATGTCATTGTACACTCATCCAAACCCACAGAATGTACAACACCAAGAGTGAATCCTAATGTAAACTATGGACTTTGGGGGATAATGATTTGTCAGTATGGGTTCACTGATTGTAACAAATGTACTAGTGGTGCAGGATGTTGATCTGGAAGAGGCTGTGCGTATATCTGTGTGAGGATTTGGGAACTCTGCACTTTGAGTTCAATTTTGCTGTGAACCTAAAACTACTCTACAAAAATAAAGTTTATTAAAGAAAAAGCTATAAAAATATGCTTAAGGATTTAAAATAAATAAGAATACAATAAGGAAAGTAATGAAAGCTACATATAGGACCAAATAGAACTTCTAGAGCTGAAATACATAATACATGAAATGAAAAATTTGCTGTTTGGGTTTAACAGAATACTAAAAACTGAAGAAGATCAGTGAACTCAAAGACAAGCAAGAGGAACATTCCAAACTGGAGTACAAAGATAAACAAGGCCAAAAAAAAAAAAAAAAAAAAGAGCCTCAGTGACCTGTGTCACAAGATCATGTGATTTAATATGCATGTAATTGGAATTGTAGTACTAGAATAAAGAGGAGGGAAAGCAGAAAAATATTTGAAGAAAGAGTAGCTAGAAATTTTCCATACTTGAAAAAAATCTTTAAACCAACAATTATAAGAAGCTCAATGAAACCCAAGCAAGAGAAACACAATGAAAACCACATTGAGGCACATTATAAGTAATATATCAAAAAAAGAATGTTAAAAAGTTGCCAGAAAAAACACGTTACATTTAGGGAAGAAAGCTAATAATGCCCTTATTTCTTAACAGAAGCCAGAAGACAGTGCAATAACATTTTTACTGTGCTAAAAAATTCTATATGTAGAGAAAATATCCTTCAAAAATCAAGGTGAAATAAAAACATGTTCAGACAAACAAAAACTGAGAGAATTCATTGCTAGCAGACCAGCACTGTAAAAAATATTAAAGGAAATTCTTCAGACTGATGGAAAATAATAATAGAAACCAGAATCTAAACAAAGAAATGGAGAATGCTAGAATTTGAAAATGTGAGTAAAAGTAAGAGACATTTCTCACCATTTTAAATTTCTTTAAAGATAATTAATTGACAATATAATTCTATATTTTATATGGCAAAGCAAAGGACCTAGAATAACTAAGTCAACTTTGAAACAGAAGAATAAAGTTGAAGGACTTACCCCACCAGATTACAAGTGACTATAAAGCTACAGTAATCAAGGCAGTGTGGTATTTGTCTAAGGATAGACATATAGATGATTGAAACAGGGTAGTGAGTCCAGAAATAAACACAGACCTATATGGTCAATTGATTTTTAACAAACATGCCAAGGTGATTCAATAGAGGAAGGCTGATCTTTTAAAATTGGTGCTGAAACAATTGGATATCCATATGGGCAGAAAAATGAAGATCAACTGTCACCTCATATCATATGTATAAATTAACTCAGAATGGGCCATAGATTTAAATGTAAAAATTAAAACTATAAAGTTTTAGAAGAAGATATAAGAAAAATTATTTGTGATCTTAGCGTAAGAAAAGATACTTAATACACAAAAAATCCCAAGGCATAAAGGAAAAAAATATGACTTTTGCAATAGTTAACACCTGCTCTTTGAATAACACTGTTAGGAAAAAAATGCAAGGCAACAGACTAGAAAAATATGTTTACAATACATACATCTGACTAAAGACTTAAGTTTTGAATATGTAATGGACATTTATTTACAGCCTAATAAAAAGAAGATAAACAGACTAATGAAAAAATAGACAAAAGATTGTAAAGCAATTATACTCTAATAAAGATGTTAAAAAAATTAGACAAAAGGTTTGAACAGGAACTTCACCCAACAAATAGACACCTGAAAATGTACTAAACATAGTCATCAAGGAAATGCAAGTTAAAATCAATACACTAGCCGGAATGGCTGAAATTAAAAAGACTGACAAAACCAAGTGTTAGCAAAAACATGGAGCAGCTTGGGTTTTTCATATATTGCTGTGTGAGTATAAAATTGTACAACCCAGATGTCTGCTAGGAAGTTCCTTAAAATGTTAAACACAGATCCATCCAATGACCCAATAATCCTTTTCCTGGATATTTACCCAAGAGAAAAAAATATGTCCACAAAAAAGACTTATATAAGAATGCTCATTACAGCTTTATTCATAATAACCCCAAACTGGAAAAAGCCCAGGTATCCATCAGTAGGTCAATGCTTAAACAAATGCTGGAGCACTACTCAGCAATAAAACTGAGTGCACTACTTGTATACATAATAACCTTGATGGATTTCGAAAACATTGTTAAGTGAAAGAATTCAGACACAAAAGAATGCATACCAATGGGCCCATTTTCATGATATGCTATAACCAACAAAACTACTCCAAGGTTTTAGAAATTAAACCAGTGCCTGCCTATGGTAGATTAGGTTTGACTGGAAAGTAGCATGAGGAAACTTTTTCGGTTGATGGATATATTCTGCATCTTGATTGGATTGTTGGTTACATCAGTGTGTATATTTATCAAAACTCATCAAACTGTACAGCTAAAATCTATGCATGTCAATGATTGTAATTTTCTTCACAATTAAAAAATGCTGTGGTATTTATATTATCTGGGATTCATTTAAAGAGTGATATACCACTGTTATTTTTTAACAGCTTTATTGAAGTATAAGTGACAATAAACTGCCAATGCTTAAGGCATACAATTCAAAAGCTTTGATATATCACCACAATCAATGAATATATACAATTATATATAATGATATATATGTATATCTCAAATGTTTTTTTCATGTCTTTTATAATCCTTCCTTCTTGTTCCTCTTTGCCCCTCTCCTATCCTTAAGAAGCCACTGATTTGCTTTATATCCTTAGATAGATTAGTAGTTTGCATTTTCTAGAATTTTATATAAATGTACATTATGTACTCTTTTTTATCTAGCTTCTCTTCCTCAGCAAAATTATTAAAATCAAAATTATTATTTCAGATTCACTCATGTGGTTGCATGTATCAGTTGTTCACTCTTTTTTATTACTGACTAGTATTCCATTGTATGAATATCCTATACTATGTTTATCCTTTCACCTGTTGATTTATATTTGTTTCTAGTCTGGGGCCATTACAAATAAAGTTGGTAAAAATATTGGTATACAAGTCTTTGTATGGGCATTTGCATTCATTTTTCTTGGGTCAGTACCTAGGAGTGGAATGGGTGGATCACATGTGAGATACAAATTTAACTTTCTTCTTTTCTCTATGCTTTCTAAGCAGTGCTTTAGCTGAAACTCATAAGATTTGATATGTTGTATTTTCAGTTCATTAAAATATATTTTAAAATTTCTCTTGAGACTTCGTTGACCCATGTGTTGTTATAAATGTGTTAATATACAAATATTTTGGAATTTTCTAGCTATCTTTCTCTTATTTCTAATTTAATTCCATTGTGGTCTAAAGTCATTTTATGGTCCATAATATGGTCCATCTTAAAGAATGTGCTATGGTACTTGAGAAGAACATATATTCTGGTGTTTTTGAATAGAATGTTCTATAAATGTTGGTTAGGTCAAGTTGGTTGATAGTGATGTTCAGGTCATCTGATTTTCTGCCTACTTGTTCTACCAGTTATTGAGAGAGGAGTGTTGAAATCTCCAATTATAATTGTGTATTTATGTCTCCTTTCAGAGCTATTGGTTTTGGTTGTTTATTTGTTTCATGTATTTTGAAGTTGTTAGGTACATACATATTTTGGTTTGTTATAATTCTTGGAGAATCAATTGCTGAGTTTGCTAATTTATGCAGGCAGAGATCTGAGGAATATAGGTGGAAATGGGTATTAAGGGTATAGGATAATGATGGAAGGAATATAAAGTCAGATCAGGTCAAAGTTAATATGGTTCCGCTGAGCAGAGATTCTGGGTACAGTGTTGTAGTTTAAGGATTAGAGATGGCTTTAAGAATTTTTTATTTGGTTGGCTGATAATGGACCAAAATGTGGCCTTTACTAAGTGGAGCTGAAGTATCAGAACTGTCTTGGTATACTATAAAGAAAGGTATCCAAAGGCGTAGGGACGTTCTAACGTTAGAGCGGACTTATCATGATGACCTGCCTGGTCACTCCAGGAGGGTCCAGATAACATACCTTTCACCACAATTGTGAGAAATAAACTTGTGAGGGAGAGCCCCAACATCCTTGAAGAGCTCTGTGGTCACTCTTCTGTAGGTCAGAATTTATAGTGAGAGCTGCTGCCTCTGAACTGGGGCCTTAAATACAATAAGAGTAATTGGATCCTGAAGGTGAGGGGGCTAAAGGGCAGCATTTAATTGCCAGAGGAAATGTAGGTGTGTTTACCATAATGGGGACAAGGCAGTAATGAGAATAGTCTGACTTGCAGAGACCCAGGGCACTAGCTAGTTGATTATGATGTCCTTAGAAGAGAAATTGGTAGGTGGTGTATTAGTTTGCTAGGACTGCCATAACAAAATACCACAAACTGAGTGGCTTAAACAATAGAAATTTACTTCCTCACAGTTCTGGGGGCAGGAAGTCCAAGATCCAGGTGCCAGCAACATTGGTTTCCTCTGAGGCCTCTCTCCTTGGCTTGCAGATGGCCACCCTCTTGCTGCCTCTTTACACGGTCTTTTCTCTGTGTGTGTGCATCCCTGTCTCTCTTGATGTGTCTAAATTTCCTCTTCTTATAAGGATACCAATCATATTGGATTGGGACCCACACTAATAGCCTAATTTTACCTTAATCACCTCTTTAAAGCCCTTGTCTCAAAATACTGTTACATTCTGAGGTACTACATTCTTAGGGCTTCAATATATGAATTTTGGGGAGAAATGATTCAGCCCATAATAGACAGACTTCTTGTAAATTCTTAATCTGTGTAAGCAGTAGAGTTATAGGTCAAGTGTTTCTAACTTGAAACACTAAAAAACAAAGTCACATCCCCTTAACCTATTCCTATTCTTGAGCCAGTTTATAGAACCAGAACTTCTTGAATAAAGGGGAGACTGGGTCCCTTTGAGAATGTATCATGCTACACGGCCAAGAATGTATACTGTTAGTGTTTATCCCAGCTTTCCCCATAGGGATCTATAGCCTTTTACTAGGGTGACTGTGCATTGCGGATAAGGAAATAATCAGAAATTTCAGGGATTACTGAACAGTGGCTCTGAGTTCACACTAGCTCTGGGAGACCCAAAACATCACTGGGGTCTACAAGTCAGAGTAAGGACTTGTAAAAGTCAGGTGATCTACAGAATTTTAGATCAGTTTCATCTCACAGTGGGTCCGCTGAATCATCCTGTGGTTATTTCCCCTGTTCCAGAATGTATACTTGAAATAGAAATATTCAGAAACTGGCAGAATCCCCACATGTGATTCTTGACCTGTGGAGTGAGGGCTAATATGGGAGGAAAAGGCGAAGTGGAAGCCACTAGAGCTGCCTATACCTATGAAAATAGTACATCATAGCAATACCACCTTTCTGGAGGGATTTCAGAGATTAATGCTACCACCAAGGACTTGAAATATGCAGGAATTTTTGACTCTCACCATTCAACTCATCTGTTTAGCTTACATAGAAAACACACGGATCCTAGAGAAAAACAGTGGATTGTTGTAAACTTAACCACGTGGTGACTCCAATTGCAGCTGTTGTTTCAGATAGGGTTTCACTGCCTGAGCAAATTAACATATCTCGTGGTACCTGGTGTGTAGCTATTGATATGACAAATGTGCTTTTTTCCCTCAATACCTGTTGGTAAAACCACCAGAAGCTATTTGCTTTCAGCTGGTCAGGTTAGCAGTACACCTTCACGGTTCTGCTTCATGTCATAATTTAGTCTGCAGGGAGCTTTCCCTTCAGCAGAACATCACACTGGTCCATTACATTGATGGTATTGTGCTGATTGGACCTAGTGAACAGGAAGTAGACTTAGCTGGTAAGACATTTGCATGTCAGAGGGTGAGAAATAAATCTGACAAAATTTCAGGGGCCTTCCACCTCGGTGAAATTTCAAAGGGTCCAGTGGCAATGGAATATGTCAAGATATATACCTTCTAAGGTGAAGGATACATTGTTGCATCTGGTTCCCCTTCAACCAAAAAAAAAAAAAAGAGACACAATGCCTAGTGGACGTCTTTGCATTTTAGAGGCAACATATTCCTCATTTGGATGAGTCCTCTGGTCCATTTACTGAGTGGTCTGAAAAACCAATAGCTTTGAGTGGGGCCTAGAATGACAGAAGATTCTGTAACAGGCTCAGGCAGCTATTCAGGGTACCCAGTCCCTTGGGCCATATGACCCAGCAGATCCAATGATGGCTGAAGTGTCAGTGGTAGATAGAGATGCCCTTTGGAGACTTTGGTAGATTCCTGTAGGTATAGAGCACAATGATCTTCTTTTTAATTTGACTTAATTTTAGAACCAGAACCTGAAGAACCTGAAGACTTTTTAGTAGGTGAAAAACTTGAAGAGGTAAAAGAAGAGGCTAAGAAGGAAGAGGAAGAAGAAACAGAAGTAGGTTCAGAACAATCAACAATACCAGCCAATTTGGAACGACTTTGGTCCTTTTCTTGTGACTTAACCAAAGGCCTTAATGTGAGCAGCCTTGCCTGGAATAAAAAAAATCCAGTAAGTTATCAAACATTTTAGTAATTCTGTCTCTAGCATTTAAGGGCACTTGTCAAGTACTAATAAAAACTTTTTTTTCTCAGCTATTAGGCAAGGGCTTTAAATGGACATAACCCCTAGTTTTAAAATTCCTCTAAAAACAAGTTTATGTTTTTAAAAGGGGAAAATGCAAACAGTTACAAAATGATGGTTTTCTCCTTTAATATGAAAATGTCACCATTTTTATTTTAGGAGATGTACTTGGGACATGGCATTCTCTGAATCCACATGAGATATTAAGTGAACAAGAAGATAGTATATATTTATTTAGTTTAACATGGTACCAAACTCATGTGCCCAAATTTGTATTCTCTTTAAAGTAATCATATTTGGAAGTATATACTTAATCCAGTGACCCTGAACATGTGCAAAATAATTTTGAGATTCCTTAAAATGCTATAACTACTAATAGCAGCAAATACTTAAAACAGCACCTACTATGTACCAGACACTATTGTAAATGTTTTACTTGTATTATCACAACTCTACTATTTTCCTCATTATGTTGATGAGGAAACTGAAGCACAGAAAGGATAAATAACTTGCCCAAAGTTATATAACCAGTAAGTGAAACAGAATTCAAACCCAGACATCTGGCTCCAGAGTTCTTGCTTTTAACTACTGCACGGCTAAGAATCATCCTGAGGAGAATTAGATGAATCATCAAGTGGGAGAATGGTATGTTTGTTTGTCAAAAAGAGATGATTATAGAGTAATGAGACTTATTTTTTCCTGTGGTTTATAAACTCATTCTGAAGACATGATTCTACACTAGTAATTTCAAAATCTTTTGTGTAATGGCAGTATCTTTGGAATAAATATTTGGTGTATTTTTAAAATGGTCAAAACTAATTTGTTTAAATTGTCTTGTATTATCCATGTTTTAAGAATTAGCCTTATTATTTTATTGCTACACCTTATAAGGTACTGTGCGCAAGCATGATAGTTGTTATGGCTATTAAATGGGTGAATGGAGTCAAAAGGTACAAACTTCCAGTTATAAAATAAATAATTCATGCTGTAATGTGCAGCATGGTGACTATAGTTAATAATACTGCATTGCATATTTAAGAGTTGATAAGACAGTAGATCTTAAAAGTTCTCATCACAAGAAAAAAATTCTGTAACTATGTATAGTGATGCATATTAACTAGACTTTTTGTGGTGATCATTTCACAATATATACAAATATTGAATCATTATGTTGTACACATGAAACTAATATAATGTATGTCAATTATACCTCAATAAAAAAATTAATGCTAAAAAAACCTAAAAAAATCATTTTTGTTGAAACCTAAATTACACAATTCTTAAATTATATATATTATTTTTGAATAAAATAGAATACTTTTAGTATGGATTTGTCTTTATAAAACTATTTGGGAACATCTTGTAGATAAGTGAAATTTAATAAATCAATAATAACCATGTAATAAGGACAGATGAATCATTTTAAGAAACTGGATATACTAGCATTTAAACATTATTATTGCTATTGAGAATAAGATTAATTTTGAATGAAGCTAAAAAATATATGACGGGTGCCATCTATCATATTTATTAATTCATTCTACAAATATTTATTGAACATTAACTCTGTGCCAGGAACTCTGTTAAAGCGCTGGAGATATAGTAGTAATTTAGTCACACATAGATACTGACCATATAATACTTTCCTATGTGCTTTAATAAAGAAAATAAATAATGCTGTGGGAACATATAAGAGAGGCTTGTGAATGCTTCTTAGAGGAAGTGACGCCTATGCTGAGTCTAGAAGAGATGAATAGGAGTTTGTCAATGTCAAGATAAAAAGGGTAGTGGTGAAGAGTATTTTAAGGCAGAGGGAATTGTGGAGACACGATGTTGGCTTGAAGGTAAGGTGGTGACAGGACTGTGTTTGTAATATTTCTGATTACAGAGAAGAGACAGGGTGTGGTCGATCATTAAACTTTTGTCCATACATCCTTATACAGTTGATCTTGAACAACAAGGGGGTTGGGATGCCAACCCCCCATGCAAATGAAAATCCAAGTATAACTTTTGACTCCCCCAAAACTTAACTACTAATGCCTATAGTAGTTGACTGGAAGCCTTGCCAATAACATAGTCAATTAACACATATCTTGTGTGTGATATGTATTATATACTGTATTCTTACAATAAAGTAAGCTAGAGAAAAGAAAATGTTATTAAGGAAATCATCAGAGAAAATACATTTATAGTACTGTATTTATCAATACCGTTAAGCTTATGTCATCTGTTTAACAGATGAATACTCTGTCAGTACCTGCATCAATACTGTCTTATATGATACAAAACACTGTTGATGTTACATGTATTACTAACGCCAGACATCAAAAATGAAAATATCATGTGAAAAATAAATTCATATTTATTTACAGGTATAATGATTTATGCATTGATAATGAAGAAGCAGCAATATGATTGCTTTATGGTAGCCTAGTGTAATTGATATGATTGCTTCAGTATAGCCTAGCCTATAAACTAATGAGTGAATTATTATAAAGTTTTTATGACATACAGTATTACAGTCATATTCATAATACAATATTGGAAACACTGTTACATTAAAAAAAAAAACCTACTTATCTGTGATGATAGGCTGATATGCAGTTTCTCCAATTATGAGAGAGAGGCATACTGTATGGTAATGTAGTTCTTTGAAAGCAAAGCTATAAAACAGTAAGAAAGCTCACATATTATTAATTTTATACTGAATATCACTTATGCCTATATGAGGATAGACTACTATCTACATATATTTTATGCATTCATGACAAATCTTAATTTTTTTGATATTTCTAGGTTATGCAGTTTGTGAAATTTTCAAATTATCTCAAATCTCTAAAAAAATTTCAATGTATTTATTTAAAAGAATCCATGTATAAGTGGACCTGCACAGTTCAAACCTGTGTTGTTCAAGGGTCATCTGTATAAGCACTTCTGGAAATGACCTGCTATATTATAATCAGCTCGAGCTGCCATAAGAAAATACCATAGACTGGATGGCTTATACAACAGAAATTTATTTATTACAGTTCTGGAGGCTGGGAAGCCCAGGATAAAGGTGCCAGATGAATTTGGTTGCAGGGGAAGGCTTTCTTCCTGGCTTGGCTGTATCCTTGCATGGTGGAGAGAAAGAGCTCTTGTGTCTCTTCCTCTTTTTGTAAGGAACCCAATCCTATCAGATTAGGACCCCACCCTTATGACTTCATTTAACCTTAATAACCTCCTAAGTGCCCTATTTCCAAATATAATCACATGTTATTAGGTGTTAGGACTTCAGCATATCACTTTTAAGGGAGGAGACACAATTCAGTCCATGGCACCTCCCTTTAAAAATAGATGTCTTTTATTTTACATTTGAAATTATTAGGTCATTATTAAAAACCCATAAGACACTATAATGCAATAATACAATTTTTGAAGATTATCTCAATATGTAAAATAGCTTTTTAGCAATTGTTTTTTTGTGTGTTTATTCTTCAGCCTAAGAAATGTGGTTATTTTTACTATTATTTTGCTTATGAAGATGGAAATGTAGAGTGAAAATAGTTGGTATATTGGTATTTTTTAACCTCAATTGAAATATCATCACTATTTTAACACAGTTCATTAATATGCATCTTTATACATTTGCTGATATTTTTATGCTGTCTTCTCTATTTTTAATTTTTCTGTTTTTTAGGACCTTTTGGCTGTTGGCTATGGGCACTTTGGATTTAAGGAGCAAAAAAGAGGATTGGCTTGCTGCTGGTCAATAAAGAATCCCATGGTAACTAAAACAGGAATAAGACCTATTTTTATTTAATTAAATGTTCACATAATTCTCATAAAGTAGTTAGTTTTATGTGATCATTAAACAAACTCAAGAAAGTTTTACCAAGCAAGACTTTACTTTCTTTGGTTTAAATCTATAACAGTAAAACAATTAAAATTTGTTCTTGGGCTTCCCTGATGGCGCAGTGGTTGAGAGTCCGCCTGCCGATGCAGGGGACACGCGTTCGTGCCCCGGTCTGGGAAGATCCCACATGCCGCGGAGCGGCTGGGCCCGTGAGCCATGGCTGCTGAGCCTGCAAGTCCAGAGCCTGTACTCTGCAACGGGAGAGGCCACAACAGTGAGAGGCCCGTGTACCGCCAAAAAAAACCCCCAAAAAACAAAAACAAAAAACAACAACAACAAAAATTTGTTCTTACACTTTATTGGTTAAGGTAAATTCATTTAATAAATATTTATTGAACATCTACTATGTGCTGTTAGATATGATGATCTAGGGCTGAACCATTATTGTTTATCACTGCCTGTTATAAAGAAGAATATATTTGCAAATAAAAATTCTTTAAAAATTAAGTTTCATTTACTACTGGGTTGTTTCTCAATATATAAATAACTCCTTATCACTTTATAAAATATATTTCTGCTCTCCTCGATAGATAGAAAATAGATTAATATAGCTCTCTTACTGCCATGAATTTTTCAAAGAGAATGAACAAGAATCAGTTATGCTTTTTGTTAAACAGCCCTAGTCAACCTGTTACTCTACAGCTTTAGTTTTAAGTCACAACTGAAACGTGAAGTGGAAAACTTAGAAAAGGATCAGAAGAGCATATAAAAATGATTAGAGTTTTTATAAATAATCCCCCATCTGTTAGGAAGCTGGGTGTATATAGCCTAAAAGAAAGGAAGAAGCAATTTTAAACGTGTGGAAGGGTTGACATAGGATTCATCATCAGCAGGTTATCTTCTCTTCCATGTAGGTTGTTAGAAACCAGAAAGGAGTTGGATTAGACATTAAAACAAAACAAAACAATAAAAATCTTGACAGAGTTGTAGAAAAGAGTAACTTAGAGAGTTTTGGAACCTCCTCTATCCTTGTTTAGAATGATTAGATAATACAAGCATCTGAAACAGATACTGGAGTATAGGAATATACGCAGGATAATTTATTTGGTGTCCATTATTTGTATCTTTAAGACAGTGACTTGTGATGATCATACAAATCCTGCTGGAGGATTACCCAAAATGATAATTACTGTAGAAACCACGTGCTGTATTTCTTAAAACTACTGAGCTCTGAGGATTCATCAAAATAAAGGAAATGGCCAATTGAAGTTTTATTCTCATGTATACAGGAAGTTAGGAAGAAATGAGTAACTGAATGCAGACTAACTCTCCTCATATCCCCACTGCCACCAGCCTAGTCTTCTGCCACCAGCCTAGTCTTCAGCCACCATCATACCCACCTTACTGTGGTCTACAAAACCAAGGTTAAAATGTAATATAATTTCTTTTTTATTCAGTGGCCAGAACGTACTTATCAGAGTCCATATGGCGTTACTGCTGTGGATTTTTCAATTGGAGCACCTAACCTTTTAGCAGTTGGCTATCACAATGGCACTATTGCGATTTATAATGTACAGAGCAACAGTAACATTCCAGTTCTGGATAGTAGGTGAGAATCCCAAGAATTAGATAAACATAAACCATGTGCTTTTTTTAGGGAGAAGGAAAAAATTACTCTAATGTTATTTAGTTTTGAGTGAATGTTTATATTGTTATTGAGAGTAATACCATTATCCTTCAAGCATTTAATAATTCCTCATAATGTCTCTCCAGCTGGAATGCTCTGCCCTAATATCTCCTTATCATCCTCTCTGCCTCTTCACCAACAAACTTCCTTTGGCTTGACGGTTTATTCTTTTCAAAAATTTTAAATATCTCCAGCTTTATTGAGGTATAATTGACAAATAAAAATTGTATATATTTAGATTGTATGACATAATTTTTAAAGGCATACAGTGTAGTGATTTAATATATGTATACATTGTGAAATGATTACCACAGTCAAATTAATTAACACAACCATAACCTCACATAATTACCATTTTATGTGTGAGTGGTGAGGACACTTAAGATCTACTCTCTTAGCAAATTTCAAGTATGCAATACAGTATTATTAACTATAATCACCATGCTGTACATTAGATTTCCGGAACTTATTCACCTTATAAATGAAAGTTGTATCCTTTATTGCTTCCGTGTCACCTCTTCCAGGAAACCTGCCCATTCTTTTCTTTTGTGCATCCGATACATAAGTTTATTGTAGCCTTTATTGTGCTTTGTATAAATTATTTACATATATATCTCCCTGAGGAGGCTGTAAGCTCTGAGGGCAAGGATTATGTCTTCCTTACCTTTGTATCCTCAGTATGTCACATAATATCAGGCATATAACAGGATTACAGTAAGTGTTTGATTAAGAATGAATGAATGAGACATATTGAGAAAATAAAATGTTAAAGATATTGAAAGATATCTTAGGTTTTTATAATAAACCAGATACCAGTGGAGCAAAATGAGGCGGTATATTTATATTAGTGTTTGCATAAACTTCACAATAACTGGAAATAGGCATTAAAGCAGGTGTTCTTTAGCTTAATTTTGAAATTATTTACATAGTTTTGTAAGCGTGAGCCTTTGTGCTTGTTTCTGGGAAGAGGGTCCATAACTTTTACCAAATAATCAAAGATATATAGACTTTAAAAAATTCAGAACTACTGATTTGGAGAGTTTGCATAAAAAATCAAGGGAGTCAGTACTAGGAACAAAGCAACCCATTAATCTGACAGGAAAGCAGCCAGTAATCTGAGAAGTGATTATAATTCATCATAAAACTTTTAAATCTCAGCCCTAGAGAGAATCAAGCCAGTGGGCAATCCTGAAACATAGGAAGAAGGGTGAGGTAACTATTTACTTGAATAAGACTTAAATGACTTACTCATTTAAGCTATGAAAAATATCCTTATAAAGATGGAGATAATAATATTCAATGTGTCTAAAATAAATTAAACTTACACAACTAGGAAAAAGTAAATGAATAGAGTAAGAGAAGTAGATTCTAAAAAAAGAAAATGTTTGCTTTTGTATCCCTGATATGATAGCTAATATAACTAAAGGCAATAAAATTTTCCTTTTGTAAGAAATGAGAAAAACACCAGTGAATATTAGCAAAGTGATTTTTTTCCCTGTTTTTCAAAATACTTAAAGTAAAAGTCCAATTTTGAACAACAAAAGTATCATTCCATGAGTAGGTCATGATGCTCTAGGGAGCTGTCCTTATCACTTATACTCTAAGTCGCTTATACCCCAAGAATTTTAAAATTATTATAACTATTTTATATTTCATGCTTTTCCCTGTTTTAGCGAATCACCTCAAAAACATTTGGGACCTGTATGGCAACTACAGTGGATAGAACAAGATCGAGGGACAGCAGGTGATAAAAGAGAAATGCTAGTTTCTATATCAGCAGATGGAAGGATCTCCAAATGGGTTATACGGAAAGGACTGGACTGTCATGGTAAAAATAAGTAAATACACACACAGACACCAAATTATCTTTTGTTAGTGCTGAATTAAAAATTCCTAGTGAACTATGTGTAAGAGGTGACAAATTTAGGTTTGGCTAAATAAGAAAAAAAAACTGGGCTTGGTCATTGTTTTTCTAAGCATCTAGCTCTGGTATTTGCTAATTTTAACCTAATGACCTGCAAAGGATGGCAGAAATCATATTCTTTGCAGAAGGGACATAATTACATTATTATTTCCTATGGTACATAATATATGTATTTTTTCTTTAAATAAAGATTTGATGCGTTTGAGGAGAACTACTGCTAGCAGCAGCAAAAAAGGAGGGGAAAAAGAAAAGAAAGGTGAAGCTTTGATATCTCGACAGGCTCCTGGAATGTGCTTTGCTTTTCACCCCAAGGTAAATTATTTCAATCTGTTATTTACTATTGCATATAACAACTGCTGATAATTGAAGTGTATTAAGATATAAATCAAGACAAAATGTCAGCATGTTAATAAATATTGCGCCTTGTAAATAAAAAAGTCACACACATAAGTATCATAGGTGTCAGCCTAAGGTAGAATGGCACATTCCAGTTGGCTGTCCTTTTTCTGCTTTCTGGAGGAAAGGTCTGTATTTCTGAGCAACTATGGAACTATCTTTACAGCTCCATGTTTAACTTGAATGCCCCTCCTTGCCTCTCTTTGGTGCTCTGCTGCTCTATCATACTTATAGAAACCAAATCCACTCTATAGTCCTCCATATCTCAATGTGAGTGGTGACTCATGATTCTGGGGATCAGGAAGACCACTTAAGATCATGTTTGTCAAGACCAAAGTCAAGTCAGAGCACTCTTAGTAAAGTTCTACTTTTCTAATTCTTTTTATCCAGAGGTCCTTTGGAATCAGAAATTCAGCCACTATGACAGACTTGCAAAAACACATATCCTATATATTTTCTGATATGTAATATGATTATCTCTTTAGTGACACCATCATCCACCTACTTATTTAAGCCAAAACTTGAGCTCTTACTCTATTCTACCCTATTACCCAAATGATATTTAAGTAAGATTGTCCCACTCCTTCTAGTCCAAGTCTACTACTGCTAATGTGGTTCAGGCCTTTATTACATTTCACTTTTATTACTGCAGTCATATTCTAACTGCATTCATTCTCAAATTCCTGTAATCTCCTTTTCACCTTGACTCTAGAGCAGTGGTTCTCAATGTGGGCAGGGAGGGGAGTAGTTTCCCATCAGGGACATTTCACAATGTCTTGAGATATTTTTGGTTGTTGCAGCTCTGGGGGGTGGGATGTGGGGAGGAGTGCTATTGGCATCTAGTAGGCAGAGGTCAGGGATGCCACTAAATACGTTACAATGCACAAGACAGCCACTGTCCTCCCCTGACCCAAACAAAGAACTAGCTGGCCCAAAACATCAATAGTGCTCCTTTGATTTCTTATTTGATTGATGTGTTATTTAGAAGCATGTAATTTAGTTTCCAAATATTTGGGGCTTTTCCAAGGATCTTGCTGTTGATTTCTAATTCAATCCTATCATGATCAAAGAACAAACTTTTTATAAGCTGAATTTTTTGAATTTATTGAAATTTGTTTTAAAGCCCAGAATGTGATTTTTACTTGTAAATGTTCCCTATGCACTTGAGAAAAGTGTATATTCTGCTACTGTTGGGTGGAATGTTCTGTGGATGTCAATCAGTTTAAGTGGGTTGATGGTGTTGTTCAAGTTTACTATATCCTTACTGATTTTCTGCCGATTTCTTCCATCAGTCATTGAGAGAAAGAGATTGAAGTCTCTGACAATAATTGTGAATTTTTCTTTTTTTCCTTGAAATTCTATCGGTTTTTGTTTTATGTATCTTGAAGCTTTGTTTTAAGTGCATAAGTGTTTAGGATTGTCACATTCTCTCGATTAATCAACTCCCTTATCATTATAAAATGGCCTTATTTATAACTGGTAACATTCTTTATTCTGAAATCTATTTAGTCTGATATTAATGTAGCTACTCCAGCTTTCTTTTAACTAGTATTATCATGGTTTATCATTTCCCATCCTTTACATTTAACCTATTTGTGTCTTTATATTTGGTATGTTTCTTTTAGGTAGCATATAGTTGTCTTGCTTTTTTATCCAATCTTACAATCTCAGCCTTTTAATTGTGATGTTTACACCATATTTATTTATTTACTTACTTAAAAAAATTTTTTTAACATCTTTATTGGAGTATAATTGCTTTACAATGGTGTGTTACTTTCTGCTTTATAACAAGGTAAATCAGTTATACATATACAGATGTCCCCATATCTCTTCCCTCTTTCATCTCCCTCCCTCCCACCCTCCCTATCCCACCCCTCTATGTGGTCACAAAGCACCGAGCTGATCTCCCTGTGCTATGCGGCTGCTTCCCACTACCTATCTATTTTACATTTGGTAGTGTATATATGTCTATGCCACTCTCTCACTTTGTCCCAGCTTACCCTTCCCGCTCGCCATGTCCTCAAGTCCATTCTCTAGTAGGTCTGCGTCTTTATTCCCGTCTTGCCCCTAGGTTCTTCATGACCTTTTTTTTTTTTTTTTAGATTCCATATATGTGTGTTAGCATATGGTATTTGTTTTCCTCTTTCTGACTTACTTCACTCTATAAGACAGACTCTAGGTCCATCCATCTCACTACAAATAACTCAATTTCATTTATTTTTTATGGCTGAGTAATATTCCATTGTATATATGTGCCACATCTTTATCCATTCATCTGTTGATGGACACTTAGGTTGCTTCCATGTCCTAGCTATTGTAAATAGAGCTGCAATGAACATTGTGGTACATGACTCTTTTTGAATTATGTTTTCCTCAGGGTATATGCCCAGTAGTGGGATTGCTGGGTTGTATGGTAGTTCTACTTTTAGTTTTTTAAGGAACCTCCATACTGTTCTCCATAGTGGTTGTATCAATTTACATTCCCACCAACAGTGCAAGAGGGTTCCCTTTTCTCCACACCCTCTCCAGCATTTATTGTTTCTAGATTTTTTGATGATGGCCATTCTGACCTGTGTGAAATGATATCTCATTGTAGTTTCGATTTGCATTTCTCTAATGATTAATGATGTTGAGCATTCTTTCATGTGTTTGTTGGCAATCTGTATATCTTCTTTGGAGAAATGTCTATTTAGGTCTTCTGCCCATTTTTGAATTGGGTTGTTTGTTTTTTTGATACTGAGCTGCATGAGCTGCTTGTAAATTTGGAGATTAATCCTTTGTCAGTTGCTTCATTTGCAAATATTTTCTCCCATTCTGAGGGTTGTCTTTTAGTCTTGTTTATGGTTTCCTTTGCTGTGCAGAAGCTTTTGTTTCATTAGGTCCCATTTGTTAATTTTTGTTTTTATTTCTGTTTCTCTAGGAGGTGGGTCAAAAAGGATCTTGCTGTGATTTATGTCATAGAGTGTTTGCCTATGTTTTCCTGATAGTATCTGGCCTTACATTTAGGTCTTTAATCCATTTTGAGTTTATTTTTGTGTATGGTGTTAGGGAGTGTTCTAATTTCATTCTTTTACATGTAGCTCTCCAGTTTTCCCAGGGCCATTTATTGAAGAGGCTGTCATTTACCACTGTATATTCTTGCCTTCTTTATCAAAAATAAGGTGAACATAGGTGCGTGGGTTTATCTCTGGTGTTTCTATCCTGTTCCATTGATCTGTATTTTTTTTTGTGCCAGTACCATACTGTCTTGATTACTGTAGCTTTGTAGTATAGTCTGAAGTCAGGGAGCCTGATTCCTCCAGCTCCGTTTTTCTTTCTCAAGATTGCTTTGGCTGTTCAGGGTCATTTGTGTTTCCATACAAATTGTGAAATTTTCTGTTCTTGTGAAAAATGCGATTGGTAGTTTGATAGGGATTGTATTGAATCTGTAGATTGCTTTGGGTAGTATAGTCATTTTCACAATGTTGATTCTTCCAATCCAAGAACATGGTATAACTCTCCATCTATTTGTATCATCTTTAATTTCTTTCATCAGTGTGTTATAATTTTCTGCATACAGGTCTTTTGTCTCCTTAGGTAGGTTTATTCCTAGGTATTTTATTCTCTTTGTTGCAATGGTAAATGGAAGTGTTTTCTTAATTTCACTTTCAGATTTTTCATCATTAGTGTATAGGAATGCCAGAGATTTCTGTGCATTAATTTTGTATCCTGCTACTTTACCAAATTCATTGATTAGCTCTAGTAGTTTTCTGGTAGCATCTTTAGGATTCTCTATGTATAGTTTCATGTCATCTGCAAACAGTGACTGCTTTACTTCTTCTTTTCCGATTTGGATTCCTTTTATTTCTTTTCCTTCTCTGATTGCTGTGGCTAAAACTTCCAAAACTATGTTGAATAATAGTGGTGAGAGTGGGCAACCTTGTCTTGTTCCTGATCCTAGTGGAAATGGTTTCAGTTTTTCACCATTGAGGATGATGTTGGCTGTGGGTTTGTCATATATGGCCTTTATTATGTTGAGGTAAATTCCCTCTATGCCTACTTTCTGGAGGGTTTTTATCATAAATGGGTGTTGAATTTTGTTGAAAGCTTTTTCTGCATCTATTGAGATGATCATATGTTTTTCCCCTTCGATTTGTTTATATGGTGTATCACGTTGATCGATTTGCATATACTGAAGAATCCTTACATTCCTGGGATAAACCCCACTTGATCATGGTGTATGATCCTTTTAATGTGCTCTTGGATTCTCTTTGCTAGTATTTTATTGAGGATTTTTGCATCAGCGATATTGGCCTGTAGTTTTCTTTCTTTGTGACATATTTTTCTGGTTTTGGTATCAGGGTGATGGTGGCCTTGTCCAATGAGTTTGGGTGTGTTTCTCCCTCTGCTATATTTTGGAAGAGTTTGAGAAGTATAGGTGTTAACTCTTCTCTAAATGTTTGATAGAATTCACCCGTGAAGCCATCTGGTCCTGGGCTTTTGTTTGTTGGAAGGTTTTTAATCAAAGTCTCAATTTCAGTGCTTGTGATTGATCTGTTTATATTTTCTGTTTCTTACTGGTTCTGTCTCAGAAGGTTGTGCTTTTCTAAGAATTTGTCCATTTCTTCCAGGTTGTCCATTTTATTGGCATATAGTTGGTTGTAGCAATCTTTCATGATCCTTTGTATTTCTGCAGTGTCAGTTGTTACTTCTTTTTAATTTCTAATTCTATTTATTTGGGTCTTTCTTTTTTTCTTGATGAGTCTGGCTAATGGTTTATAAATCTTGTTTATCCTCTCAAGGAACCAGCTTTTAGTTTCATTGATCTGTGCTATTGTTTCCTTCATTTCTTTTTCATTTATTTCTGATCTGATCTTTATGGTTTCTTTTCTTTGGCTAACTTTGGATTTTTTGTTCTTCTTTCTCTAATTGCTTTAGGTGTTAGTTTAGGTTGTTTATTTGAGGTGTTTCTTGTTTCTTGAGATAAGGTTGTACTGCTATAAACTTCCCTCGTAGATCTGCTTTTGCTGCATCCCATAGGTTTTGGGTTGTCGTGTTTTCATTGTCATTTGCTTCTAGGTATTTTTTGATTTCCTCCTTAATTTTTTAAGTGATCTCTTGGTTATTTAGTAGTGTATTGTTTTAGCCTCCATGTTTTTGTATTTTTTACAGAATTTTTCTTGTAATTGATATCCAGTCTCATAGCACTGTGGTTGGAAAAGATGCTTGATATGATTTCAATTTTCTTAAATTTACAAGGCTTGATTTGTGTCCCAAGATATGATCTATCCTGGAGAATTACCACTTGAGAAGAAAGTGTATTCTGTTTTCTTGGATGGAATATCCTATAAATGTCAATTAAGTCCATCTTGGTTAATGTATCATTTAAAGCTTGTGTTTCTTTACTTATTTTCATTTTGGATGATCTGTCCATTGGTGAAAGTGGGGTGTTAACATCCCCTGCTATGATTGTGTCACGTCGATTTCCCCTTTTATGGCTGTTAGAATTTGCCTTATGTATTGAGGTGCTCCTATGTTGGGTGCATAAATATTTACAATTGTTGTATCTTCTTCTTGGATTGATCCCTTGATCCTTACATAATGTCCTTCTTTGTCTCTTGTAATAGTCTTTATTTTGAAGTCTATTTTGTCTGATATGAGAATTGCTACTCCAACTTTCTTTTGATTTCCATTTGCATGGAATATCTTTTTTTATCCCCTCACTTTCAGTCTGTATGTGTCCCTAGGTCTCAGTGGGTCTCTTGTAGACAACATATATACGCGTCTTGTTTTTGTATCCATTCAGCCATCCTATATTTTTTGGTTGGAGCATTTAATCCATTTACATTTAAGGTAGTTATCAATCTGTATGTTCCTATTACCATTTTCTTAATTGTTTTGGGTTTGTTATTGTAGGTCTTTTCCTTCTCTCATGTTTCCTGCCTAGAGAAGTTCCTTTAGCATTTGTTGTGAAGCTTGTTTGGTGGTGCTGAACTCTCTCAGCTTTTGCTTGTCTGTAAAGGTTTTAATTTCTCCATCAAATCTGAATGAGATCCTTGCTGGATAGAGTAATCTTGGTTGTAGGTTTTTCCCCTTTATCACTCTAAATATGTCCTGCCACCCCCTTCTGGCTTGCAGAGTTTCTGCTGAAAGATCAGCTGTTAACCTTATGGGGATTCCCTTGTATGTTATTTGCTGTTTTTCCCTTGCTGATTTTAATTTTTTTTTTTTGTATTTAATTTTTGATAGTTTGACTAATATGTGTCTTGACTTGTTTCTCCTTGGATTTATCCTGTATGGGACTCTCTGTGCTTCCTGGACTTGATTAACTATTTACTTTCCCATATTAGGGAAGTTTTCAAGTATAATCTCTTCAAATATTTTCTCAGTCCCTTCCTTTTTGTCTTCTTCTGGGAGCCCTGTAATTCGAATGTTGGTGCGTTTAATGTTGTCCCAGAGGTCTCTGAGACTGTTTTCAATTCTTTTCATTCTTTTTTCTTTATTTATAAAAATGTGCTCAACCTTGTTAATATCCATATAAATGGAACTTAAAACCATTAGGTGTGAATAATTTTATACCTAATAGAATGGCAAAATTTAAGATTTCTGATGTAACCAACTATTGAAGAGAATGTGTGTCAAAGGGAAATTTTATATATTGCTGAATGTAAATCGGTAGTACTACTTTGGGAAAAACATTATACTTTATTGTGTAATTTAAACTACATATACAACATAACCTAGTAATTGCATTCTTAAGTTCTGGTGTATGCTAAGCAGTGGGTCTCATATTTCAGTGTACTTACAAATTACTTGGGAATCTTGTTAAAATGCAGATTCTGATTCAGTAGGTCTGGGACAGGGCCTGAAATTCTGCCACTGCACAATGCTCCCAGGTGAGGCTGACACTACATAGTCAGGACTTAGAGCACTGACTTTCAGACTTTTTGATTATGACTTCATTGTAGAAACTACATTTTAAATCCCTATTTGTTACATACATTTAGAGTTAAAAGATGTCTGAGACTCCATCTAGTTCAATCTCTCATTCCCAGCAAGAATAATTTCTTCAGCATTATGTACATAAATAGTTATTGTTAAGTCATTTGTCTTCTCTTCGACTAGTTCAAATGAAAGAACACTTACTATTTCCCTGGATTGTTAGTTTCATTGTCAGGTAGCTCTAAATGTTAGAAAGTTTCTTCCTCATTTTAAGCCAGTGTTTGTTCATGTAATTTCTAGACAGGATACAAATTTCTACCCTTTATTCCAGCAAAGAAAAACGTCTGTATTTTCTTTGCACAGTAGTCCTTCAAGGTAATTTAATTATTGTAAAATCATGATAGAAAGAAAAAGACAACAATCAACTGTCTTCTAGATGGTATTTCTAGTTTGGTTCTTGAATTGTCTCTAAGAGATCTTGAATCATCTAATCTTCTATTTAGCACATTTACTAATATATCACAAGCAAATGCATTTTGATTTTTTTGTGTTATAGGACACAAATATCTATTTGGCTGGCACTGAAGAAGGTCATATTCACAAATGTTCTTGTTCATATAATGAGCAATATCTAGCTACCTACAGAGGACACAAGGTTAGTTTAATTATAGTAGGTATGGAAAATTTTATCTTGCAATATTTCTGAAAAAAATAGTATCATTAGGCACAGCATTTTTTTATGCAATAATTTACAACTTCAGAGTTAAAAATACCAGCTTGAATTAAGTGCTTTCTTATACAGAAAACACCAATAACATGGGGGTCATTTAATTTGGCTTCTAGGTATCCTTGATTTCTTCTTGCCAGTTGCAGAAGCCACAATTTTTATTTGTTTCTAAGCGACTTTGCTTATGTTGACATGCTGATCCCAGAGTGAAATTGTCTCTGGCATATACCTATTCTCTACATTTTTTATGATTGTTCCAACTATGCTTTCTTCATTTTCTCCCTTATTTCTATTTATTTTCCTTAACATTCCTTATATTTTTAAAAGTAGTATAATATGTATTAATATTTAGTGAGTATTGTAGCAACTATATTTTTATGTTTCTGAATGGCGTAATTTAAGGAAGAGATTCAATTTATGGCCTTATTTTCAGCTAAAATAATACCCACACAATAATTACATGGTGTATAAGGTTTTAGAAATCTGAGCATTTTTAATTTGTTGGTCAAGTTTAAAGTATAAGAGGTTAAATCCTACTTACCTATGTATTTTAATTTATTTTTCTAATTCCAGGGTCCAGTGTATAAAATAGCATGGAATCCATTTTGTCATGATGTATTCTTAAGCTGTTCTGCAGATTGGGGCATTATTATATGGCAACATGAGAATCTTAAGCCATTTTTGAGTTTTTATCCAACTACTTATGTTGTTTATGATGTTGCTTGGTCTCCAAAATCATCCTATATATTTGCAGCTGCAAACGAGAGCAGAGTGGAGGTTTGGGACCTTCACTTCAGCACGTAAGTGTTAATATTTTTCTTGGAGTTATTTCTAATAGAAGCAGTTCAATCTAAATGATACCTGATAGTACTGACATTGGTTAGAGAGAACTGTAGTTACTTTAAGACAAGTAATAGTTTACACTGTGAGAGTCCTTTGTGAATAAAGAGATATGCCAGGATAATAAATATAGTTTTGAACTTGCAAAGTATTATTTTATTTAAGAAAAACAAGGAATGTAGTATAAAATTATGACATGGGGAAAAAGTTTGCAAAACATTCACATGGAAAGAAGGTGTTTTAACTTTTCAATATCTATGTTTGCTTAATTCTTGTCAGCTGTTCACTACTGTTTCAAATATTCTGAATTAATAACTGTACCAACAAAATTCATCCCTAGTGTTTCCACAGAAGACATTAAAATATGAACAAATTATTTTTTCCTTTTCTTCAACCAAAATAGTCTTTCTTAGTCCTTTTTGTGCAAAAATATTACAAGAGGAATTTAAATGGAAACACTGAAATAACATGCCAACATTTCAGAGCACATTTAAAACACCCAGATAATTCTTGAAATTACCATATTCTAAAATAGAATAATATATTAATGTTAATTACTTATACCATATGTCATTTAAAAATATTTGAATGAAAAATATTTGAATGAAAATAGATTACCTTACTCCATCTCCATAAACTTTTTGTTTTTGCGGTATGCGGGCCTCTCACTGTTGTGGCCTCTCCTGTTGCGGAGCACAGGCTCCAGACGCACAGGTTCAGTGGCCATGGCTCACGGACCCAGCCGCTCCGCGGCATGTGGGATCTTCCCAGAACCGGGGCACGAACCCATGTCCCCTGCATCAGCAGGCGGACCCTCAACCACTGCGCCACCAGGGAAGCCCTCTCCATAAACTTTTACAGGCTGATATAGGATATCATAACTAGCTTGAATTCTTTGTCATTGCCTGGTTTATGGAAGAATGCAGAGAGGGACTGTTCTAATTGTGTCTAATTAACTAAAGACTTTCTATAATAAGATAAAGAAAGGGAGCAAAATAAGTATTTTTTATAATATTTGCTTACTCTCTTACCTTGCTTTAAAACATATTTGAAGGGGCATGCATTTAATTAAAATTTCTTATTTTAAGTGTTACACCAAAGTTATGAGAGTGCCATCTAGGCCATCTATCCTTTTTAATATGAAAGTTCATACAATGCTGGAATAAAGTGTTTAATGGTTCTGTAATACTTATTCAATCAATATTTCAATATTGGAAAATATTATAGCTCTTTAGGCAAGTTATTAGCAGATGAAGCATGGAAATGCATTCTTGTTTAAAATAAATGACATAAAATTCAATGGGTTTATTATTAATTGCAAATTTTTTCCTAGAGATTAATAATTTAGTAACTGGAAATTTTCATCATGGCTTGTTCTATAAAACAGTTTGACCCCAAAATCAAGGATTACAACACAAAGCAATTTATTTTTGAGTATGAGATGACTAAGGTAGAAAGTGGCTACTTAAATGATCCTACCTCTGATTTTATTTTTTCTAGTAAAATTGTAGTTCCCAGGGCAACATTTCTTCAGAAGTATGCAAGTGACTGCTGCTCTTATTTTATAAGGGTGTCAATGGATTACTTTGGATAACCAAGAGTAGGAAAGGTTCTTGTTCAGAGAACGTTTGAACAAGGTTTTCGATCTTGTTCAGATTCATTTATTTTTTAATTTAATTTTTAAGTTTTTTAAATAAATTTATTTTATTTTATTTTTGGCTGCGTTGGGTCTTCGTTGCTGCCTGCGAGCTTTCTTTAGTTGCGGTGAGCGGGGGCTACTCTTCATTGTGATGTATGGGCTTCTTATTGCCATGGCTTCTCTTCTTGCAGAGCACGGGTTCTAGGCATGTGGGCTCAGTGGTTGTGGCACACAGGCTCAGTAGTTGTGGCGCACAGGCTTAGTTGCTCCACAGGGATGTGGGATCTTCCCGGACCAGGGCTCGAACCCATGTCCCCTGCATAGGCAGGTGGATTCTAAACCACTGCACCACCAGGGAAGCCCGAGATTCATTTATGTTCCAGGGAGGGGTTCATTTGGATCAAAACATCCTTCTGTTAAGAGACATTTATTATTTAAGGAGTTGTATTAGGGATCTTCAGAGAAACTAAACCAATAAAGAGAGAGAGAGAGATTTAAAAATATTGGCTCACATGATTGTGGGACCTGGCAAGTCCCAAGCCGGCATGACAGGCTGGCAACCTGGAATTTCCATCAGAGGAGTCCATGTTGCAGTATTGAGTACAAAGGCAGTCTGGAGGCAGAATTTTATTCTACTTCAGGGACCTCAGTCTTTTCTTTTAAGGCTTTCAATAGATTGGATGCGGCCAACTCACTTTACGGAGGGTAATCTGCTTTATTCAAATTCTACTGATTTAAGTTAATCATATCTAAAAAAAAAAAAAAAAGATACTTCACAGCAACGTGTAGACTGGTGTTTGACCAAACACTGGATACCACAGCCTAGCCAAGTTAATGCATAAAATTACTTATCATGGGAGTTTAAATTATGAGTTCACATCTTAATTGTGAACTGCTTTAATTTATTTCGTTGAAATTAGTTTATTGAAAAAATGAAAGTTTTGATTGAATAAAGAGTCAGAAGCAGTTTTTTTGCTTTTGGAAACACATAAAGAAGCTTTTGGTTTTTGTTACATGAAATCACAAATATCTCAGATTTCTCTTAGTCCATATCTAAAAAGAACATATTAACAACAACTAAATTTACAAATAAAATATTTCATTACAGTTTGGACCCTCTGATTGTGAATGTTGCTAACCCTGGAATCAAGTTCACAACTGTTCTCTTCACTAAGCAAACAGATTGCCTTCTGGTGGGAGACAGTGATGGACAAGTTGCTGTGTATGAATTAAGAAATATGCCCCCTGCTTTGGACTCTAACCGGGTAAGACTCAAAAGTCAAAATTTATGTCATTCTATGATTTTATTCAGTTGTAATTTTGTGGCATGGAAGAGATTTACATTTCTTACACGTATGTTAAGTGTGGTGCAATGGAAAGAATGTAAGTCCCAAGAGTTGCTACCTACTAGGCGTGGCCCCTACTAGGCTTATTTTCTTTGAGTCTCACGTTCTCTATCTGTAAAATTAAATAATGTTGTTGGGCAGAATAATTATAAATATTATATGAAAGAACTTAAAATTGTCCCTAGTATATGGTTGGGACTGCTTACTGCAAATATTCAAAGACTTTTACAAAAAATATTTTTAGATATTATCCAGTGTTCCTGAAATTGGCATTTGTTTCTGTTGGTTTAGCATTATCCTCTTCCCTTACTCTGATTTTCAAATATCAAAACTTTGTTGTAAAACTTTGACAAGCAAATCCGTATTACTAGATGCCCATTATTTTAAGAATTATTTATGTAATTATATATTTACTTATTTATTGTTTTAAAAAAATTTTAAATTGAAGTATAGTTGATTTACAATGTTATATTAGTTTCAGGTGTACAACATAGTGATTTGATATTTTTATAGAGTATACTTAAAGTTATTATAAAATATTGGGTATATATCCTGTGTTGTACATTATATCCTTGTATCTTATTTATTTTATACCTGGTAATTTGTACCTCTTAATCCCCTTCTCTTATCTGCTCCTTTCCCCTCCCCTCTCCCCACTGGTAACCACTGATTTGTTCTCTGTATCTATGAGTCTTGTTTCTGTTTTGCTACATTCATTCATTTGTTTTATTTTTTAGATTCCACATATATGTGAAAACATATAGTGTTTATTTTTCTCTGACTTACTTCACTAAGCATAATGCCCTCCAGGTCCATCCATGTTGTTGCAAATGGCAAAATTTTATTTTTTTATGGCTGAGTAATATTCCATTGTATATATACCATATAGATGCCCATTATTTTCAAGACAGCTTTTCAATTTTTTCTGTTTATGTTTACATTTCTATTTTAAGGAGTAATCTGGTAATTATTATCATGAATATATCAACATGTTAAAAATATTAAAAATATGTACAAATCAATAAGAAAAAACATTAAGACTCCAATAGAAGCATGAGTAATGGTCAGGAACAGTTCATTCACAAAAAATGGCTAGTAAATATATTTAAAAATTTAACCTCACTAATAAAAAATTGTTAAATTAAAATGTGATACCATTCTCATATATCAAATTAACAAAGTTTTTTTTAAATTGGACTACTTATTCCTGGCAAAAATTTGATAAGATAGGTCCTCTCCTATACTGATGGTTGAAATAGAAATTGGTGTAACTTCTTTGGAAGCAATTTGGCAATCTGAACCAGAATTGTCCACTTTTGAGATTCTGTCCTACAGAAATATTCATAAAGGCAATCAAAGAAATGAGTTATAGCATATTTTGTGATGGGATGAGGAAAAAAGAAAAAGAAAGAAAATGAAAGAAAAAAAGAGAAAAAGAAAAAGGAAACAATCTAAATATCGAACCAGAGGGAAATATGACCAGGAAAGTCAGATGTGCTGATTAGATTTGGGGCACATGTCAGAGGTGCAATTCTACCCCAACCATATGGACTATAAATGTTAAACAAACAAACAAGCAAGCAAACAAACAGAGAATACCTACCTACATACATACTAGCTTGCTTGGGACTTTGTACTTGTCATTCCCTCTCCCTAAAATCCACACAGTTTGTTCCTCTACCCACTGCAAGTCTTTGCTGAAATGTCACTTTCTTAGTGAAGTCTTCACTGGCCACCTTATTTAAAATTGCAACCTCTACTCTTGCCCACACTCCCTATTCAATACTCTTCCATAACTTATTTTTCGCAGTAACACTTACTTGGTATATACCATATTCTTTATTGATTTATTTTGTTAATTGCTAGTCTTCCACAGCTAGATTATAAGTGCCACGTAAACAGTGAATTTTGTCTCTTTTGCTCTGGGCTATATCCCTGTGACCTAGTACAGTGTCTGGCTTGTAGTAGTTAGTCAATAGATGTTTTTGAATAAATATGCATTGAAAAACTAGAGAAAAATTCAACATATTAGAAGCATTATTTTTTAGGGGTAGGATCATGAGTGAATTTTAGTCTTTTACTTATCCATTTTACAAATCATTACACTACATAAAGTAATTTTAAAAATACATTGGTCTCCTTACATAACAATTTTAGTCTGCTCTGAGATGTGCACCCCTAATGGCTTATTTTTTCCATATAAAACATTTTAATATTTTCATTGAATGCAAGATATTTTTGCATTCAATGAAAATATTCATACCGCAAAAAAAAAAGATTGAGTGAATATTCATACCGCATATTTTTTTGTGGTATGAATATTCATACCGAATATTCATACCGCAAAAAAAAAAAGATTGAGTGAAAAAGATTGAGTGAAAAAAAGATTGAGTGAATATGTGCAAAGTGGTTAGAACTGTTGCTGGCACATAGTAAGCTCTCAATAAATCTCAATTATTCTTTGTATGATTATTATGTCAAAATTAACATTTTCTGTTCAGGATTCCATATGCCAAGTTAAATGAAACAGATTGGAAGAAGAAATTTCCAAGATATATAAAAGACATTTAATATCCAAAATGTATAAAGAACTCCTACAAAACAATAAGAACTCAATTTTTTAAATAGGCAACGTATAAAATATTAACTCAGAGTAGAGGAAACTAGATTATCAAATAAACTTGTGAAGCAATATTCATTCTCACTAATAATGAGGGGATGTGCAATTAAAGTTATACAAGATACCAGTTCATATTGATCAGATTTACAAAAATTAAAATATTAGCCAATATCAAGTATTAGCAGAGTTGTAGGGAACTAGGAATTTTTTTTTTTTTTTTTTTTTTTCCTGGTACGCGGGCCTCTCACTGCTGTGGCCTCTCCCGTTGCAGAGCACAGGCTCCGGAGCGCAGGCCCAGCGGCCATGGCTCACGGGCCCAGCCGCTCCGCGGCACGTGGGCTCTTCCCAGACCGGGGCACGAACCTGTGTCCCCTGCATTGGCAGGCGGACTCTCAACCACTGCGCCACCAGGGAAGCCCAGGAATTGTTATGCAAGGGTCATGGGAATATGTCAAGATCCTCTTGCACATGTGTACCAGGAGACATGTATAAGGTAGCAATGTGAGTTTTTTTTAAAGTTTCTTTTAGACATAGAGAAGATTACTCAGTCTAGATTCATTTCAAACATTCACATTCAAATATGTTACAAAATTTTAAAAAAACTTTAGGTCACCTTAAGCTCTTACATTTAGATTATATATTTTATTATTCTAAGTCTAGGAAACTTTAATACCTACTTGTAAGTGAGGTTTTGTAACAATTAAATTTCTTTAAATTCTTTAAATTACATTTATGGATTTAATATATTGGATTTTTAAGTACTTCAATTGTCTTAGGGCCAACAAATCTCAGATACTTAAGGAATTTTTATTAATTTAATATATTTAAAATATTGAATATGCTGAATCTTAAACTTTCCTAAATGTTTCCATGCTCTTTACAAGTTAATAATATTTAAATCTATGATTACAAGTCTAAATCAGTTATCTAATCACACATTAAAATTAGAATCACAAATTTATTTGTTAGACAATCAAATATGACAAATTCTTTTATATGTAATGAATATTTAAAATTCCAAATATGTACAAATTCCTTAATACAAAAGTATTAAAATTACCTGTTTGATTTGCTACATTATTTCTATACACAACTTTTATTCTTCTCAGGCTAAAACTATGTTTCCCCAGTAAAGAAACAAGTGAAACATTCCAGGTAGCTTTGGAGATTATTTTCTCAACTGGCTGAGATGCATATTGACGGTAGATGTTTAAGGGCATTTTCCAGACTACCTTGGCTGCCAGGCTGAGCCCTATTTTACAGTTGATTTGTCAATGCCCTCCATATGGAATCGTCTCAAAGCCCGTGTCTCCTCAAGTCTAATTATATATTACCAGCATATTCCATCTTCTCATGGAAGTCTGCAACCCTGAATGTGTTGCTGCATTACTTGATTCATTTCAGTTCATTTATTGACTGTGTCATTAATTCTAAATTACTACAGTTTTCCTATCTGGTAGGACTATAATTGTTCTTGATGTTTAAATGACATCTGTTTGGATTCTGTATATCTCCCAGGGCTTTGTTTAATTTGTTGGTAGTGGTCTGAAAGACATGCAAATGAGAAAAGAATGTTCATAACAGCTTTGTTTCTACATTGATAAATTGGAAGCAATCTAAATGATCATCAGTGGGAGACTGGATAAATAAAATATGGCATAATTACATGAGTGATTACAATACAGAAGTTTACATGATATATATTTCAATGTGTCAATATGACAAATTTTGAATAAACCTTAAAAAACTGTGTTGAGTGACAAAAGCAAATTGCAGGAAGGTAAATACAATATGTTATGATTTATGTAATATTATTTAAACACAAAAATCAAAATTATGTCCTTTACTGGCTCTATTTATAGTTAGTAAAAGAAAAGAATATAGACTGGAATGTGAAAGAAAAATGTTTCATTTTTGTTTTGATTTGAATCAGAGACATCTTTTATTTTGAGCAGTATGCTCTGTAAGCAGAAGGCTAAGCTCAGAGAGTCTGAATGTTTTCGACAAACGTGTGTGTGTGTGCATGTGTGTTAATGATTTCAGTGCTGCTGAGCAAAATTTTCTTTTAACAAATATATTCCATACATTAGTAAATAAATACAATTTCCTAATACAAATAAGTTTTTCATTCTTTTTGGCCATTATATTTTAAAGGTTCAGGGTTATATTTCTGAGAGATTAAACAAAAAATTATTAATCAGGTTTTTAACCACAAGCTTAACTGATACGCTTCCTCCTTAGCTTTTCAGAGAAGAATTATAATCATAAAAGTAATTTAAAGTCTCAAAGTAATTAATGTCAAACCATTATTTCCCATCAAGATGTCTTACCGAGTAACATTATGACCTACAATTTCTTCATTAATTTTAACCAAGAGTTAATCAAAATTTTGGAAGTCATATGATTTCACTATATAGGAAAGATGTACATCAAATTTATGATAAAGGCTGCCTCTGGGAAGTGAAAGATGAGGGAAGAATAGGATTGGGGAAGGGTACAAAGAGAATTTCATCAGTAAAATTTTATTTCTTTTATTAGAAAATATTCAAGGCAAAGGTGATGTTTGTTGATTTGGGGTAAATATGTGTTTCACAAAGGCAAAGTACCAGACAGCCCACGCATAAAGTGTACTGGAGCAGGGTTCACTGAGGGAAACCCACGGAGAAGGGATCAATAGCAATTTTAGGACCACAACACCCACTCATATTCTCATTGCCCATCACTTTCTGTGGCCTTGCACAGCAGGAGAAGGACTTTGATCCTTGGGCTGTGGAGGAGGTTTTAAGTGACATAATTTCTGAAACTCTGGACCCTCCCAATGTGATCAAGGGCCAGAGTATTATTGTGATAGGACATGGCAGAACATTGGCTCTAGCCCTATCCTACTGACGCAGGGCTCATGGTTAGGGGTAACATCAGCCTGATGCCTGACATGAACAGGCAGTTGGGGTCCAAGCCTTGCAGTTATAACTTTGTGATGTAGCTAGCTGTTGACAGGATTTACCACCACATTAGCATTTATTGTTTGTTGAAGCACCAACTCCTCTCCTGGTGTGATGGGGTTTGGTTGATGGGGGCCTAAGTCTTGCATCGAACAGAATTATGGCTTAAGCACTTGGCAGAAGCTAATTTCAGTGGCACAAACCAACTCCTTTTCTGGAGGCAGCCTGTAGAGAATCACTCCTAAATACTATATCTACTCTTATGTTTCAGTATACAAATGTTTGCCATCTTTTCCTCTGTACTTTTGAGTGTACATTTTTTCCCAAATTAAAGGGAAAACAAAAAGATAAGTGAAATTGTCAAAAATATAAACACACACACACACGTGTGTGTGTGTGTGTGTGTATATATATACACACATTAATGTTGAGAGACACTGAAGACAGAAAAAATAGACTGTTCATTCAATAAATATTTACTGAGTATACACTATAAGACAGGGTCTGTTTTAGGCACTAAGAATACAGCTGTGAACAAACTACAGTAATGATCTACTACATTTGCCCAAGTGACAGACTGAACTAGATTTAGGTGGGTTTGAGAAGCAACTTAGCAACTGATTTGATGTGTCACAGCTTAAAGGATGGGGAAGTACCAAAGAGTATAGTATAGGTTAAAAGGCAGGAACTGACTTATGTATTATCTAAGGTGTTTATAACTCTTTAGAGTTTATAAAACACTTTCACCTACATTAGCTCATTCACCTCTTACAACAGGTTTTGGAAGTGGATGTCAATATTTCCATTATGCATTCAAAGAAACTAAGATTCCCAGATATCAGTGATTTCCTCAAGATCACCTATATGTGATAGAGAAGACTCTGGTCTTCTGCTTCCAATTCCCATCTTTTCACTATGTCTTTCTTGAAAACTCACCTCCCATCTTTGGTTTCATTTACCCTTTTAGTACAAAGATCATTATTATTAAATGAAATACAAAATCCACCTAGAAATTCAGACATTTTACTCTCTCTAAATCAAACACTACAGATCAACAAAGAGCTTAAGATAGCATCAAGACTAAAAGTTATTTTACAGATGAGAAAACAGATTTAGGCATTAAAGCTAAACAGGAGCTGCCAAAATTGTCCCTTTACTGAATCCTTATAAAATTGTTTTTCAAACTTCGTTAAGAGAATCTCTCATAGGAAAGAGCAGGTTCATGCTAGGAAGTAAATGTTATTATTTAAACTTACCTTGGTTTGTTTCATTTTACAATCTTATTGGATGCCCTTTATATGTGTATCACTAGCTTATAAATTTTAAATGGCATTTTAAAGACTACTTTACCTCTTAATTTGTGTTTTATTGCATTGTAATTGTGTGACTTTTTTTTTTCTTTTCAGGGAGATATAATAGATACTTTGCTTGGGCCCAAGTCAAATCAAAGCATAATTCATCATCAGTAGTATCTTTTTTGTTGTTGTTTAAAGGAACAGTGTTTAATATCCAATAGTCTGGTTTGTATGCAGTGAGCTGGGATTTTGATTATTGAACACAATATTTGATGTATAACTTCCATCTAAATTTAATATAAACTTAATGAACTTTTACTTCAGAAAATGTGATTAGTTTGTGATTTAAGCTAATTGTAAGAGTTTTACTGGGTTTTTCTTAATTTTTAAAAATTTATTTCTATTCTTTTTCTTAGTCATAGTCCAAGTACATATATGTACTTATAAAATATCCAGATAAGTTAGAAATTGTTATACCTTTAGAAGCAAAGCTTGGAAAGTATTAGAATTATTTAAACCAGAATCTTTATTAAGACAAAGTTCCATACACTTTTAAATCTTCTGCTTTCTGAGCTGTGTTTTCCAGGGTTTATGAATTTTGCAGGTGTTAGTATTGTGAGAATACTGGATTTTCATACCCAATTTTAAATAAGAATTTTATACTCTTAGATCTGAGAGCTGAAACTATAGAATATTGTTAGACTATTTGACAAACAAAAGACATGACAATAAATGTCAGAATTGCATTGTTTGGCCAGCAGGCATCATACACTCAATTCAGAGAGAATTAGTCTGGGGCACATCAGGGCATCCTCCTCTGCATCCTTCAGAATCTGCTCTGGGTTTTAAGCCCAGACTTAAGTGGACCCAGAGATAAAACAGAAGTCCCTGGTCTGTAGTTTGCATCAGGATGTTATTTTGTGAAGGGTTCTAGAGCAAGCTTGTGGAAATTGGAGGAGTGGGAGGCAGCAACTCCTCCAAATATAGATTGCTAACTGTCTGTTCCATGCTGTTTGTCTTAAAAAGTCCTGCAGTTTGTTAACTGAGACCATAGGACAGTATAGCCTGTTCTATAAAGCATTCTAAGTGGAGAGGAGAGGATAAGGCACTTGAAACTGACTAAACTGTCTGAAAAATAATATTAAAAGTGAGAATGGAATCAGAGCAGCAGTGGGAATTATCAGTGTCCATTTCTTTGGAGCCATCCTTTAAACAAAAGCAAGGCAATTTTTAGGTGGACTGAAAGCTAAGGTCAGGTTATAAGGATTATAAATTTTCTGCTCGTGTAAATCATTACCTCTTTGTCTTTTAAAAAGATTTGGACTTTGCATAATACTTTGTATAACAAAATAAAACTTAATTGAAAAAAATGTGTCTTTTTATTATACATTTTTGATCTTAAAAAATTTTCACATGTTCTATTCTCATTGCTCATCAGGCCTAAATGAAAAATAAAGCTATTTTAGTCTTCTTGGATCCTGGGCAACTTGATCCTGAACTGAACCTATTCCATTGTATGGAATTATACGATATGTAGCCTTTTCAGATTGGCTTCTTTCATTTAGTAATATGAATTTAAGGTTCTTCCATGTCTGCTAATGGCTTTATAGCGCATTCCTTTTTAGTGTTGAATAATATTCCATTGTCTGGATGTACCACAGTTTGTCATTCACCTACTGAAGGACATTTCGGTTGAGTCCAAATTTTGGCAATTATGAATAAAGTTGCTATAAGCATCTTTGTACAGGTTTTTATGTGGAATAAGTTTTCAACTCCTTTGAGAAAATACCAAGGAGTGCAATTGCTGGATTGTATGGTAAGAGTATGTTTAGTTTTGTAAAAAAACAAAACAAAACCGTGAGCCATCTTCCAAAGTGGCTATACCATTTTTCATTCCCACCAGCAATGTATGAGCATTCCTGTTGCTCTACATCCTCGCCAGCTTTGATATTATCAGTGTTCCAGATTTCAGCCATGCTAATAGGTGTGTAGTGGTACCTCATTATTGTTTTAATTTTCATTTCCTGATAACATATAGAGATTACCATAAAATGTTAAGAATTGAATGAGAATTCTGCTCAGTTGTTAGCCGTCTTGTTTTATCTTTAAACACACACACTCACACACACAAAATACCAATGGGCTGGTTAAGGGCCTAAGGAGGGAGTGGTGACTGGGCTAACTTTAGGCTCCTATTTTGTGCTAGGTGTGCATTCTTGCATTTGGTCATTCTCTGCCAGGCATCTCTCAGAGAGAAGTTAAACTGTTGCCTGAGAGTAAATTGTTAGCTGCTTTTCCAACTTCTGTAGGGAAGGAAGATTGTATTCTCTAGTATATAGTTGTACATCGTATTTAGTGTGTTCATTTAGTTCACCTCTGTGTGGTTACATACAATAATAAATGAGAAGTAGAACATTTAGTATTTGCTGCTTTGTCTCAATAGGAGTCTCTCTAAAAATGTTGAATTGTACTGTGAATAATTGTTATCAATGCGCTAGTAACAGTGTACCTGTTAAAGTTCTTTGCAGTTTGCAAAACATCTTCAAGTCCACTGTCGCATTATACCCTTACATTGATCCTATGAGACAGGTAGGGCAAGCAGTTGTATTATTATCATAATCTCTACTTTCCAGATGATATAATTAAGGCTTAAAGAGGTGATATATTTTGCCAAAGATCATAGAGCTGGTGACTGGTCGGACTTGAACTCAAACCCAAGGTTTTGAACAGTTCTTATACATTATCCACTATTGTGTTGTCAATAGTTCATGCCTATATAGTTTGCTGAGGTCTCATACACCAAAACATGAGTACATATTCTTCTATAATTAAGGTTTTACCCCTAAATCATAATGCTAGTAACTTAGTTTTACTCAGCTTTTTTCCTCTGCTATTAGACATTGCCATATGGACCCCTTCTGCTGGGAGTACTCTCCTCCTCTCTCCTCACTCCCCTTCAGTGTGTTAGCTCTTCACTCACCCTTCAGATCTCAGTTCATATCTCATCTTCTCAGAAGAGCCCCTTCTGAGCTCCCTCCTACAGGACCTCACCCAGCCAGGCTAAATTTGCTCCAAGCATCTTGAACATGAAGGGAAATGTGAAGTTTCTGCAGGGCTGGAGAGGAAGGGGAAATGAAGAAAAGAGAGAGGCCCGTGGATCCACAGAGCAGAGGGGACCCATGTCCTACTTCTGAAAAGCATTGTTCAGGAAGTAGTAAGACCTAGGAGGGACCATAGTCAACCTCAAAAAACCATTCTCCATGGAATGAGCAATGTGCAAAGAAGAACAGGAACTGAAAAAGCCAGACAACTGAGGATGGTTAATGATCCAGCAAGAAGCAGCGCTTTGGTGATGGAAGGGCCTTGGCACAGAGTAAGATACTAGAATTATATCCTGGGAAATGGAAGAAAACCAACTCTGAGAGATACGGACATTAACTTTTTGTATGTGTGGTTTATTTCTGCCAGCTGACTGGAATGAAGACTTGGAGTTAGAAATTGAATTATAGAAAATCTATTTCTTGGATACCTAGGTTTCTGAGTTGACATTCATACCTGCTGTGCTAAATATTTCTGTGGTCATTTTCATAGTGTCTGCCTCCAGCCCTAGACTGTAAGCTCCTTGAGGGCAGGGACTATGTGTTTTGCTCACTATTGTATGTTCAACACCTAGAACAGCACCTCCACAGAGTAGTTATTACCACAAATATTTGTTGAGTAAATGAATTATCAAATTAATGTAAGTAATGTTGGCTCCATGCTTGTCCCATATTATAACATGATCTAATATTTTACATATGATTTCCTCAACATCCTAACAAAATGTCTTAACATCACAGAGGGTAAAAACATTTTAATGGTGGAAAACATATAAAGCATAAAATGAGCCTTGAAAGTTGCTAAACACAGGTCATAGCTCTTTTTGGTTCTACAACAGGATAAAATCCATTTTCCCCCTCAAGACAAAAGCTAAGAACAAATCTATGATCGCTTTCTTTAGGTGAGTATTACTGATGCTTTGTGAGATTGTATTCTCACTGACAATTTGGGGCACGATTTTCCTCCAGCGGAAAGCACTTAGCAAGATGCCTGGTATGAAGTAGTTGCTCAAAAATAGCAGTTCTCATTTTGATTATCCCAGACCACATCCCCACTTCTTGATCTGAGAACCTCTTTGCCCTTAGCAGCTGGCTGTGTCCTTGCCAAGGCCCTACTCCTCCTTCAGGAGATATAGACTGTGCTTATGACCTCATTTGTTCCTTTATACAACATCTGGGCTTCGTGTCTTGTTTGTTCAGGCCTTCAGAACCGTAGAACACTTACTAGGCTATTAGCCTTCATTTGCTTAGGTTGGCATACCTAGTTGGTGATAAAACTAAAAGGCTAACAGTTTACATGAAACTAATTCCTGGGTTAAATAGCAGAACATGCCCATTAAGTCGGAACACCTAAAAACATGGTTATGAATCTTCTAAAATGAGCACTGCTTTTTTAAAAACTGATGAAACATTTATGTAGCATCCAGAGCAACTCATAAAAAATGTACTCTCACCATGTCTGTGATTTCTTTGGATAAGCCAGCTTTTAAAAGATATGATGCCATTATACCAGGAAGAACAAAGGATCCCGGGACACTTTAGGGATCTTACATCACAACTTACTGATAATAGTTTTAGTGAATTTTCTAAATTACACATAGTTTGATTATTTATTGTTTTAACAATTTCTAAAAGCCCCAAATAACAACAAATGCATAAAAAGAAAATAGCTTCTCTGTCCATACAAAATGAAACTTTAAATATTACTGTTTATGAGCTTGTTAATAAAAACATTTTCAGCTGCTCATTTAATTCTTAATGATAGGGCATTTTAAAAATCACTAAAATGAATGGTAAGAAAATTTTATCCATAAAACTATGCAAAATTATCTAGATAAATGGTATTTCAATATTGGTTCTACAGATAATTGTAGAATAGAAATTAACTGGTTTTAAAGAGGGGAGGAAAAGGAGCTTTAGGTGAAGACAACAGTATGTGTAAAGGCCTAGAGAGAGAGAGAGAACATGAACCTTTCAAAAAACTCTGAGGTGTTTGGTATAGGTGGACCATTTAAAGTTTGAGGGTATCTAAGACCTTTGCAAATAGAGGCCAGCTCACGAAAGGTCTTACAGGCCATGTTAAGGGAATTTTGCTTTTTCTTGAGGAAAATAGGAAACAATTGAAGAGTCTTCAAAGTGGGTAATAATCACATGTTTTAGAAAGATCATTCTGGCAGCAGTGTGGAGAATGGATTGATGAAAGATATAGGGCCAAGCGAGAGGCCATTGCAGTAATCTAAATGAAAGTTGTGATCATGGCAGAGGTGATAGAGAGCAGTGGGTAGAATACAGGGAAATTTATCAATAGAAGGTAGAACTGATGAGACTTGGTGATTTAATGGATGTGTGTGTACAGGAGGATTCAGTCAGTGAAGAGTGAGTGAGCATGAGGAGCTGTGAATGACCCACAAGAATAGCTGAGTGAATGGTGGTGCCATTGATGAAAACACCCTCCAGAAGCAGTTAGTATGAGTATTAGCCAAGGATGAGCAGTACTAACTCTGTGTTAAAAAAATAATAAAAATAGGGCTTCCCTGGTGGCGCAGTGGTTGAGAGTCCACCTGCCGATGCAGGGGACACGGGTTCGTGCCCCGGTCCGGGAACATCCCACATGCCGCAGAGCGGCTGGGCCCGTGAGCCATGGCCGCTGAGCCTGCATGTCCGGAGCCTGTGCTCCGCAACGGGAGAGGCCACAACAGTGAGAGGCCCATGTACCGCAAAAAAAAAAAAAAAAAAAAAAGACATTCATAGTAGCGAGTAGTGACCCAAAATTACATTTTCTAATCTATTGCATATGACATTGTTAATTTATTGAGTATATAATAAGCATCATATATTGTGTTTTACTTGTGTTAACTCATTCCATCTTCATGACAACATAAAATGCAGATTATTGTCTCCTCACAGAGGAGGAAACTAAACCTCAGAGAAGATATCCAGGTAGTAACCTGAGTTACAGACAAAATGAGGAGAAAAAGTTGCATTAACCTCCGAACATAGAGGATTAGGGCTCCAGTTAGAGGTATAAGCAACAAACTGTTGTTGGTCAAGAGCTAGAAAGATTAATTTTCATTTTAGTTATCCTTGCTGGTTGGACCTTGAAGTGTGTGGAAAGAGTAATATTTGGGCATCTGAGTGGAGAGCCTTAAATACCAGGCTGTTTGGATTTTATTCTCCAGGTAATGCCCAGCCACTGAAAGTTTTTGAGGGGGGAGTAACAGAATTAGCCAATTATAGCAAGACTTAGAATTTCAAGTTCAAAAGAGTTTCTTTCTTTCTTTCTTTCTTTCTTTCTTTTTTAAAGAGTTCTCAAGTAATTCAATCCAACTCTCTCAATTCACAAATGGGGAAAACAAAGCCCCTAAATTTGAAGCTCTGCAGCTGGGGCTTTCATTACTGGCAATAGGTTTTTCATCTGTATAACTGACATGGGTGATTAGCTTGCCTCCATTTGGTCACAGGCTGAGCTCAGATCTTGCGCAGATCTCTCGCCTGCGCCCCAAATTAACAAGAGTCCTGATGAGGCCTAAGAGCTGGCTGAAGAAGGGACTATTTTGAGCCTTGGGAGATCAAGTAAGGGTGATGGCAGAATTCAGAGATAACAGAGTGTATCTAACCTCTAGGGTAGGGTCATTCCTTGGCTGAATGCTTCTCTCTTGGGTTTTGCAGAAGCCTAACCTGGCCCATAGTCACTGATGACAGCTTTACTGCAGTGCTATGTTAAAGCTAGCATTATCAAGGTGGGCAATATAAGTCTCCAAAGAAGGGAAGAAGTTGGGAATAAATGGCTGAATAATTGCTGATGTTGTGAGTATGTTAGACTTGGTCATGCAGATGTCCCTCTGGAGCTGATAAATGACACAGATTCACCTACAGTTTTGACCCATCAAAAGATAAGTTAGCTCTGTCTGATGTCAAAAACCATTCCTGAGCCTTTGGTGTCTTTCTTAGCAAATGGGCGCCCTACCTCCCAGCTGTGCAAGGCAGAAACCTAAATACCACTTTTGGCTGCTCTCTCCATTGCCCCTGATGCCCAATCAGTACCAAGCCCTTCTATTGTTTGAATACCCATTTGTCCCATCCTCTCTACCATGATCTTAGTTTAGGCCACCGTCATATCTCATCTAAATTATTGCAAAAGGCTTTCTCTGTTTTCCCTGCCTCAAACCTTGTACCCCTTAATCCATTACCTGCAGCCAGAGAGAAAAAGAAAGCATCAATTCTTTGAAATAATATGTCTGTTTTTCAGAGTCAGAGATGTGTCCAATGACAGCGTAGATTATTTTGTTTTGTTTTCTAGCTTCCCTACAGAAGAACAGTGATGTCACAAATATTAGGGGTGAAATGACATTGATCCACAGGCTCAAGTGATTTTTTTCAACCAGATATCACAAAGATTCAACAAAATCAACTAAAAAATTATTTGTCCAGTTTGCTAAAAAGCGACACAATAATTCTTTAAGATCTCAAACTCTAGAATTTTCAGTTTAGGTAAAAGCTTTGCAAGAGCTAGTGCTTTCAGAAGGTTTACTGTAAGAGAAATTTCATTATTTAGCTATTTGAGATTATGAATTCAGTTTTCTATTATAAAAACATGTTGATAAAGGCATACCTAAGTCATAGTGTGAAGGATAACAAGGAAGATTCTAGTCAGAGAAATTCTCCTGAATTCTAAAGGAAAGTTATCTTTCTACTTTGTCCGGATGGTAAGGGAAGAAGGCAGTCAATAATTATTGACTGTTTATTTTGCCAAGCAAGATGCACGTTATCTCATTAGCTCTAGGAAGTAGTTACTATCAGCACAATTTTACAGTGAAGGATGCTTGGGAATGTTAAATATCTTGATAAAGATTCTAGAGCTGATAAGTGGGAAACCAGGATTCAAGCCTAAAACATGAGAACCTGCATTCTTTTTCTAAAAAATTTAATTTTATTTATTTTTTATACAGCATGTTCTTATTAGTTATCTATTTTATGCATATAGGTGTATATATGTCAATCCCAATCTCCCAAAGAGAACCTGCATTCTTAAGGGTGCATTCTCAATGCTTTGAAATAGATGGTGCTTTCAATACTTACAAATCCCTTATGAGATAGGTTTTCCCATTCTATAGATATGATTATCGAAGCTTAAAATGTTTAAAACTTGTCCTGTGTCACTCAGTAAGGGGTAGGGCTGACACTGAATCTCATACTTGTCTACTTTCAAAGTCCATGTGTTTTCCACAATGTCTTCCAAGACAGCATCCTGTTAATTGTCTCACGTATGGGGCTAATAGTAAGTGATGATGTTCAAAAGGGACTGAATAACTAGCAATAATCATAAAAGCTCATTTTTAAAACTTCATGGTGTCACCTATGTGCTTAGCAAATATTGTTAAAATGACGTATTGACCAATAAAATGTCAGGAAATTTCGTATAAATTGGCCAAGAGTGTGAGGGCAACTTCAAAACTTGATTTGACAATATTCACTATATCAGACTCTCATTAAATTCCCAGCAAAATGAGGGGTTTCATTTTTACTTTGTTTCTCTTCTCTCTTCCCTGCTTGCCATCTCAGAAGTGAAGAGTGAAGAATCCAGGAAGCTCTGCGGGCTCGAGTACATACGAACTGTCATTTACATCTGTGCCACCTCCCGGTGGAGAAAGCACCTGGAGTCGATCCCACAAGGTCAGCAAGGTAACATGAACGCATATGACTCCCTCATTTATTATTATTTTTTTAAGACTTGTTTTAATAACTGTTTCTCTAGTTACTGCTAAGCCACTTCTGTATCAATCTGGGGGATTAATTATCAAAATAAACATTTTGGCTTGGGAAGGAGGTGAGCTTCCTTTCAAAAAATAAGGACCTTGTTTTCTTTAGTCCCCAGCTTGAAATGATTTGATTGCACGACTACTTCGATGAGCTTAGCATCTATGGCAGGTGCTGGGAGGGTGGGTAGAGAGAAGCATGTGATTTCAAGGGTCATGTTGGAGCAGCAAGATTTTCACATGCAGATAATTATAGAATATAATAAGTTGGCATTCAGGCAGGTGCTAAATAAGAATGGAAGGAAGGAATCTAACTTTTATTGAGCACTTATTACATGCCAGGCAGTTTCATGGGCAACATTTCATTCAGTCTTCCGATAAGGATCTTTTGAAGTAAGTAATATTACCACCATTTACCATTTTACTGAGGATAAATTTGTTCACCCAGCTAGTAAGCAGGGTGGTTGGGAAGCAAACCAGGTCTTTCTGGCTTCAGAGCTGAGGTCTCCTGCTTATTCTATACTGCGTCTCAGGTGGGGAAAAGATGGTGGTAGTGTGTTGTAATAAATGACACTACCATGGAGGTGGTGGTATTTGACAGAGGCCCTAAGGGTGTGTAGGGTTTGGGAGTTATGGGGAGTGGGATGGGAATTCTAGCAGTAGGAACTGTCAGAATTTTAGAATTTTAAGGGTGGGAGTGAACCTAATGTGTTTCAGAAACAGAGAGGGGGGTGACTTCACTATATTTCTTCATTTTCCAATTCAAGTAACTCAGAAGTTGGCATTTTTCTCTTGCTAATCCTATATTAAAGTGTGACGTATAATTTATTTAAGATTCTATTTTAATAATTGTGTTTGTTATGTTTTATAATAAAAGTAAAAAAGAAAAACATGTTTACAGAATAAATGTTGCAACCACACATATGATATGAAAACTTTACAGGTTTCAATTTGGTTTAAAATGACTGGTAAACAAAAAGATTTTGGAAAATGACCCAGAGTTTTTGTATTTTGGTGGACTAATGTCTTGAAAAATTATGAACTTACCACTCTTACTTTAATAATGAGAGGTTCATAGTTACTAGATGTTAATAAACAATAAGCATTTTTAATCTCAAGGGAGTAAACATAATTTACCAGATTGACCATATTTTATCAATCTCTGGCAAATCAGAATGCAATAGAAAAAATACATTTTGAATATCTTTAAAATATGTGGGGCAATGGAGTGTATGTCTGTATAAGGCTATCTCTTTCGACACCACTGACTTCATAATACTGTTTATTTAACCTTTCACAGGTTTTCAGATATTTTCCAATACATTATTTATTTGATGCATTACTGGTTTACCAATCAGCATTCATTCATCAAAATTTTTTCTGGTGCTTGCCAGTGTGCTAAGGTGCTGATAAGTAAGTTTGAACGAAGTTAAAGTGAGACAGGCTTATACATGGACTTTGGGAACAACACTGATAAAAACAGTTGGGCCCACTTTTAATTTTCAGACAGAGAGGTTTAAATCTCCACTTCCTTCCTTACTGATCAGCTTTGCAGAGCATACACAGGATTATTTTTTGTTTGACTGTTTTCGTTGATAGCATGTAACTAATACACTCTGCCGTGGCCACGGCAACAGAAGTCAAGCCCTGACTTGGCTGCTAACTGGCCAAGTGACACTGGTTCTGTCACTCCTCCTCTCTGCACCCACGTTTCCTCTTCTGTAAATGAGGAGGGTGGATATGACTGAGTTCTCCCTAAAATATCTAATCTCTCTGAAACCCCAGACCAACGTTAAAAAAAAAAATCAACTGCAAGATTCAATTTCCTTCCAGAAATCCAATGCATTTCCCCCAGAGTAGAACTTGGTTGCTGCCTTTGTCAGAGCTCTCTAAGGAAGTATTGTTTTTTCCCTTCCATATAGCTGAGAGAGGAAACCGCTTCCAGCTGCCTAATGAACAGGAGATTTCCGAGGAAAGCCCAGTGCAAAACCTTCCAAAGACGGATTCCTTGGGGGAGGAAAGTCTTCAGGGTGAACAGCTGCCCACGGAAAGGCTTCGGAGGTCAAAGAAGTATTCGGTGATGTCAAGACAAGACTTGCAAAAGTTGTGCTGCACCGAAGTCTGTTCCATGTCTGACTTGAGCGCTCCTTGTTAGGACAAACAAATCCCCAAGGGTGGCAGAGTTTTAGCACACGTTTAATCACAGTGTTTTACTTCCCAGAACAATACTCATATTGTGTCATTAAACTAATGTCTTTTGGGTAGGCAATCCTTCTTTCCTAAATGTTGTAGATGGTTGGCTAAAATCACAACGAGGTCTAGTTTCTCCCGTTGCCAAGGTGAATGCACTGTTCTTTCCAAATTTTAACTAATCCTTTGAAATTTTAAATGCTGTGCAAAATTACAATAAAAATTCCATAAAGCAAGCTTACTGTGATTTTTCTGTTTTTAAAACAATTTTAAAGAACTTTAAAACAGTAAACCAAAAATGTTGATAGTAAAAAAAACCTTAAAAAATAAAAAACTACTATTACCTCATCATCTAGAAATAATCCACTCTTAACTTTTGTGTTGCTGTATATTATTACTGAAAATTTAAACATCGATTCACAGTCAAGTGTAAGAATCTAAACAAAGTGCTTTTCTCAAGAGTTCTTAGAGTGCTCAATTAATGTTTCCTAATATGCATCTCTTCAACATTATACTTGAGAATAGTTGGGTGCATATATGTATCAAAGAGGGCCCATAAACAGCCCAAATCCAGAAAACGTTTGGGTATCTTAGCTCCTTTCATAGTCTGGGCTGCCTTGGTTTTGCCTTCCTACTGCTGAGATAAAAGGACATTCTATTCTCATCCTGGATGTTGAGAAACTAAAATGCAGATAGCCAAGTCATTGTACCACAATTGGATGTCTTCACAGATGAAAAGATAAAGTAAGATATCACAAAACTATGCTCTTATTTCTAACTCTGTCAGCCAACTCCCCAGTAGGTTTTAACATAGTTAGACTCTGTTCCTCTGAGGAGCTGCCTATTAATACTCCAGCCTGTATTTGAAATTCATCGTCTACACATTGTGCACGTAAATTTTGCCAAAGCATTGTTCTTTGCAGATAAAAAACTGAGTCTCCCTAGAATTAAGTAAACGTTTACTAAGTCACACAGCTGAGGAGGTGGTATCACTGATCCAAACTTAGGCTACTTAGCATGAATCAAGGCAGTCACATCAAACTGCACTGGTTGTCAATTACTCTTTACTACGAGACATTCCCTGTTTGTTTAAATCAGTTTCACTGAAGAATGTCTTTTGAAGAAGCAGTAGAAATTAATGATATTAAATCTCAACCCTTGAGTACATGCCCTTTCAATATTCTGAGGGGTGAAATGGGAAGACTATGTGAAGCATGTTTGCTGCAGACTGAAGTATGATGGTTTCCTCAAGGAAAAGCACTTCTGTGATTGAGTTTGAACTTAAAAGTAGCTGCTTTTTCCAAGAAGCACCATTTTTTAAGAAAAAATAAAGACTGAAAAACTGTGTTTATTCAGATTTGGGTGTTAGCAATGAAATGAAATAAGATTTGAAAATGAACAAAGTAGGCTTCAAGGAAAACGACTGACAGTATTGGTTGCTGATGATAAAGTTCAAGCTTACAAGCAATTTTGGAAAACTTTTACCCACCACCCTGAGCATCAGTGGTGATATTTGATTTTTTGATATTATATGACATGTGTCAACATTTGGGAGATCTGCTATAACTCAATGAACCAATATTTTCCAAATGATCAATGCATGATACTACAAAATCATGAATGGTTACGAAATCTGCTCAAAGTGCAAAGTAAATATTTTAATCTAACTACAAAAAATTCATTGGTATCATTTCAGATTTTACATTGCAAGTAACCTTTAATAAACAGTCACTTGTTGAGTTTTGGTATAATATCAAAAGAGAATATATTGATAAAAATGATCTGAAAATGCTATTAAAATACTCTCCCCTTTTGCAACTAAATGTTTATGTTTGGCTGAATTTTCTTCACGTACATTAGCCAACATAACACACAGCAGCAGATTAAAAATGTAGGAGCTGATAGAAGCTGTATTTTATAAAGACAGTCATTAGAGACTTGCAAAAATATAAAACAGTGCCACTTTTCTCACTAAATGTTTTTTGTTTTGTGAAAATATAGATTTTTAAATAAAATATGTTATTGGTGTTAATGTGTGATGAGTTTATTTTTATTTTCAAATGAGTTAAACATTTAAATTTCTCAGTAAAATTCTAATATGATAAATATTGATAAATTGAACCCACATAAACGAAAGCTCTTTGACATTGTTAATACTTTTTAAGAGTGTGAAAGGATTATGAAACCAAAACGTGTGAGAATTGCTCTTATATCTTATATATTTGCCACAAATTTTTGAGGTTCCATCAAGAGATGTTTAGGTTGCTGTATTTGTCATGACAAAGATGCAATAAACAGCCTTGTTTATATATCCTTATGTACTGACACTTTCATTTCAATGGGATAGCTTGCCAAGTTGCTAGGGGGAAAAATATGTGTATTTTTTTCAGTGTACTTTTAATAGTTATTTTTTATTTGTTACATATTTATTAGTTATTATAAATGTATCTATTCAATTTAAGTACATAGAGAAACAAAGAAGAAAGATGGGACCTCGTCTTTTTTTTTTTTTTTTGCGATACGCGGGCCTCTCACTGCTGTGGCCTCTCTCGTTGCGGAGCACAGGCTCGGGACGCGCAGGCTCAGCGGCCATGGCTCATGGGCCCAGCCGCTCCGCGGCATGTGGGATATTCCCAGACCGGGGCACGAACCCGTGTCCCCTGACTCGGCAGGCGGACTCTCAACCACTGCGCCACCAGGGAAGCCCGGGACCTAGTCTTTTTACTTAAATCCTGTAGTTCCTTTTTTGGGGAAAAAAAGATAATATATGTATACGGTTAGGAAACGTAAACAGTCCAGGGAAGTATAAAATACAACAAAAGTCTCACTCTCTTCCATTTGATTCTGAAGTAATATAACCTTTATTCAGAGTTTCTTGTAATTTCTACCAGAAACAAAAAATTATGTCTATACTGAATATATGTGGTATAGTTACAGATTTAGTAACTATAGTAGATATAGATAGCTTGCCCTATATCATTATCTATCTACCTACCTATCTTATCTATCTACCTATCATTGTCTATCTATATCTGTAACAGAGACTTTTAGCTGTTCACTAAAACCTCCTCTTCCTCTTGGGCACAGATAGACTACATTTCTCAGTCTCTTTTGCAGTTTCATGTGGTCATATGACTGAGTTCTAGCTAATTAAATGTGACTAGTCCATCAAGTCTCCCTCCCTCTGCCTCAATTTAGCAAGCAATAACCTTTGACGTTTTTATGTTTGATTCTATTTTTTTACAGTTGTTAACCCACTCTAATACAATATGTACTGAATCTATCAACCCATTTTACACAAAAAGAAATTACACATACTCATTGCTTTGTTTAATACATCTTGGAAATATTTCAATAACATCCCAGTATAGGTATTATAATTTTAAACACATACCAAGAGAATACCATTTAAGAAGTTTGTATTAATTCATATTTTCACTAGAAATTTATGAGTGACTCTTTCTCTACGTTCTCCCCAGTCCATGATGTTATTACACTTGCAAAAATTTGCAATTTTTATAGATGAAACATTGAATATAATTTTGTTGCATTTGCATTATTACAACTATGATTGCCTTTAGTATTTATTGGACATTTTAATTTCCTCTTCTGTAAATTTGTCTGTTCATATTCTTTGCCCATTTTTCGATTTCTATTCATTTATAATAGTTTTCTTATCAATTTTCAAGACTTTTTAATATTAAGGATATTAACTTTCTGACTGCCTTCTTAGTAAAATATTTCCCCCCAAATCTTTGGTATGCCTTGATTTCATTTAGGATGTCTTTTGCATACAATGTCATTGCATACAATGTCTGTCTTTCCTTTATAGTTTCTGGATTTCCTTTTTTGCTTAGGCAGACCACCCTTATTGTGAGTAAGGTTGTGAAAAAGTCTACTAAATTATATTCTAATAATTTAATTTTGTAACCTTTGCATTTAAATTTAATCCATCTTATATTTATTTTTGTATAGTATGAGGTATTTAATTTTTATTTTCTTCCAAATGAACAGAACATTTTGCCTGAATCATGGAACAGCCTTTTCCCATGGAAATTTCATGCCATTTTAGTCATATGTTGTTTCACATGTTTGGAGCTATTGTAGGCCCTTTATTCTGCTCTTTGCTCTATTTATCCTCAGTTAGCACCATACTATTTTGATTGCAGTAACTTTATGGTAAATTTTAGTATCTCTTAAGAAAAGTTGTCCATCACCATAGATTGTTTAAAATTTTTTCATGGATATTATGAGACATACATCCTTCTATGTGGATTTTATAATCCAGTTTCCAAAAAAATTTTATTGGAATTATAATTTGAATTGCTTTACAGTTATACTCATGTAGAAAACATTTATATTCTATGATATTAAGAATTCTTATCTAAAATATATTACTATAATAATACAGTATTTTATTTCTTTTAATAACTTTTTATAATTTTAACTATATAGGTCTGTGTCTTTTTATACTACCTTCTAATTTTGTTACCTTTTTTCTTTCATTTTTTTCTTAAATATCTTTATTGGAGTACAGTTGCTTTACAATGGTGTGTTAGTTTCTGCTTTATAACAAAGTGAATCAGCTATACATATATATATATATATCCCCATACCTCCTCCCTCTTGCGTCTCGCTCCCACCCTCCCTATCCCACCCCTCTATGTGGTCACAAAGCACCAAACTGATCTCCCTGTGCTATGCGGCTGCTCCCCACTAGCTATCTATTTTACATTTGGTAGTGTATATATGTCCATGCCACTCTCTCACTTCATCCGAGCTTACCCTTCCCCCTCCCCGTGTCCTCAAGTCCATTCTCTATGTCTGCATCTTTATTCCTGTCCTGTCCCTAGGTTCTTCAGAACCATTTTTTTTTTTTTAGATTCCATATATATGTGTTAGCATATGGTATTTTTTTTTCTCTTTCTGACTTACTTCACTCTGTATGACAGATTCTAGGTCCATCCATCTCACTGCAAATAACTCAATTTCATTTCTTTTTATGGCTGAGTAATATTCCATTGTATATTACCCTTTTATTTACCATTTTTATTTGCCCCTGTGAATGAGACATTTCCCCCATGTTCATTTCTAAATGCATGCTGTGATACAAAGAAAAATCTTGATTTTTTGTATACTCATCTCCAGCCACCTCCTCCAGTTATTTTATTAAATTTAATGGCTATCTACCCAAGTCTATCTTGGGTTTTCTAGGTGTACAATATTATCATCTACTAATAAAAAGGTAATTTTGTCTCTTTCAATATTTAAACTGATTGCTTCATATTCTTGTCTTATTACATGACTCATTACTCTGAAATTATATATTGAGAGGGTAATGTGCAGGCGTTGTTGTGGGTGCTAAGGATACAACCATGAATAAAACAGACTAAGTGTATATTCTTATGGAAGGCAGACATAAGCAAGAGAAATATTAGATAATGATGGACGCTAAGGAGAAACTATGAAAAGGGAGCAGGAAGGCTTGGAGTGGGGGTGAGGATTGAATTTCAGACAGAATAACTAGGGAAGGTCTCACTGGGAAAGTGACTGCAGCAAGAATTCTTAATGATGATGATGATGGTAGATATCTCTTTCATCTTCCTAATTTTAACAGAAAAATGGTTTCTGCATTCCAGTACTCAATATAATATTTGCTATTCAAAATATAAATAAATAAAATAATGAATAAATAATAGTCTTTATATTATAGATGCATATATGTATATGTACGAATATAAATAATATTGTTGATTATCTAAAGAGTTTTATTACCTATTGCTTATGAACTTATTTTGTTATAAATGGCTTCTAAATTTTATCAAATATCTATTTAACTTCAATATATAATATTTTTTCTCTTTTGTTAAATTGAAGAATTATATTGCTAGCTCTACTTATGTTGAAATCTCTCTGTTTTCTCAGAATAACTCTATTTGATCATGATTTATTAGTTTTTAGTGTAATAGTTTTTCAATACTCAGAAGGACTAAATTTGTTAATATTTTCTTTAAAATTTTTAATCTGTGTTCATAAGTAAAACTGATCTCTATGTTTGTCAATGAAGATTAATATAGCTTCATAAAGTGAAAACATTATCTGTTCTTTAGAAATTTGGAAGAAAAATGCTATGTGACTTTAAATGCCTAAATGCTAAATGACTAAATGACTAAAATGCCTAGTGACTTAAATGACTTTAATGACTAAGTGACTTAATGACTTTAAATGACTAAGTGACTTAATGACTTTAAATGACTAAAAATGCCTAGTGACTTTAAAAAGATTTGCTGAAATATAATATACATATACAATAAAGTGCATAACTTTAAAGTGAATTTTTGCCTATTTTTATAGCCGTGAATTCCTGGAACAAATTCAGTTATTAATAATTTGTTATTGTTTTTGACATATCACTGGATTTTATTTGCTATAATTTTGCTTAATATTTTTGCATATATTTTCATTAATAAACTTGTATTTTTCTTATAATTTTCTGTAATATCTTAAGTGATTTCGATATCAGGGTTAAGTTAGCTCTATAAAATGAGCTGGGACAATCCCTTCCTTCCTTCCTTCCTTCCTTTTCTAATCTCTGAATGTTTAAGATTGGTATTATTTCTTCTTTAAATGTTGGAGATTTCACTACTGAAGTCATTAAGGCTTGGCATTTTCTTCGTAGAAAGATTTAAAATTTCAGATACAATTTATTTTACAGATGTAGAAATCTCAAGAGTTTTACAATTTTTCCTGAACAAATTTAATGATTGTGTTTTTCAAGGAATTTGTCCATTTCACCTAAATAAATTCTTCATAATATCTTCTTATCTTTTTGCTGGGAGGTACTTTTTATATGGTAAATCATTACTTTTCTAGTCTACTTTGTAGTTACTGATCTTTTCAGATTTCTATCATTTTGAGGGTTAATTTAGATAGTTATTCATTGCTCAGAATTTCTTCTAGATTTTCAAATTTGCATGACAGCAACCACAAGGCTTTCCTTTATAGTGTGTCCTTGGTTTCAAGAACTTATCTTTAACACATAAATTCCGATCGTATTATCAGCATTTATTCATATTTCAGTGCAAGAACTACTGCTTACCACTATTTTCTCCTTCTTCCTGTTACATAGTTTCTAATCAATAAGTATATTTTGGTTGAATGAATAAAATAATCTTATATATTTTTTAATATTATATATTTATGTTCTATTTGCCCCTTAATCATGCTTGCTGATGGTTGGGGGGAGAAGGGTGTTTTTATTCTGTTACTCTTTTGTTTTTTATGTTTTGTTTTGTTTTTGAATTTTATTTTATTTATTTTTTTATACAGCAGGTTCTTATTAGTCATCAATTTTATACACATCGGTGTATACATGTCAATTACAATCGCCCAATTCATCACACCACCACCAACACCCCACCACTGCTTTCCCCTCTTGGTGTCCATACGTTAGTTCTCTACATCTGTGTCTCAATTTCTGCCCTGCAAACCGATTCATCTGTACCATTTTTCTAGGTTCCACATATATGCGTTAACACACAATATTTGTTTTTCTCTTTCTGACTTACTTTACTCTGTATGACAGTATCTAGATCCATCCACGTCTCAACAAATGACCCAATTTCATTCCTTTTTTTTAAGATTTATTTATTTATTTATTTATTTATGGCTGTGTTGGGTCTTCGTTGCTGTGTGTGGGCTTTCTCTAGTTGAGGTGAGCAGGGGCTACATTTCGTTACAGTGCACGGGCTTCTCATTGCAGTGGCTTCTCTTGTTTCACAGAACAGGCTCTAGGCGCACAGGCTTCAGTAGTTGTGGCTCGTGCACTTCAGTAGTTGTGGCTCACGGGCTCTAGAGCGCAGGCTCTGTAGTTGTGGCACACAGACTTAGTTGCTCCACAGCATGTGGGATCTTCCCGGACCAGGGCTCGAGCCCGTGTCCCCTGCATTGGCAGGCACATTCTTAACCACTGCACCACCAGGGAATCCCTCATTCCTTTTTATGGCTGAGTAACATCTTCTTTATCCATTTGTCTGTCAGTGGGCATTTAGGTTGCTTCCATGACCTGGCTATTGTAAATAGTGCTGCAATGAACATTGGGGAGCATGTGTCTTTTTGAAATATGGTTTTCTCTGGGTATATGCTCAGTAGTGGGATTGCTGGATCATATGGTAATTCTATTTTTAGTTTTTTAAGGAACCTCCATAATGTTCTCCATAGTGGTTGTATCAATTTACATTCCCATCAACAGTGAAAGAGAGTTCCCTTTTCTCCACACCTTCTCCAGCATTTGTTGTCTGTAGATTTTCTTATGCTGCCCATTCTAACTGGTGTGAGGTGATACCTCATTGTAGTTTTGATTTGCATTTCTCTAATAATTAGTGATGTTGAGCAGCTTTTCATGTGCTTCTTGGCCATCTGTATGTCTCCTTTGGAGAAATGTCTATTTAGGTCTTCTGCCCATTTTTGGATTGGGTTGTTTGTTTTTTTAATATTGAGCTGCATGAGCTGTTTATAAAAATCTGGAGATTAATCCTTTGTTCACTGATTCACTTGCAAATATTTTCTCCCATTCTGAGGGTTCTCTTTTCGTCTTTTTTATGATTTCCTTTGCAGTGCAAAAGCTTTGAAGTTTCATTAGTTCCCATTTGTTTATTTTTGTTTTTATTTCCATTATCCTAGGAGGTGGATTGAAAAAGATCTGGAAACAGAAGCTTTAAATGACACAATAGACCAGATAGATTTAATTGATATTTATAGGACATTCCATCCAAAAACAACAGAATACACTTTCTTCTCATGTGCTCATGGAACATTCTCCAGAATAGATCACATCTTGGGTCACAAATCAAGCCTCAGTAAATTTAAGAAAACTGAAATCGTATGAAGCATCTTTTCTGACCAAAATGCTATGAGATTAGAAATCAATTACTGGGAAAAAAATATAAAAAACACAAACACATGGAGGCTAAACAATACGTTACTAAATAACCAAGACATCACTGAAGAATTCAAAGAGAAAATAAAAAAATACCTAGTGCCAAATGACAATGAAAACACAATGATCCATAACCTATGGGCTGCAGCAAAAGCAGTTCTAAGAGGGAAGTTTATAGCTATACAAGCCTACCTCAAGAAACAAGAAACATCTCAAATAAACAATCTAATGTTACACCTAAAGGAACTAGAGAAAGAAGAACAAAAAAACCCAAAGTTAGCAGAAGGAAAGAAATCATACAGATCAGAACTGAAATAAATGAAATAGAAACAAAGAAAACAAGAGTAAAGATCAATAAAACTAAAAGCTGGTTCTTTGAGAAGATAAACACAATTGATAAACCATTAGCCAGACTCATCAAGAAAAAGAGGGAGAGGACTCAAATCAATAAAATTAGAAATGAAAAAGGAGAAGTTACAACAGACACCGCAGAAATACAAAGCATCCTAAGAGACTAGTAGAAGCAACTTTATGCCAATAAAATAGACAACCTGGAAGAAATGGACAAATTCTTAGAAAGGTATAACCTTCCAAGACTGAACCAGGAAGAAAGAGAAAATATGAACAGACCAATCACAAGGAATGAAATTGAACCTGTGATTAAAAATCTTCCAACAACAGAAGTCCAGGACCAGATGGCTTCACAGGTGAATTCTAGCAAACATTTAGAGAAGTGCTAACACTCATCCTTCTCAAACTCTTCCAAAAAATTGCAGAGGAAGGAACACTCCTAAACTCATTCTATGGGGCCACCATCACCCTGATACCAAAACCAGACAAAGATACTACAAAAAAAGAAAATTACAGACCAATATCACTGATAAATATAGATGCAAAAATCCTCAACAAAACACTAGCAAACAGAATCCAACAACACATTAAAAGGATCATACACCATGATCAAGTGGGATTTATCCCAGGGATGCAAGGATTCTTCAATATACACAAATCAATCAATATGATACATCATATTAACAAACTGAAGGAAAAAAACCATATGATCATCTCAATAGATGCAGAAAAAGCTTTCGACAAAATTCAACACCCATTTATGATAAAAACTCTCCAGAAAGTGGGCACAGAGGGAACCTACCTCAACATAATAAAGGCCATATTCAACAAACCCACAGCAAACATCATTCTGAATGGTGAAAAACTGAAAGCATTTCCTCTAAGATCAGGAAAAAGACAAGGATGTCCATTCTCACCACTATTACTCAACATAGTTTTGGAAGTCCTAGCCACAGCAATCAGAGAATAAAAAGAAATAAAAGGAATACAAATTGGAAAAGAAGAAGTAAAACTGTCACTGTTTGCAGATGACATGATACTACACATAGAGAATCCTAAAGATGCCACCAGAAAACTACTAGAGCTACTCAATGAATTTGGTAAAGTAGCAAGAGACAAAATTAATGCACAGAAATCTCTTGCATTCCTATATACCAATGATGAAAAATCTGAAAGAGAAATTAAGGAAACATTCCCTTTTACCACTGCAACAAAAAGAATAAAATACCTAGGAATAAACCTACCTAGGGAGACAAAAGACCTGTATGAAGAAAACTATAAGACACTGATGAAGGAAATTAAAGATGATACCAACAGATGGAGAGATATACCATGTTCTTGGATTAGAAGAATAAATATTGTGAAAATGACTATACTACCCAAAGCAATCTACAGATTCAGTGCAATCCCTATCAAATTACCAATGGCAATTTTTATGGAACTAGAACAAAAAAATCGTAAAATTTGTGTGGAGACACAAAAGACTCTGAATTGCCAAAGCAGTTTTGAGGGAAAAAAATGGGGGTGGAGGGATCAGACTCCCTGACTTCAGACTACACTACAAAGCTATAGTAATCAAGACAATATAGTACTGGCACAAAAACAGAAACATAGATCAATGGAACAAGATAGAAAGCCCAGAGATAACCCCACTTATGGTCAACTAATCTATGACAAAGGAGGCAAGGATATACTATGGAGAAAAGACAGTCTCTTCAATAAGTGGTTCTGGGAAAACTGGATAGCTACATATAAAAGAATGAAATTAGAACACTCCCTAACACCATACACAAAAATAAACTCAAAATGGATTAGAGACCTAAATGTAAGACCAGACACTATCAAACTCTTAGAGGAAAACATAGGAAGAACACTCTTTGACATAAATCACAGTCTGTATGTGTCCCTAGGTGTGAAGTGTGTCTCTTGTAGACAGCATATATATGGGTCGTGTTTTTGTATCCATTCAGCAAGCCTGTGTCTTTTTGTTGGAGCATTTAATCCATTCACATTTAAGGTAATTATCGATATGTATGTTCCTATGAACATTTTCTTAATTATTTTGGGTTTGTTTTTGTAGGTCCTTTACTTCTCTTGTGTTTCCCACTTAGAGAAGTTACTTTAACATTTGTTGTAGAGCTGGTTTGGTGGTGCTGAATTCTCTTAGCTTTTGCTTCTCTGTAAAACTTTTTTTTTTTTTTTCTGTAAAACTTTTGATTTCTCCATCGAATCAGAATGAGATCCTTGCCGGGTAGAGTAATCTTGGTTGTAGTCTCTTCCCTTTCATCTCTTTAAATATCTCATGTCTCTCCCTTTCAGCTTGTAGAGTTTCTGCTGAGAAATCAGCTGTTAACCTTATGGGAGTTCCCTTGTATATCATTTTTCCCTCGCTGCTTTTAAAATAATTTTTATTTGTCTTTAATTTTTGCCAATTTGATTACTATGTGTCTCGGCCTGTTTCTCCTTGGGTTTATCCTGTATGGGCTCACTGCACTTCCTGGACTTGGGTGGTTATTTCCTTTCCCATGTTAGGGAAGTTTTCGACTATTATCTCTTCAAATATTTTCTCAGGTCCTTTCTCTCTCTTCTCCTTCTGGGACCCCTATAATGCAAATATTGTTGCATTTAATGGTGTCCCACAGGTCTCTTAGGCTGTCTTCATTTACTTTCATTCTTTTTTCTTTATTCTGTTCCACAGCAGTGAATTCCACCATTCTGAATTCCAGGTCACTTATCCATTCTTCTGCCTCAGTTATTCTGCTATTGATTCCTTCTAGTGTAGTTTTCATTTTAGTTATTGTATTGTTCATCTGTTTGTTTGTTCTTTAATTCTTCTTGGTCTTTGCTAAACATTTCTTGCATCTTCTCGATCTTTGCCTCCATTCTTTTTCCGAGATCTTGGATCATCTTCACTATCATTATTCTGAATTCTTTTTCTGGAAGGTTGCCTATCTCCACTTCATTTAGTTGTTTTTCTGGGGTTTTATCTTGTTCCTTCATCGGGTACATAGCCCTCTGTCTTTTCATCTTGTCTATCTTTCTGTGAATGTGGTTTTTGCTCCATAGGCTGCGGGATTATAGTTCTTCTTGCTTCTGCTGTCTGCGCTCTGGTGGATGAGGTTATCTAGGAGGCTTGTGCAAGTTTCCTGATCCTGTTAGTCTTTTGAAAGAAAAAATTGTACTTTTTTACTAGCTTTTAAATTTTTATTTAATATGTTTCAATTTTTGTAGATATCTCCCTATTTTTCTATGTAAATCTCCCTTTTATTTGTTTTGTTTATTTTGAAATGCTTTCTTAATTATTAATATTATCTATTTCCTTCCTTTTTAACTCACTAATGTTTTTAAGTCTAAATATATATGTCTGAGTATATCTTCAGCTATGTCCCTGGGTTTGATTATGAAGCATTTACCTTCCTATTATGTTCTAAATTCTTTTCAGTTTTAGTTTTTTCTTCATCTTTGACTTAAGGAATTATTTGGGAGTGTTTCATAATTTCAAAATAATACAGTTTTGTTTTCTTAGTCCCTGATTTTTGATTTGTAGGTTTAGAAGTTTATGATCACAGATTAAGTCCTGTAAATTCTCTAATTTTTGTAATTTATTTAAGTTTTTCTGGGAGCCAAAACAATAAAAAAAAATGTCCAGGTACATAATATATAGTTTATGTTGAGAGTATTGGCTGTTAATAGCTCACAGCTTTCCCCTTTTTAGAGAACTGCTCTGACCAAATGGAGGTGACTCACCAAGGTTATGTGCCTCTCTCTCTGTACCCCCCTCCCCCACTCACGGATCAGCAACAGGTAATGACTGACTTACACAGAGTACAAAGGGCCAGCTCCATTTTGTCAAGGCTGAACCAGCAATATGGTGCACCTCCTGCTCCAGGACTCCAGGATGAACCTAAACTCCAGCTGAGAACACATGCTTTGCATAGCTCCTTCCTGTCTGGCTTTCCTTTCTTTATTCCTCCTCAAAACACTCCCTCAATGTTTCAGGCCCTGTTCTGGGGAAGCTAACTGTTTCAAGAGCTGTCATAAAAAACTGCCACAGGCTGGGAGGCTTAAAAAAGCAGACACTTATTCTCTCATAGTTCTGGAGGCTAGAAGTTTGATATCAAGGTACCATCAGGACCATGCTCTTTGAAGGCTCTGGGGGAGGATCTGTTCCATGTTATTCTCTGAGTTTCTGGTTTTGCTTGCAGTTCTTGGCATTTCTTGACTTGTAGACACATCACTCCAATTTCTGCCTCTGTTGTCACATAGCTATGTTCTCCTCTCTGTATAGGGCTGTCTTGCATCTCTTTTTCTCTGCTTATGAGGACATCACTCATATAAGCTAAGGGACCACATTACTCCAATATGACCTCATCTTAACTTACATTTTAATTATATCTGTAAAGACCATATTTCCAAATAAGGTCAGATTCACAGGTATCAGCGGTTAGAAACTTTACATATCTTTTCTGAGGACACAGTTCAACCCTAAACACTGACCTAACACATCAGATGAAAATGCATATTCTCTATTTTAGGGCATGTCCTTCTTTCTGCCTGTAACTGCTAAATCACGTTTTTAAAAAATATTATTGAAATTCTCCATATCTTGTTTATTTTTTGCCTTTTTTAAGACTCTGTAAAAGAACCATTAAAATCTCTTAATTTAATTATGATTTATCAGGTTCTTTTATTTTTAGGAATTTTTGCTTTATGTATGACTGTGACTATTGGATGCATAAAGATTTACTGTTGTTATACTCCCTTCAAGTTCTATCTCTACTATTAAACAGTATTTTTCTTTGTTTTATCTAATACTTTTAAACTTGGAAATCTGCTTTTTCTTATATCAATACTGCTTTACTTGCTGTTATTTAATACACAAAATTTGATGATTGTTTTACCTTCTTTATGAACTGTATCCTTTGTTCTTATGAGAAATTGTGTTAGCTAGCTCAGCCTGCCATAACAACATACCATACACTGGGTGGCTTAAACAACAGTGATTTATTTTCTTATAGTTCTGGTGGCTAGAAGTCCCAGATCAAGGTCTGGAAGGGCTGGTTTCTGGTGAGAGCTCTCTTCCTGGCTTGCAGACTGCCGTCTTTTGTCCTCATATGGCCTTTCCTCAATGTGTAGGTCTGTGGTGGTGGTGGGGAGGGGCGGGAATCGTTCTCTTTTCCTCTACTTATAAGGCCACTAATTCTATCAGATTAGGGCCTCACCCTTATGACTCCACTTAATCATTTTTTTTCTAATGTATTTATTTTATTATTTTTGGCTGCGTTATGTCTCTGTTGCTGTGCGTGGGCTTTCTCTAGTTGCGGTGAGTGGGGGCTACTCTTCGTTGTGGTGCACGGGCTTCTCATGGCAGTGGCTTCTCTTGTTGCAGAGCATGGGCTCTAGGCGCCCAGGCTTCAGGAGTTGTGGCTCGCGGGCTCTGGAGCACAGGCTCAGTAGTTGTGGCACACGGGCTTAGTTGCTCCACAGCATGTGGGATCTTCCTGGACCAGGGCTCGAACGCATGTCCCCTGCATTGGCAGGCGGATTCTTAACCACTGCATCACCAGGGAAGCCCTCCATTTAATCTTAATTACCTCCCATGTCCTAATTTCCAAATATAGTCACAATGGGGATTAGAACTTCAACATATGAATTTGAGAGGGGACACAATTAAGTCCATAGCAGATATCATTCCTTTTCTATTTAATGCTTTGGGCCTTGAAATTTACTTTGTCTAACATTAGTATTGACATTGTCTTTTTGCTCATATTTCTGTGGTATATCTTTGACCAAAATTTCAAACTTAACTGAACTTTAACTCCTACTTTTCTTGTCTTTTGGTTTTCAGTGTGTATTCTCAAAGTCACATGTAGCTGGCTTTTATTTGCTAAACAAGCCAATTCATGTTTAATGAGTGGTACTTAATATAGCTGATTATATTCTATACAGTCTAGTATTTATTTTAATTTTTTTGTTTGCATGACCAATTCCCCTTCCTCACTTGTTAATTTGGAAATGTTACTGTGCTTTTCCATTTCATTGCTGGTTACTTTCCACTTTCTATTAGACGTATAAAAATCTTGACTTCTCTGTTTTATAATTCCAATTCCCCTCCTCCACTAAGAGAATCGTTTACAACTAGGGCAGTCAAACCATGGCTTTGGGGTCAAATCTGCCCTACCATCTGATTTTTACGGCTCACATGCTAAGAAGGGTTTTTACTTTTTAGACGGTTGATAAAGAAATCAGAAGAAGAATAACTTTTCATGATATATGAGAATTAAATAAAATTAAACTTTCAGTTACATAAATAAAGTTTTGTTAGAACACTGCCACACTTATTTTGTTACTTATTGTCCCTGACTATTTTTGTACTTTGATGGCAGAGTTGAGTAGTTGTGACAGAGACTGCACGGTTTGCAAGGCTGACAATATTTACTGTCCAGCCCTTTACGCTTTGCTGACCTATGATTAAGAACATTCTAATATTCTCTGGTTGACCCAACTCTCTAGAATGTGTCCTTAGAAGGCTTCGCTTGTACTTGTAAACTGGGATTTACATAAATAAAAAGTTTAGCTGTATTTTTAATTTTTTAGCTGTCCTACCAAAATATAGTTCTTACTATGGAATAAATTTCCTCAAAGAAAAATAAAAAGATAATGTATTTTCTATAATTAATATATAGACTATTTTTCTTTATTTCCAAAATGGAATGACTCTCTAAGGTTAATATTTCTCATATGAATTTAAAAAATGATTTCTCAGCACTCTCTGCACAAATCAGTCTGGATATTCTGTTCTTTTGATGGTTAGATGATCCACCCTCATCATGATCTGTGGGAAGCAACAGACTTTCTTTTTTGATTATGAATGGTAAGTGCGGCTTAGTGCTTCCCATAGTGGTTATACTGGTTCCCTGCCTTGCTAAGTAGGAAAATGGCCTAGTGGGTGGGTAGAGAACCACAAGTTTCCAGTTATGTCCTGCACTAAAATAAAAATATAAAAAATTGTGCATGGTAGTTAAATTAGCAAGGAAAGAAACTGAGAAGAAATTTCAGGAAACTTTAGTCAGACACTTAGCATAGTTAAGCTTTAATAAACCTTCTGGTAGTATGTGTTCATGTATGCGAAGAAGGGAAGAGAACATGTAAATTCAAATGGACACTAAGACAGGAAAAAATAAGTAGATAAGTAGCGTAATCAAAAATATTAAAAGGAACTACGGAAGTCCTAAAGTGGGAGGCAAGACATCTGATCAGAAGAAGTATAAAAAAATAGGCAGAGGTTAGCAAAAAGAGATTAAATTTGGGGATGAATGGTATTTAATCATAAATGTGGACTTGAGAAATAATTCAGTGTTTCTGACTCAAAGAAGGCAGAAACAGGTGATTAAAACTTTTAAAAGAAAAAAAAGTAATCTAGGGAGTATAGTGGAGAGCAGAAATTGCTAAAATATATGCTCAATTCTTTAGGAAAACAGGTTCTGCATAAAGAAGTTGGAGGTGGAGAGGGAGCTTTCCACGATGGGTCAGATGTTTTACATACACTTTCCCTTTCAGTCTTCACAGCAACAACAGAAGTGGTGATCACTGATCATTGATCAGTTATAAGTAGCAATCACTGTTACAATCATTTTTACCTTTGAGAAAACTGAGGCTGCAGACACTAGTCACTTTGCCCAAAGTCACACCGCTAGTAAGGTCTAGAAGCTAAAATGAGATATATGTCTGTCAAATCTGCAATTTAAAACAAACAAACAAGCAAACAAGCAAACAACAAACCTATATCACATTGCTGCTCAAAAGAAATGAATTCAGAAGAGAACAGAGGTGGAATGCAGCTGGAGGAATGTTTGGCACATTTGGCCCCAGGCACCACTTCCAGTGTTTGTGAAAGCAACATATTGGTGGGGCTGAGATCTGGATTGCAGGAGGTGGAAGTGAGAGCAGCAGAGAAAGTCAGAGGCCGTGGGGCAGACCACTTATTTAAGAATTTCAGGAGCAAAAAGCACGGTAAATTATCAATACTATTTAATATTGAGTTTTCTTAATTCATTTTTTGATAATATGTAGAAAGATAGGTCAAGTCATGGTCCCAAAAGGAAAGTGTTCACTCTCTAAAATGGCTAGATTTAAAAGTTCTGATTTCTCAACTGTTGTTTTGTAAACCCATCCACGTACTGGATAATTCCCAAGAGTTTCTAAAAAATCAATGAACTGAGATAGCTCAATTTCCCGACACGTAATCTGTAAGGGCCTTTTATTATGTGTTTTCTTTAAGGTTGTTTTACTAAGGATGACATCAGACGACAGCATTGACCCTTCTATTTAAGGTGCTGATGTATTTAGGACTGAACCTTTATATTTCTTGTGGTGTCTGACAACAGAAGCCCATCATATAAAATTTTGTTTTTAATGAAGGAAAAAAAGAAGGTCTCATTTAATTTTGATTTTGGGAAAAATTTCTCTTGATTTTGGTGAAGGTTTCCTGCTGACATTCCTAGAGTTAACTGAATTTTCAGTAATTTGCTACTAGTACTGACTATACTTGCTGAAGCTGCTGCTAATGAATATTTTATAAAGCAGGAGGAAGATATTAGGTCTCAGTATGGATGTCTGCCAAGTCTAAATTTCTCACCTTGATGTTGTAACTCAGCTCCGGTCCCACTTTTTCAGCTGCCTGAGGCAATCTCCAACTGAATGTCCCATTATTAACTTAAATTCAACAAGTGCAAAATCAAGCTTAGTATTTTAGTCTTCAAATTCTTCCTGCTGACTTTATTTTTGCTAGGAGGACCATTGATCTGGTTACTCGGACTCAGACTTTCAACTGCAATCATAGGGCTTCCTTTTAGGCATGGTGCTGTGAAGAGCTTAGCTAACATGTGGATTTAATTCTCACTAAAACCCTGTGAGGTAGGTACCAGAACTATCATTACTGTACTTTAAGATGGGGAAGCTGCAGCAGAGTGGGGTTGTTGATTTATTTAAGATCACTTAACTAGTGACTGGGATGGAAGGACTCAGACCTGAGGCTGCAAACATCAGAGCTTGAAACTTTCAACCACCTTTTCATTTTGCCTTAATTACCTCTGACTCCTTCCTTTTTGCCTGATTATGTAGACTTTTTCCCTAAAATGTTCATACAACTGTCTTCTCCTTTCCATTCCAATGGCACCACTGAGTTCAGCCCCTCATTACCTGTCACTTCTCTTAAGTGGTCTTCCTGCTCTTTACTGATGCATTCATCTTCTTAAAGAGTCAGTTCATGTATACAATCAGCCTAATGAAAAGCCTTTGATGGCTACCCATGGTCTGAGTGTCATTTTCATACTCAGACATTCAGGTTACCAATCTTAGTTCCGACCACTTATCTTCATTCATGAACACTGTGTTTTATCCAGTCTAGACTTCTTCCTGTATTCTGAACTTCTGTGTCTGTTGAAATTCTACTTGTCACCTTCATAGTATAGATAAGTGCTTCTTCCTTCATGAAGCCTTCCCTGATTCCCTTAATTATATAAAGATATTCTGGACTTTTCTTATGAAAACATATTCTAGCCTGTACCATGGTCACTTGTATACTTATCACCCCTATAGGATCCTAGGTCTTCTAGGGTTGAACTCTGTGTCCTATTACCTTTTTGGTTGGTAATTATGTAGCATAGTACTATCAATGCTTGCGATTCTTTCTTGAAAAGTTAAGATGTATTACATTTTATTCTTAGGTGTTGTCAGGATATGTGGTCCATATACTCAAGATGTTTTCAATCTAGTAAGGGAAACAAAGCTGTTATGTAAGACTCAGCTAGAGAAGAATCAGGGGCTCAGCCATGAGAGTGATGAAAGAAGAGAGAGGATGGGAGGGGAGAAATGAATGGAGAAAGATTTAGAGAAAAGGTGACACCTGAGTTTAATGCTGAAAATTGAAGGAAGCTGCTGTAAGTGGAAGGAGGGTGTTCTGAGCTAGGCACAAGCATGAGTCAAGGCTGTGAGGTAGGGATGGCAATTTGGGAACATCTATTGAGAAGAAAAAACACCAGGAGAGTTCAGTGGATTTCAAAGTAAAACAATTCCCTCACAGTTAGTGTCATTTCTTTTTTTAAAAAATGTTTATTTTAAAATTGAGCTATAATTGACAGAACAGTGTATAATTTTAAGGTACACAGCATGTTAATTTGATACATTTATTGGTTGGAATAGGTGTTAGCTAATATATCTATCAAAATTTCCCATCACAAAGCTTTTTTTTAAATAATCAGCATTCCTCCAAGTTAGTTACAATTAGTAAGTTTTTACTATATATTTTTATGCTGTTATATAATTGCTAGAATTCATCATTGACTACCTGAACTACAGTACACAGCAATATGCTGGCAAACCGCTTCCTTTTTCTGATTTTTAACTGCCATCGTATTGTAAGGTTTTGAATCCTTATACAGCCTAAGACAGATGGTAAGAAACTATCTCATGGTTGAGATTTTATAACTCTAAAAAATAAGGACATTTTTATAATGGACTTTCTACATACTAAAAAAATTTCCTTCATACTGATTTATTCATGCAAAATTGCTATATGATTTCCCCTGCTATTGTTCTAAGAGGAGAGATGTTCATAAATGTATAGTGAATATATAAAACTCATTTATGTACTGTACTTATGATCTAATCCAGATTCAACACTGGCTATGAAGATTGACAAATCTTGGTTGTGATAAATTATTACACAGACATATTCCCACTAAGGCACTAACAAAAAAAACAATGAAAATTGACTAATTCATTTTGAAACGCTACCTTAAAAGCCAGAACAAAGAGAAGAAAAGGGATTTAAAAAGTATACTTAAAAAAAAAATACATGTCATCTTGAGGGAAAAATAAGACATCAGTACATGATTATAAAGCACTATTTTCCCATTTGTTAAATTCGTTTTGATATGAATTACACATCATTTTTTCCTTAGGACTATAGAGTTGCTAATTTTCTCCATATGTGTACACTTCATCTTTGACCTTTAACAAATGTCCTCTAGGCAGACCACTTACCATCCAAGAACAATGTCACAGCACCATTTTACATGCACACAAAGGGCTGAAGGCTCCATAAAAATAAATGATCCATGTTATAAGCTACATTAACCCACAGAATAATAAGCTATTGCAGCCCTGTAAATTTTAGTGCCATCCATTCAAAACCACACTGGGTCACTTTAGTATTAAATTCATAGGAACAAAATAGTAAATACACGTTTTATCTGTTAAGCTGCCAGCTATATATTTTGTGTAAAAGTCTGTTAGCCTAGGAAACCTATTGAAAGGTGTATCAGGCAGTGTATATTTAAAAGCAGTGTCTCTTTCCAATACACGATTTTATGTTAAAGATACACTTACTATTAAGCATCATGTATATTTAATATCACAACCTCTACTTCAGTGCCCTAAAAAGCCTATTTTTATTTTGTTGCTTCCATTATTGAAGAGCTAATATTTGGTTCTCCCACAATTTTGTAAAGTGCAGGCAACCCACAAGAGCTTCTAGTTTTAGCTAGCAGTCCTGTGGGACTACGATAATTGTTATGAAATCATTAATTCTACATTAGCAGTTTCAACTGTCAGGTACATATAACAATAATTGCAGTTAATGAATGCTGCTTAACTTATTAAATACAAAATGAAAACCAGTATTCTTTTATACACAGTACTGAGACAGAGTACCATTGATCATTTGTGTATACCACATTGAATATGCTACCGTCATTTATTGGTCAGGGTATATAGCCATATTTTTTAAGACTTCTCTTCATTAAAAAAATAATGCAGGGAATTCTAACTCTCTAATTAAAGTGTAATTAAAATAATTAGTACCCAAGGCAATATTTAATAAGAATCTATGTCTATGAAAAAACAATCCAGCAGAACCAAGACTTAGTTCCTTCTTTGGATAAAAAAGATTCTTTCTTGTGCCACCTTCTCTCCCCCAAAGAGTAAGTATACTCTTTCATACTTACAAGAGTATGAAAAAGTCCCCAAACTTCCAATTGTTTGAAATATTAGTGTTGTGTCTTTCTCAAACGTCTGGGCAATGAAACTTGTGTAAAAGATACAGCCTATTTCTTGATTTAAAAAGTATGAACTAGATTTCTTGTTTTCAGTCACTCAAAGTAAACTGTGTAGACATTTGCAAGAGCAAACAGAGAAGAATTTCTGAAAATGTAAGATGCAAAGGTATCATTTTTAGGATCCCAGAGGCATCTGCTTCCAATCAGTATGCTCTGGCCAGTCAGTTGTCCAATGTGAACCATCACAATTAGCTTATATCGTGGAATCATCAAGTCCTTGACCTGGGCTTTAATAATCTAGAAATTAAAAGCAAAAAAAACATCCTCACTTAGTCACATTGAAATGTAAGAGTCTTAATTTTCCTCATAAATATAGTGGATTTAACTGAAGAAAACAGCATGATACATTTTGGATCCTTTTTTTTTTTTTTTTTTTTTGCGGTACGCGGGCCTCTCACTGTTGTGGCCTCTCCCGTTGCGGAGCACAGGCTCCGGACGCGCAGGCTCAGCGGCCATGGCTCACGGGCCCAGCCGCTCCACGGCATGTGGGATCTTCCCGGACCGGGGCACGAACCCGTGTCCCCTGCATCGGCAGGCAGACACTCAACCACTGCGCCACCAGGGAAGCCCTTGGATCCTTTAACTGTTGTAGAATGGTAGCTATAATTTCCTTCAAGCACTGGCCTCACAAGACAGGACATTTAGGGACAAAATGATAGCCCAAGCAAGAAATCTACGTTTTCTAAGGCACATGGAAAAATGATAATCCAGAGAATAGAGTTTAATGGATTTATTACATTCTTTGAAAATCTATGTTGAGATGGCTTCCCTTCAAAGAATGTTGGCATTTGAGTTATACCCTCTTGTTCATGTCTAATTAAGGGACCATACAGCTGGAGTCTCCTGTAATATGACTAATCGTGAATGCTTATTAGAGAGTTTGTAATAAAAAAGAAAGTAGAGAAAACCTGATGGACTGCCAGCATTTTACTTGATAAAAATAGAAAGGTATTTAAAGGCCACAATGTTTGCATTTGATGGCATACAAAGAAGGTGCCTTGGGGAAGAAAAAATGATTATTAAAGTGTATTTTCTACAATAAAAATTTTTAAATAAATGGGGCAGTTTTATATATTTCTTAAACAGAATACATGCAAGTGATGCCCATAATAATTGTATTAGACAAAGGCTTTTTACACACACACAGACACACATAGAATATGACCTAATAAATATTTTTATAAAATAAAAATAAGCAGTTTTACTGCTACTGCAAATTAATTGCCTTGATCAAAAAGTAGGGGGTTGTGCTTTCAACAAATATTCTCATCATAGTTAACACTTTGGGAAATCATACGCATACCTCAGAAATCGTTTTAGTCATCTGTCTACAGAGCTCTGGTTCATATTTTTCTTCTTGTAGGTAGTTAGTTAACACATCTTTCAGAATATGATTGACAATGACAACAGGAAAATGTTTGGTAGGACCTGAAAATACAGATGGAATTTCTTTCAAAGAAGTAATTTCAAATCATATCCATCCACCCCATAGCTTTATTGAAACAGGGGTCTGAGAAGGGAACTAGATCCCAGAAGAGCCATGTGGAGAGGGCTCCCTTAAGAGTAGCTTATGTCCTTCTGTTGATAGATGCAAACAGCCCAAGATGAGCCCAAAGGCAAGGGTTCACACTCCTCTCTTCCTGCTGAAGTTTCCCTACGGCTGAACTTAACCAGAAGGTGACAGCCCATGCCTAGAGTTGAGTTAGGTCAGCCTCCTGGGGCTCAGTTAATAGTATTTTTATTTTGATGATTATACATGAATTGTTCAATTAAATTTAAATCAGCCTGGGGAATGAATGTGGACAAGTAAAACAGAGACATCTTCTACGAGTATGAAAATTAACCCCAGTATTGAGTCAGCAGGAATCTCTGTTCTACAGGAGAACGACAAGCAGTTATAAACCTATGAAGGGTCGGTCGGTCCTGGTTGCTCTTGCTTCATGGAGTCAGAGCTAAGGCACCAGCCCCAGTAGGCAAGCCCCCAGACACCTACTGTGTCACCATCCTGTGGATGTTTTAGAAGATTTCCACTTGCATACGCTAGTGAAATGAGGCTAAATTTGAGAGTGGTTTCTCCCTTCCTACTTAAGAAATTAAAAAATGATACTAACAGCTTGGACTAAATTAAATAGACTATGTCCTTTAGATTGGTACCTCTCTTTTTCACTCCCTCCTACCAAGCTCTCGTATGGCATTTACCTTAACTTGACCTGTATCATTCACACGGAACTTAATTCGGCCATGTATTATAGCGACCGTAGGCATTGTTCCCTTCAGAAAATAGTAAATTCCTTCAGTGCATATATTTGTCCACCTACGCTTAGTACTCCTCCCTGTGATTTGGGAACAGCATCTCCCAAATGGAAGGAACTGGTCCTCTTCCCACTCTAACCATGTGGTTCTTTAGGCTCTACCATCATTTTCTTTGAGCCCAAGTCCAGATCATGGTTGATTGGCCCTTGATGGACTTGCCCCAAGCCAGGCCAATTAGAGTCCTTTCTTGGAATTTTTATTTTAAATTGGAGCTAGGAAAAAAAAAAAAGTCAGTCTCTTTTTGGTGTTAAAAGTTATGACACGTGACTCTCAGGAACTGCTGGAGGCTGTTTCTCACAGTGGGAAGGCAGCCAGGCCACGGTGAGAGAGGGAGCCTCACACAGTTTAGGGCTGGAAAGATGGAATCCTGGGGGCACCTGAGTCTCAGTTTCTAGTAGCTCCCACTGTCCAGCTGCACCAATGCCCTTTCTGCACTTTGCTCAGGTTTGTCTTTTTAATCTCATTAACAAGATTCTATTCTGAAAAGAACTTTAAATATGGTAGTAAACTTTTCTTTTCTCACTTCTTTGTGACCTTGGCCCTATACAGCCAGAATTATCTATTGCCTTACTCAGGCTGGGATGCTGAGAGGCAAAGAGAGAGAGTCAATATTCAGCATTTGACTTCCAAAACAAGCTCCTGAAGCTTTCAGAATCAACTAATGTGAATGCCTAAGCTTTTTTTCATTTCTTTTTTTTTAGAGCAAATTTTTTTCTTTAGGAGGAAAAAATGTCTTTAGAAGTCAAAAAGCAAAGATCTGAAGAAGTATCAGGATGGAAAAAAAAAAAAAGAAAGAGAAACTTGTCCATAAAAATAGATTTAAGAGAGAATAGATAAAAATTTGGTTATTTAATATATCTGTGTCTTAGCTTCCCAAAAAGGAATAGTGATAAGAATGATCACATATTGTTTTTTGTTGGGATTAAATGAGACGAAGTATTTAAAATGCTCAGAACAGTGCCTGCCGCACAAAAAAGCCACTCATTAGAGCTTTGTTATTAAGAGTGTTGTAGCTGTTATTGTTGCTACCTTATTCTGAGCAAAGAGACAGGGATTGCTCTTGCTGAGAAGGCAGCAAGATGGGCAACAGTGTAAAGGAGGGATGTAGTGAGGCCTCCACAGGCGGGAAGGACCCTGTAGGGTGGAGCAAAGTCAGCACTGAGAGACTGGCAGACTCTGTCCAACAAAGCCTCTGGTGACAGGGCCTGCTCATCTCACGGGAGTTGAGTTCAAACAATGTCTCTCTCTCTGTCTTTAGATTCTATTTTTCAATAATTGGCTTCAGGTGGACTGTCTCGATGTGGCAGCAAAGATGGCCCCCTATAGCCCTTGTGTGACGTGGTGCTCACAGTGTTTTTAAAAAATCAGTTACCTCTATAGTCATTGCTCCAGAAAAAGTCCTGTGGAGAACTCATTCCATACTTAATAGGAAATTATGTTGGATGTCATAGAAGGCTTTTCTTCTTAGTGATCTAAGGTGAAGACCTAGAGTCAGTCAGTTTGAGAAGCAATAACATATTGAATGGGGAAGCAATTTAAATACAATAGTTCATTTAATTCTCACAGTATCCCTAGATGTGTGGACTATTATCCCTACTTGCAGATGAAGAAACTGAGATTCAAGGATGCTGAATCCCTTGCTCAAACATCATTTATTTAGGAATAGGCAAAATGAGTGTTCAGATTCATATACATTGGACCCTACAGCTCGTATTTTCTTCTGTACTCATGTTTCAGTAATTAATTAATGGGAAGAGGTAAGTGGCTTTTATTATAAGAAATATGTTTTCATTCTTCCATTCCCCCTTTTTAAAAATTATGATTTATCTCATTCTTGGTGGCTGTAATTACTTAGATAAAGGGAGGACAAACATGCTAAACATTTAAGATGTGTTTACATGATGCATGTGAAAAAGTAAACACAGTGATACTGGTGATTGAGTTTTTCCTCACTCTTCTGGTCAGTATTCATTGTATAGATAGGAGAAAATTTTGCCAAAGGCCCACAGACTACCTTCTTTCAGATGCAAAATAAACCCAGAAACAAGTGGAAATACATTTTTGATTATTAATAAAATAGCTAGTTAAATGCTTTAAAAATGGATTGTCATGTATAAAAGACTTTAATCACAAAAGAATAATTCACATGACTTTCTGAAAGAAAATATGGAAAATACTTTATACTAAGCTATTTCTAAAATTACTTTTCTAACTTGCTTCAACACTCAGTACTTCTAAAACTGATTAGACAGTTTAGTTTATTTGGAGAAATGTTATGAAAATAGATCCTTTTGAAGAAGAAACACAGGGCTTCATATTTCAAATGCTTTATCTTGTGAAAATCAGATTCAAAGCCTTCTAGCATGCAGAGCCCAGAGTCACAGGCACCGAATGGCAAAGCTCTTTTAGTTACAGGAAGACCTGACCCAAACTTACTTTGCTAACTGAAAAGTCTAAGAGTACACAGCTGGATGTAGGACGTGGTCTCAGGCTTCATGTGAGGGCAAGATGGCCAAAGCTGCCATAAGCCCTTATTCTTTCCAGTTTCAGGATATGAACTGCTTCTTCAACAGCCCAAACAACATTTTCTGAATTGAACCTCAAAGGCTTTGACGGCCTTGACCAAATCCCCAAATCAGTCACTGTTACATCTCTGAAGCCAGTGTCAGCTTCAGGAGGATGCTATGGACCAAAAGTGATAACGATGGCAGTGGTCGGGCTCTCCCAAAGGAAACTGGGTCAGGCTACCAGAAGGAGTATAAATGTATCTTGGTTGGCAGGAATATTAGTTGTCTACCATAGGCACTGTGAAAATACCAGTAGACAGACTAATTATGGAGGCTTATACTCCATGTCGTCTTGGGGATTACTGTAGAAAACTGGCTAGAAGGCCTAATGGGATGTGCTGATGGTCTATAATTCTCCTGAGGTTAACTGACTGCAGATGAAACCACTCTGGCCCATGGAGTCTTCCTTTGGTCACTGGTAAGTCTCTGCGGAATTTCTATACAGCAGTAATTATATATGGATGCAGATAATAGTGAGAAGGTACTCATTTAGAGAAAGCAGGTAGTTCTATGAAGAAATGTGAATGGGGAATGATAGTCACTGTGGACTCCACCTGGAGTATAGGGGCAGGTGCAAAGATTTTTGTTTTCAAAGACCCAAAACCTCTGCGGGAAAAGATAAACATCTCTGTCAACAGGGGACCAGGAATCATTTGCCTTTGTCTTAAGGCTTTTTTCTCCACCCATCAGCACCCTTGGTTGGTTTTGTTTGATAAAACTATAATGCATATCTCTTTCATTTAACTCAAGTAGATATAAAAAACTCCACAAGAAATACCCAATGAACTCCTTAATTCAGTAATACAACTACACCTCAGTGCCACCCAGTGACTTGCTTGGTATTTAGAAAATACTGATAAAGAAAAGTGGGCAATGGATACTGGTCCCACTTTGCAGAGGAAGAAATTAAAGCAATACCAAATCACCCAATTAATTAAGATCCCTTATATTGTGCTAGCACTGAAGACAATGCCAGGTTATCAGATATTATTTTAAGTAAATATCACCCATAAAATTAGAAGTCTTAAATAGGATGGAGTGATAAAATAACACACCCAGTTGGTAGGTGTTTTCCATCTGAACTGCGAGGTGAAGGGCATCTTCATGTTGGCTAGGTTCATCCATATAAGACACTGTACTCAGAGAGCTAAAAGCAAGGAGAAAACAAATTTCAACAGTTACTATAACAATAATAGCAAAACACCATGTTGCTCTTAGCAAAGATGTGACAGAAGTTTTATGTTTTCTCTAAAAATATTTCAAGCAAGTCCCCTGTAAATATCCTGGTAATACATTTAAAGTCTAAAACATTTTAGAGATGGAAATATTACCAGTGTAGAGAAGTCACTTGGAGCAGGTCTCAATATAGTGGTTGAAGCCCAGTGCAGTGCCTGGGGCATTTGATTATCACGAAAGTATTCATGGGTTGTTCCATCTGTGGGCTAATGGAGTATGTACAGTCAGCCCTTCGCATCCAGGGATTCACCCAGTCATGTATTTCAGTTGGTTAAATCTGCGGATGTGGAACCCATGGATATGGAGGACCAACTGTACTGCGCCATTTTATATAAGGGACTTGAGCATCCACTGCTTTTGGTATCCATGGGGGGCTCCCGGAACCAATGCTCAGCAGATACCGAGGGCCGACTGTACATGTTTCAAAAGCTATTGTCAATTGCATCTCTACTGCAGGTGCAAAAGTCTCTCCTCAAAGTGGACAGAACTCACAAAGGGGACTGGGGATTATGTGAGGAAGCTTAAAATGTTGGGCAACAAGCTCTTTACATACATGGGGGATTATAAGGAGTTTACTATTAAATGTACCTCACAAAATCCCTTTAGTAGAAAAAAGAAAAACGAGAAACTCATCTACATGATGAGAGAAACCGCAATTCACCCAAACTGTAGTAATCAATAAGCATCAATCACCCTTTTCAACATTAAGAAAGGGTTTTGGCTTGGTTACCAAGGCAATATAAGCTTATCCAGGTGCTGAACAGGAGACTCAAATGAAGAGTAACCCCTAAAGTCCCTCCAGCACTACTTAATCAGAGAAAATTCAGCTGTCACTAATGGCAGTCTCAGATCTCTACCCCAGTTCTCTCCACCTGTGAAACGGAGGTTAAGACAGATATCATTTCAAAGGAGATGATATAACAGTGTGTGTGTGCGTGTGTGCGTGTGTGTGTGTGTTTTCAGAGTGATTACTTTTATAAGCAGGCTAAGTTTTTGCTTTAATTAAATGAGAATGAGATATTTGTTCTTTTTTTTTTTTTTTTTGCGGTACACGGGCCTCCCACTGCTGTGGCCTCTCCCGTTGCGGAGCACAGGCTCCGGATGCGCAGGCTCAGCGGCCATGGCTCACGGGCCCAGCCGCTCCGCGGCAATGTGGGATCTTCCCGGACCGGGGCACGAACCCATGTCCCCTGCATCGGCAGGCGGACTCTCAACCACTGCGCCACCAGGGAAGCCCGAGATATTTGTTCTTAATCTTTGGGGACTTTTTTTCTCTCTGCAAGGAGTTTTAAATACTTAGTTCTGAGCTGTTGGGAGTTAGTGAGCTTCCTGCAAATTGCTATTTTAAGAAAATCACGGATATTATATTTTAAAAATCATTTAATACAATTTAAACAATAAATTAAGGTTTACCCACCCAGCCCAAGAAAGTGATGTAAGACATTACGGCTGCTTTTCCACAATGGATTTCTGGATTAGTGAGTTAGTCTCCATTCTTATAACACCTGCTTCCCTCAATTTTCTGCTGCCCTTTGAAGTAGCAACCAACCTATTTAGCCACGTTGGCTGCAGGTGTTGTGAGCAGCGCCAAAGATGGTAGCTTCTGCTTAGAAAAACCAATGTTGCATAAGCCCCTTGATTTTAAGATAAGCCAGCCTGCCCCAATATTGTATATGCTACTTTTTTTCTGCAAAATATTTTCCATCAATTGTCTCATTTTATCTTTAAAATACCCCCTTTAAGGAAGTAAAAGAGTCATTATTCTGCCCATTTCAGCGATAAAGGGAACTGGCAAAGTGCTTAACTGCATACACATACGAAAGGCAGACTTAGATTTCAAATACTCTATTTACCTCTGTAACAAAGTTTCATATATGATCATATCTGATAGAATGGAAATAGGGGCAATGACTACCTGAAATAATTAATTGCTGCAATTAAAAGTTACTTGCACAAACATAAGAAGATGTTAATAAAACCCTATTTCTTTTCTACTAAATGCCATATTAAAAACTCATAGAAGGAGAAGTAGAGTTTGTATAAAACTCAAATTAGCAGAGTTAGAAGTCTAACACAAAAAAGCAAGTAATGATTTTTTGCTTTGGATACTATTGCTTTGTTATTGCCATGTTACTAAAAAAAATGATATCCAGTGCAGTTTGTAATATTATCAGTATGATATTGGTAACTGTCATAAGGGCAGCTTCAAAACCCCATTGGCTGAAGATTGCTGTGCAAATAGAAAGTTTTTTAGAGTGACTTTTTTTTTGAAATACTGAAGGTGATTTCGTACAGTGCCTTTTTATTTCTACAGCAATCTGTAAACCGTGTATGCTCATTGTAAAAATTTCAAAGTGTACAGGAAAGTATAAAGAACAAAGTAAAGTTACACAAAAAAGTACTAACCTCAGTGATTAGCTAACCACTCTTAATGTTAAAAAAACTTTTCAGACATGATTTTACATATGGGATCTATTATAGACGCTGTTTTTTTTCACTCAGAAATATATAGGAGATAACTATGTCAATAAATAGTAATCTGCATCCATGTTTTAGATATCAAGACAGTATTTAATTTATGAACGTACTGCATTTTAGTTAAACAGGCCATTTAGGTTGTTTTCAATATTCCATCATTATAAAGAAAACTATAATGACCATTGTGGCAGGGACTCATTTGCTTTCCAATGTTGTTCTCTTCTTCCTTGGTAGCAGTACCAGAAGTTTGTGGGAATATTTCTCTCCAAATTGAAGACAAATGCTTGGACTCTTTAGTGCTACTGGGGCCATGTGGCTTATGAGCCAATAAGATGTAAGTGGAAGTTATGGGTGAAAATTCTGAGAGAATTAATTCAACCAACTAAGTCAACCAGCAGGGGCCTGTTCATTACTGGACCGTGGATATGATGGCAAGAGCTCAGCAGCTATCTTGGATCTTGAGATGACGTTATGGATTGTAGATCAGAAGCTAGAAGACTAGTCCTTCTAGACTTCTTTTATGTAAGAGAAAATATATTTCTATTTTGTTTAAGCCACTGTTTTTATTTTTTATAAAAAGATTTTTATAAGAAGCATTAGATATAACTGATACAAATTTTAACTGATACAGAGTTTGGAAGTGGGATGCTGCAAGTAATAGAACACAAAACTTGGAGTTAATTTTGTGGAAGAGACGGGGCTTTGGGGAGTGAGATTTCAGATATTTCAGATATATTAACCTGGCTTCCCTTATCATGCAGAAGGAAAATACTTGGTTAGTCTATTGATTTCTGTACTTTGGAAATCTGACCATGTATCAACCAAGACTGTAATTTCATGTAAGTTATAGAAAAATTTTACTTTTTTAAAAACCCTATTTATGATATTTTTTGAAACTGATATCTGATAGTTCCTATATTAGAATGAGATGCCTCGGAAGAAGGGAGAGAGAAAAGAGAATAAGTTGAACAGAAAAAATACAATATATATTGCATGAAAAAAGACAAAAAGAAGACATAAAATATTAAAAATGCTTGCAATTACCAATGTCAGTTCAGAATACTGACTTAGAAAAACATGTACATATTTTCTATTGATAAACAGCTTTATTCAAGCCCTTTGAAATTTTTAAAGATAAAAATGTGAGATGCTTCAAAGAACAAATTTCTAATTTTAATTACCAGTGCTGTATTCACAGCACAACAAATTTATTGGGTATACTTCACATTACACGTGGATGAGTTTCTGTTGCCTATGACCAGGCCTTCCCTAGTTTATAATAATAATCCTTCTTAGATACATGATCTCACTGCGAATGGAAGGCTGTAGTTGATTTTTTTAAATGTGAAAAATGTTCTTGCTGTCTATGTGTTTCATCAGCTTGTTGGCATTTATGGAAGAAAAGGATTTCAACTGGCAAAATGTGCCCAAAGGAGTTGTAAAGTTTTAGGCAGGAAGGTCGTTTAAAAGTAAAAGCAGGAAAACTGAAAGTCTGGTGTAAACTGCTGGTGAAAACAGTGAACAAATGAACTAATACTATTCTAGAGAGAAGAGTAACAATTTGTAACCAATATAAATTTCCATTAATATTTGGAATCACATGTACCATTGCTCAGGACAGACTTGAAATTAGCCTGGTTGTGGAAATAGCTGCATGAAATTGGTACACAATAACAAAAGTAACTCTCTTACATTGTGTCCCATGCTAACCCAACAGCCTGTGTTATGATTATGCAGAAAAGAGCCAAAAAAATTAGCTAGGGAGTTGGAATATGTTTATTTTTCATGAAATTCAGTTTTCCTGAAAACATCTTACACATTTGCATGCTGACCATTCCTTGAATTACACAGAATAAGTACAAGGCATGTCTTATTGTCATGATGGTTGGAGATAGAAGCAATAATGTCAATTAAACCTCACCAGCCATAATACCATCTAATTATTATTAAGAATTCATTTCCAGACATTTTCACTGCCATTATGCCTTAGATGTTTTAAGCTGCAGTAAGAGATAATGTTTGAATAGATAGCTAGCCTTGAAGCCATTCATTTAGCAGCTTAAGAAGGTCACACTATCACCTCTTTCTTCGATTTGTAACTGTGAAATGCCTGGAACTACCGTATTTTGAATGGAATCATTTAAGCATGACCCTCTCTTATTTTTTAAAATCTGTTATTAAAGTCACGCGCTGCCTCCCAGTGGGGTTATTTCAGAGAGCACAGAGAAAAAGAAGGCTTCAGGGTATAAATTTGTACATTTGTTCTTTTCTTTTTGCTTCATTCTTTCAACAGCTATTTATTGCCCACCATGTGGCAGGCAAAGTGGGAAGTACTGGGAATACAAAGGAAAATAAGACTTCCTGTGCTGGAGACACAAGATGTAGAAAACAAAATATGCATCAAAACTCACTTGGGGGCTTCCCTGGTGGCGCAGTGGTGGGAGTCTGCCTGCCGATGCGGGGACGCGGGTTCGTGCCCCGGGAGGATCCCACGTGCCGCGGAGCGGCTGGGCCCGTGGGCTATGGCCTCTGGGCCTGCGCGTCCGGAGCCTGTGCTCCGCGGCGGGAGAGGCCACAGCAGTGAGAGGCCCGCGTACCGCAAAAAAACCCTCACTTGGGAACTTTCCACCTCAAAATGTCTATGGACATTTTTATGACTATTATGCTTAAGATCAAAAGCGTACCAACTCTTCCCCCATCAGTGGAAGGTACAAGCTGTCTGTTAAGGTAATTTAGTTGTGTGTAGCCATTTAGTTTTATAGCAGTATTGCCGGATTTTTACATAGTTTTAAGATATTTTATTCACATTATGGGTCCCATCTTACAAGTAAGAGAAAGGTTGTAATGGAAACAAAAGTCAAGATATGTTTTCAAAAATGAAAGAGGAGAGAAAATGACATGATATGTGTTCTTGTGGGATACATTTTTAAGAGTAGGAATGATTCTGAAGGCCAAAGAATGAACCATGCAACCTGTGAAAAGTCTAGCTCTGAAGCGATTGAAGATAATCCAGGAAATGTGACTGACAAAGTAGAACAAATTTGAGCGGGTGAATAGAAAGTCAGAGTTAGTGTCTGAAGCCCACTGTTGGATCTCTTTATTCAAGAGAAGGTGAGGTTAAGGTCAAGAGCAGCTGATGAAACTTCTGTTGCAGCTCCTGGATGAATGCACAGTTCAAAGTCGCATTACCCTTGGCAATCATCAGAGAGGTGAGGCTGGGAGTGTGTGTGCCATGGTTACCTCCACAGTGCCATGGAGATCATCAAGGAGTGTCGTCTATCCCAACAGATGTTCAACACAAATGATAATGTTCTTCTTCTTTTTTAATAGGTGCACAATGGAATGTTTCAGCAAGAAGGTAAAGTATACCTTGTTTTAAAAATTTGAACAAACATTTTTCTTTTTGCTGTAAATGCATCTTTTGTCTGCAAGATGAAAGCCCTTAGTCACCCTGGACTTACATACTCGGACCTGTGAACCTAACCTGTTTGTGTTCAGGAATTAGGATAATGCAATAATTATTCATTCTACTGTCAAACAATATTTATTGAGTGACTGCTATGTGCCAGGTGCTATTCTAGGCCCCTGGGATATAAAAAACAAAAAAAACCCCAAAACAACAACAACAACAAAAAACAAAAAAACCCAGAAAACAAAAACAAACTAAAATCTCTGCCCTCATGGAACCTAGTGAAAAGAGACAGAAAAAAGACAATAAAATACTAAACAAGTAAGTTATATGCTATGTTAGAAGATGATAAATGCTACATGGAAAAGGAGAGCTTAGTTAAGGGAGCTTGAAAGTGGATGGGACAGAGGCAGTTGTGTGTAATTTTAAACAGAATGATCAAGATAGATCTCCCCGAGCAAAGAGTTGGAGGAGGTGAGGAAATGAGCCATGTGGATGTCGGAGGGAAGGGTGTGTCGAGGGAGAGGAAGGCACATGCATAGGCTTCGAGCAGAAGGCTGCCTGGTAGTTTTGAAGAAGTGCATAGAGGCCAGAGTAGCTGGAGGAGAGGCAGCAAGCAGGAGGGTGGAAGGAGATGAGGTTACCAGGGTGTCAGGTAGCTGGACCATGTAGAGTTTTGTGGGCCATCTTAAAATCTTGGCTTTTACTCTGATAAAGTGGAAGCCTTTATAGAATTTTGAGCAGAGGAATAGCAAGATCCATGTTATATTTTACAATGATAACTCCAAATGTTGTGCTGAGAATAGGCTGTAGGGCAGCATGTGTAAACACAGGGATTCCAGTTAGAAAGCTTTTATAGTAATCCAGGGGAGAGATGGCAGTAACTGCTAGGAACAAAATTGTGTCTCTTCAAAATTCATAGATTGAAGCCTTAACACCCCATGTGAGTATATCGGAGATAAGGCCTTTAGGGAGATCATTAAAGTGAAATGAAGTCGTAAGGGTGAAGCCCTGAACTGATAGAACTGGGCTCCTTACGTAAAAGAAAGAAACAGCAGCATTCTTTCCTCCATGCAAGGACACTGTGAAAAGATGGCCGTCTACAAGTCAGGAAGCGGGCCCTCACCAGCACCTAACCAAGCTGGCACCCTGATTTCAGACTTCCAGCCTCCAGGACTGTGAGAAAATAAATTCCTATTGTTAAAGCCACACAATCCGTGGTATTTTGTTATGGCAGCTCAAGCTAATACAGTGACCTGGACCAAGTCGGGGGGTAAGTGGTAAGTAGTTGGGTTCTTTTTTTAAAAAATTAATTAATTAATTAATTAATTAATTTTTAGTTGAGTTGGGTCTTTGTTGCTGTGCGCAGGCTTTCTCTAGTTGCAGCGAGTGGGGGTTACTCTTGGTGGCAGTGCGCGGGCTTCTCATTGAGGTGGCTACTCTTGTTGAGGAGCACAGGCTCTAGGCATGCAGGTTTCAGTAGTTGTGGCGTGCGGCCTCAGCAGTTGTGGCTTGCAGGCTTGGTAGTTGTGGCGCATGGGCTTAGTTGCTCCACGGCATGTGGGATCTTCCCAGACCAGGGCTCAAACCCATGTCCCCTGCATTGGTGGGCAGACTCCCAGTAGTTGGGTTCTGAATATATTTTCAAAATTGAGCCAACGGAATCTCCTCTTGAATGGGAAGGAAGGTAGTTAAAGATTTAAGTTGTGAGATGTTGAGTTTGCAATGTCTGCTAGGTACTGAAGTGAGGGGTCAATAGGCAGTTAGACCTATGAGTCTGGGGTTTGGGAGAGATGTGTGGGCCGGAGATATACATCTCCGGGCATATGGGCATAGCACCATGTCTCAGTCACTAGACTGGAGGAGATTCCCGAGGGGACAAGTGTAGGACAAGAGAAGAAGGGGAGAAAGGGACAAAGTGCTCCCTGAGGCACTCCTACATTAAGAAATTGGGGAGAAGAGGAGGGACCAGTGAAGAAGATTGAGAAGGACTGACCACTGCATCAGCAATGTGAAAGTCATTATGATCTTGACAAGGGCAATGCCACAAGTTCAGGGACAGTCTATTTTGTTCACCACTGCATCTTTGGCACATAGCACAATGCCAGTAACCCAGGCAACAAAAATGTGTTCAGTAAACAAAAGACATGATGCAGTGATGAAGTCATTGTTATTCTCATTTCATAGATAATATATTAAGACAAAGAATATTAAATAGTAGCTAGTTAACAGAAGATCAGGGATTCAAACTCAGGTCTAGTTTGATGCCAAAGTTCTATGTAACAATAATGATCAACACTTGCTCTGTTCTTTGATGTGCCAAGAACTATTCTAGTGCTTCCATGTATTATTTTAATAAATTCTCAACATGCCCGAACTGACAACTATTATTTTTATCCCATTTTGTAGAGGAAGAAACTGAGGCAAAGAAGGCTTAATAACTTATGCAAGACCAGCAGCTTGTAACTGCTCACACTGGAATTGACCCCAGCTAGCGGTGGCAGAGCAGGCCTCTGAGTCACCCGTTCGACTCCCCAACTAAGCTCATGCTATTCCATTCACTCCTTCAGAGATACAGTTGACAACGTGGGGGTTAGGGGTGTTGACCCTCTTTGCAGTGGAAAATCCAGTAGAAGTTATGGTTGGCCCTCAGTATCCATGGTTGCATTTCCTCAGTATCCTTGATTCCACATCCACAGCTCCAACCACGGATCGTGTAGTACTGCAGTATTTACTATTGAAAAAAAATCCACGTGTAAGTGGACCTGCACAGTTCACACTTGTGTTGTACAAGGGTCAGCTGCACTGCAATAGTTAGCCAGGGCTGCCATAATGAAGTACCAAGTCTGGGAGGCTTAAACAACAGAAGTTTGCTGTCTCACACTTCTGGAGGTTAGAAGTCTGAGAACCAGGTGTTGGCTGGATTGGTTCCTTCTGAGAGCCATGAGGGAAGGATCTGTTCCAGGCCTCTCTCCTTGGCTTGTGGATGGCCATCTCCTCCCTGTGTATCTTCACATCACCTCCCTCCAGGCCTGTTGGTGTCCAAGTTTCCTTTTCTTATAAGGACACCAGTCACATTGGTTTAGAACCCACCCTAATGAACTCACTTAAACTTAATTACCTCTTTAAATAAGAGGTAATTAAGTTTACATCTTATTCCAAATAAGGTCACATTCAGAGGTATTGGGGATTAGGACTTCAATGTATGAATCTGGCAGGGGTAGTGGGGTACAATTAGCTCGTAACGAATAAAAATACTTTCATGAGGTCTCTAAATTCTAGGGTCAGAGAACCACAGTTGATTTGCTCTGTCATCTGGGAACTGTGATATGCTGGCCAGTCACTTTACCACAGCAAGCCTCAGTGTCCTCAGTATATGGGGATAATAGGGCATGTATATCCCTATTTTTTCTAAATACTGTTAGATTTCTTTGCTGAATGCCTATATAAGCTATTATTCTCACTAGCCTTGCCAACATATGGTGTTATTCTCCCTTCTTATGTTTTGCCATTCAGTTGGGTGTAATATGGTATCTTGTCTTAATTTGCATTTTTCTCTTTCCAAGTGAATTTAAGCATCTCTTCACATTCTGCTTTGCCATTTGGGCTTTGCTTCTGTAAACTGCTATTCATCTCTTTTGATTATTAAAAATTGTTTTCCTGCTTTTTAAAAAAATTGTTAATATGCATGAGTTTACAAATATATATCTTCTACTGGCCTACAAACTGTGTCTATTGTATTCTTTGTTGAACAGACATACAAGTTTTACTGTAGTTGTATTTATCAAGTTTTTTTTTAATGGTTTTAGTTTTTCATTTTGGGATCTTATTTAATAAATCTTTCCCTCCCACAGAACACAAAGATATTCTATACTTTCTTCTATTAGCTTTACAGCTTTCCACATTTCAGTCTTCCATCTGGAGTCTACCACGCAAATGGTGTAAGAATCCAGCTTCATTTTTTTTTCCTTCATATAGTAAGCCAGCTTTTTCCCAAAACAATCTATTAAAAACCCATCATTTCTCATGGAAGAAATCAAAGAGGAAATAAAATAATATCTAGAAACAAATGACAATGAAAACATGATGACTCAAAACTTATGGGATGCAGCAAAAGCAGTTCTAAGAGGGAAGTTTATAGCAATACAATCCTACCTCAAGAAACAAAAAACGTCTCAAATAAACAACCTAAACTTACACCTAAAGCAATTAGAGAAAGAAGAACAAAAAAACCTCAGAGTTAGCAGAAGGAAAGAAATCATAAAGATCAGATCAGAAATAAATGAAGGAAAGAATAGCAAAGATCAATAAAACTAAAAGCTGGTTCTTTGAGAAGATAAACAAAATTGATAAACCATTAGCCAGACTCATGAAGAAAAAAAGGGAGAAGACTCAAATCAATAGAATTAGAAATGAAAAAGAAGTAAAACTGAGACTGCAGAAATATAAAGGATCATGAGAGATTACTACACGCAACTATATACCAATAAAATGGACAACCTGGAAGAAATGGACAATCCCTAGAAAAGCACCACCTTCGGAGACTGAACCAGGAAGGAATAGAAAATATAAACAGACCAATCACAAGCACTGAAATTGAGTCTGTGATTAAAAATCTTCCAACAACAGGGGCTTCCCTGGTGGCACAGTGGTTGAGGGTCCGCCTGCCAATGCAGGGGACATGGGTTCATGCCCCGGTCCGGGAAGATCCCACATGCTGCGGAGTGGCTGGGCCCGTGAGCCATGGCTGCTGAGGCTGCGCATCCAGAGCCTGTGCTCTGCAACGGGAGAGGCCACAACAGTGAGAGGCCCACGTACCGCAAAAAAAAAAAAAAAAAAAAAAAATCTTCCAACAAGAAAAGACCAGAACGAGATGGCTTCACAGGTGAATTCTATCAAACATTTGGAGAAGAGCTAACACCTATCCTCTCAAACTCTTCCAAAATATAGCAGAGGGAGGAACACTCCCAAACCCATTCTATGAGGCCACCATCACCCTGATACCAAAACCAAACAAAGGTGTCACAAAGAAAGAAAACTACAGGCCAGTATCACTGATGAACATAGTTGCAAATATCGTCAACAAAATACTAGCAAACAGAACCCAAGAGCACATTAAAAGGATCATACACCATGAACAAGTGGGGTTTATCCCAGGAATGCAAGGATTCTCCAATATATGCAAATCAATCAATGTGATACACCATATTAACAAACTGAAGGATAAAAACCACATGATCATCTCAATAGATGCAGAAAAAGCTTTTGACAAAATTCAACACCCATTTATGATAAAAACCCTCCAGAAAGTAGGCATAGAGGGAACTTACCTCAACAAAATAAAGGCCATATATGACAAACCCACAGCCAGCATCATTCTCAATGGTGAAAAACTGAAACCATTTCCACTAAGATCAGGAACAAGACAAGGATGTCCACTCTCACCACTATTATTCAACATAGTTTTGGAAGTTTTAGCCACAGCAATCAGAGAAGAAAAAGAAATAAAAGGAATCCAAATCAGAAAAGAAGTAAAGCTGTCACTGTTTGCAGATGACATGATACTATACATAGAGAACCCTAACGATGCTACCAGAAAACTACTAGAGCTAATCAATGAATTTGGTAAAGTAGCAGGATACAAAATTAATGCACAGAAATCTCTTGCATTCCTATACACTAATGATGAAAAATCTGAAAGAAAAATTAACCATTTATTATTGCAACAAAAAGAATAAAATACCTAGGAATTAACCTATCTAAGGAGACAAAAGATCTGTATGCAGAACACTATAAGACATTGCTGAAAGAAATTAAAGATGATACAAACAGATGGAGAGATATACCATGTTCTGGGATTGGAAGAATCAACATTGTGAAAATGACTATACTACCCAAAGCAATCTACAGATTCAATGCAAGCCCTATCAAACTACCAAAGGCATTTTTCACAGAACTAGAACAAAAAATTTCACAATTTGTATGGAAACACAAAAGACCCCGAATAGCCAAAGCAATCTTGAGAAAGAAAAACGGAGCTGGAGGAATCAGACTCTCTGACTTCAGACTATACTACAAAGTTGCAGTAATCAAGACAGTATGGTACTGGCATAAAAACAGAAATATAGATCAATGGAACAGGTTAGAAGGCCCAGAAATAAACCCACACACATATGGTCACCTTATTTTTGATAAAGGAGACAAGAATATACAATGGAGAAAAGACAGCCTCTTCAATAAGTGTTGCTGGGAAAACTGGACAGCTACATGTCAAAGAATGAAATTAGAACACTCCCTAACACCACACACAAAAATAAACTCAAAATGGATTAAAGACCTAAATGTAAGGCCAGACACTATCAAACTCTTAGAGGAAAACATAGGCAGAACACTCTGTGACATAAATCACAGCAAGATCCTTTTTGACTCACCTCCTAGAGAAATGGAAATAAAAACGAAAATAAACAAATGGGACTTAATGAAACTTCAAAGCTTTTTCACAGCAAAGGAAACCATAAACAAGACTAAAAGACAACCCTCAGAATGGGAGAAGATATTTGCAAATGAAGCAACTGACAAAGGATTAACCTACAAAATTTACAAGCAGCTCATGCAGCTCAATATCAAAAAAACAAACAACCCAATCCAAAAATGGGCAGAAGACCTAAATAGACATTTCTCCTAAGAAGATATACAGATTGCCAGCAAACTCATGAAAGGATGCTCAACATCACTAATCATCACAGAAATGCAAATCAAAACTACAATGAGGTATCACATCACACCAGTCAGAATGGCCATCATCAAAAAATCTACAAACAATAAATGCTGGAGAGGGTGTGGAGAAAACGGAACCCTCTTGCACTGTTGGTGGGTATGTAAATTGATGGAGAACAGTATAGAGGTTCCTTAAAAAACTACAAATAGAACTACCATACGACCCAGCAATCCCACTACTGGGCATATAACCTGAGAAAACCATAATTCAAAAAGAGTCATGTACCACAATGTTCACTACACCTCTATTTACGATAGCCAGGACATGGAAGTAACCTAAGTGTTCATCAACAGATGAATGGATAAAGAAGATGTGGCACATACATAAAATGGAATATTACTTAGCCATAAAAAGAAATGAAATTGCGTTACTTGTAGTGAGGTGGATGGACCTGGAGTCTGTCATACAGAATGAAGTAAGTCAGGAAGAGAAAAACAAATACTGTATGCTGACACATATATATGGAATCTAAAAAAATAAAAAGAAAAAACTGGTTCTGAAGAACCTAGGGGCAGGACAGGCATAGACACAGACATAGAGAATGGACTTGAGGACACAGGGAGGGAGAAGGGTAAGCTAGGAAGAAGTGAGAGAGTGGCATGGACATATATACACTACCAAATGTAAAATAGATAGCTAGTGGGAAGTAGCCGCGTAGCACAGGGAGATCAGCTCGGTGATTTGTGACCACGTAGAGGGGTGGGATAGGGAGGGTGGGAGGGAAATGCAAGAGGGAGGAGATATGGGGATATATGTATAGGTATAGCTGATTCACTTTGTTATAAAGCAGAGACTAACACACCATTGTAAAGCAATTATACTCCAATAAAGGTGTTAAAAGATAAAGCCCATCATTTCCCCTTGCTCATATATTATGTTCTATATATTCATAGGTCTACTTCTAAAGTTTCTATGTATTCCATTGCTTTATTTGTCTATTTCTACACTTATCTGTTTATTCCTGTATTTATTATTATTTTTACTTACTACAGCTTTGTGGTATATCTTAATACCCGATAGAGTAAATTCCTCCTCAATGCTCACTCTTCAAAGTTAACTTACTCAGAATTCTTTCCCTATTCATAAAATTTAGAAATGGTTTGTTGAGTTTCTCAAAACATACAAATGGGTTTTGATTGAGATATGTGCATTTGTAGATTAATTTGAGAAATACTGATATGCTTTTGTGTTAAGCAGTTTCATCTATGAATTATTTCACTATTAATTCAAATCTTCCTTAACAGGAATGCCTTTACCTGGGATCACATTCACAGGGCACTTTTCACAAAGATGCCAATGAAGGGTTATGTACAAAGATGTTCCACATGGCACTGCATACCTTGGCAGGGAGGGAAAACCAATCTGGGTGTTCATCCCTAGGGGAATGGATAAGAGCATGAGTGATGGATGTATATTAAGGACTATTATGCAGCAGTAAGAAGCAAAGAGCTAGCTATCCATAGTCACATGAGTAAACATAAAAAACTAAAACTATTGAATGAGATATGAGATTGAGCAAACAAAATGAGATTTATAGCACAGTACCATTCATGTAAGTCAAAAATGCATATCTTTAAGTACTTGTTCTGTAATTTTTTATGAGAGAGTCAGGTGAAGTCACAGAAGGAGTCAGAGGACGGGTTCATGAAAATAGTTTATTATACTCACAGGCCCTAGAGGCAAGAGACACAACATGCCACACAGGACCATGTGGAAAAATGCCAGTGTGGTCAAGAGGCAGAAGACGGGAGCAAGGGAGAGCCAGGGGCCTTTATTGGGGTTTCCCAGGGAAAGGCAAAGCGGTACAGGGGAAACAGCTCAGGACTGGCCTGGTCTGAATAATTTCAGTGGGTCCTAAGCTATAGGAGAGGCCCCTAGTTGCCTGGTACTTGGCCCTGGGATGATTAGGGCAGAGAAATACTGCCTCCTGGGATGTGTGGGGAGGCCAGAGAGAACGGGTCAGGATGCCAGTTGGTTAGTTTGCATATTAAAGGCATGCTCCCTGCTGAGTCCTTGACTATCTTTAATAACTGGCTAGCCCTGGTGCCGGGGGCAGCCTCTCCCCAGCCAGAAAGGTTTTTGAAGATGTCAAAACATCATAATACACAGAAAATTAAAAATATATATAATTTAGTATTTTGTGCATCAGAGTGGGTGCCTATTGGGAGATGAGAGTGGGAGTGAGGATGGGGAAGAAGGGGGAAATCAGGCAAACAAGGGGTCCTACTCATATTAGCGATGACAATGTGCTACGAAATGAGGAATAGTTTCAACTCATCTCGGCTCCTGAGAGAAGTAAGATAATAAATGAGATGAATGGGGATAATAAAAGTACCTTCTCTACTTAACCCACAGGGTTTTTCAGAGATTCATATGGATAGTGTATGGGATGTATCTATTAAGCACAACTTAATATTAGCTATTATTGTGGTTTAATTTAGGAACACGGCCAATGCAGTTTCTCAAGCTTCTCTCTCTTTGGAGGGAAGCTGTGTCTCATCCAGATCTTGTTGGGGGCTTTAGTTTGATTCAGATGGCAATAGAGCTTATCAAAAGGAGGAAACAGGCCAGGCAACATCATTTTTAACTGCACATAAGCGGCTCAAGTAGTATAGGTTGGAATCATTGAATAAATTCATCACATTTAAAATGACTTGTGCATTGCCATTCCCACCAGATTATTTCTGTGTGGTTCACCACCTACTCATTGGTCAATAAACATTTATTTCAAATGAAGCAATGAATGTAATCTTTTCCATTTTTTCCAAGAAAAGATTACCATGTGGCTTTAAGTTTACTTGAAAAATGAGATTCTCGAGAGAAGAACAACCCTACAGTTAGTCACCTTTATATGCCTTACATGTGGCACGAAGTGGAAGCTTAATAAACCTTGAATAAATGACTAAGTGGAAGAATATAATGTGGCCTAACTACCGCATCAGATGCCACCAGTGGGTTCAAGTGGAGAGCTCTGGGATCCATCAAAGTTCTGGTTCATGATATCACTGTAATTTTGGTTTGAGGCAAAAGAGAGACTCTTCAGTCTTCAATCTTAGGCTTGACCTACCAGTTGAACTACTGGCCTCAGAGATAAGAAGCCTGGATATCATGTCACATTATCCTGGGAAAGTAATTTAATCTCAGGCTTCTATTTCCATTTTAAGGATATGAGAGCAGCACATCTGTTCAAATACTCTTTGAAAGCTGCCAAAGCCTGTTTCCAACAAGAAAGACGTCATTGTAAATACCTGCTCTTACCCATGGATGGGAAACAGAAGGTTCTGGTGAATGAGTAGAAGAGTTTCATTGATGCAAGTTACACGTAGACGGCCAATTTTCAGAGAATGAGAATTTCTGACTGTAAACAAAAGCCCGTTTTGCCACTTGCTGATTCTGTAGCTTTGGAGCCTCAACCTCTCTAAGCATGTTTCTTCATTTGTAAGATGAAGATGCTAACAGCATCTCTCTTATAGAACAGGGGTCAGCAAATATTTCTGTAAAATGCCATATAGCAGATATTTTCCACTTTGCAGACCCTGCACGTCTATTGCAACTACTCAACTCTGCCATTATGGTGTCAAAGCAGCCAGAGACAATACATACATGAATAAACATGGATGTGGTCCAGTAAAAACCTTATTTATGGATACTGAAAGTTGAGTTTCTTATAATTTTCACATGACAAAAAGTATTATTCTCCTTTTGATTTTTTTCAACCATGGAAAAACCTTTATACAAAAACAGATGGCAGGTTGGAATTGGCCCTTGGGTCATAGTTTGCCAACTCCTGATACAGTGCGTCTCTGAAACAAAAATGAGGTCATAGTGAGGGCTCAGTAAAATTTAGCTTAGCACCCTTATTATTATCAATTATTTAACTGAAAAGCAACAAAATTCAAAATTATAGATAAAGTGTGATGACAACTAGGTAGCTATAGGAAGAAATATGCCAATGAGCTAACAGTTATGACGTTGGTATAGTAAAAACCAGCTTCAAATGTTTTTTTTTTAAAGAATAAAGCATAAAAATTACCTCATAATGAAAACATAATTTACATTAAAGTGACAAATCTAAAAACAATTAACAATAATTATATTGAATATAAATTCAATCTTCCTTTTACAATTCAGAAGGCATTTCAGGTATCCATTATGCCCAGGGATCAATGTTAAGCGTTAGTTACTTCTATAGAAGACCACAGAGAAACCAAGAATGTGGATGAACTTATGCTAAGCTTATGCCACATCTAAGAAACTGTTTTCCAAGTAGGTCTACCTCCTATGCTTCTTTGCCCTCCTTATCAGTGTTTACTGTTATAAAGGCCAGTAAGTCCACAGTCTAATGAGAGAGATAGACAAGAAAACACCCAAATACAGTACCACGTAGAAGGCGAAGGCAGCAGGAGCAGAAAGGAGGAGCATCCGACCCAGTCGGAAGTGGAAGCGGTTGTAGTTGCGTAGTTATGAAACCGTGGGTTACATTCATTTCATCTGCCTTCGCTAATCAAGGTTGTTTTAAGACTTTCATGTCCTCCAAGCGGTGCATAACCTAAACAATAAGATGTTTGCCCAAGTTATTGTTTAGGAACTTGGAGTCAACTGCATCTAATTCGAGGTCAGCTGGTTAAGGCTGGATAGGACCACTGACCCTTCAACTGGGCAGACGCTAGTGTCCAATCAGTGACCTTTTAACATCAGAGGGCCCAAAACTCCACCCTCAGAATGTGCAGAGGGCTGTAGGCTAGAAACATCTGCACAGAACAACAATTACTGCATCTTTTCCCAATCACCTTTCCTCACCCTCCCCGCACTTCCCATGCCTCATACCACCCTGCTTCTTTATTCTTTGTCCCATAAACTCCCGATCCCCTTGGTTTTGAGGAGGTGAATTTGAGATTTGTTCTCCTATCTCCTCGCTTGGCTGCCTTGCAAATGAAAACTCTTTGCTGCAAACCTCAGCATATTAGCGTTTTGGCTTGTTGTGCGTCAGGCAAAATGAACCTGTTTTGGAAACTGTGATAGAGAGCTTCTTGGAGAGTTGGAGATGGAGCTAAATTCTGAAGGAGGAAAAGAAGGAAGCCAGAGTGTAAGACGAGCATTCCAGACAGGATACCCCATGGGAAAGCAACGTGAGGCAATGGCTGGAGGCAAGGCAGAGCACGGAGGGATTGTAAATATGGAAGGTGGGAATGGCCCAAGAGTAGGATGCAAGCAGGATAGTGGGGAAGACGGAACTAGAGAAGGCAAGAGTCCGTGGGCCCTTTTGGCCATACTCATGATTTAGGACTGTATCCTAATCCTTAAATTGTTCCTTGACCTATAAGTCTCAGCTATTTCATAGCAAAATGGTAACAATGATGTCTACCTAGTAGGATTAATGCTGGGGAGATTAAATGACATAATGTATTAGGTCCTCAATATACTTCAGCATATGCTTTATACTATTGAAATTAATCTATTCAAAAAATTGTTTTGAGATAACTTTCAAGTGAAAGGCATATGTTTTTCCAAAAAAACCACTGCAAATTCAAAACAATGCTGCATTTGATAGCCACTAAGTTTTCAGAGTTTTTCTACTAGTTGAAGACCCATTTCAGGAAGGAGAATCACCCATACATTCTGGTCCCTGGCAAGGATGAAGACGATGGAAAATAAGTGGGAGTTAGGGTTAGGAGGCAGCCTCCTAAATGGCCTCTGCATTGCAAGCGTGCTTGGAATCTGTTCATTTGCCATTTAATAAAAAAGGCTCCAACAGAGGATCCATTCTGAATATTTTGTTTGAGAGTCCCTGTTTCTAATTTTGAAATATATCAAGATAATTATCACTTAAATGTATTTGTTAGTAAAAAAAAAATCTTTCCTCATGTGTTGCTAAAACTATTTTTGTGTTCTTGTTACCTTTTAATTTGTTTTTATACTTCATCAATAAAATAAGAGTGATCTTTAATTCTTCAGATTGGGCCATGTTCTGATTCTATATACTTGACTTTCTTATTTGCTTTGAAAGGGAAGAAGTAAATGAAACTTATGCAAGTAGGGATGATAGTTTAGTTTTTGGATAAGAACAGTGCTTTTTAAATCATGGGACCAGGATTTATGTCAGATTATTATTATAATATTTGCTCCTAAAAAGTTGAATTTAAGCTAACAATTATTTTAAAATAATTTTAAAAAACTCTTACACTTAAATCTTGGAAATAGCAGTCAAAATGACTTAGGGTCAGAAGCAAAAGCTATAGAGGTTAATTATTCTCCCAGCTTTACTTCTGATGTACACTGAGATTGCTACTCCTTTATATTTCCTATCTGTGAAAGAGAGCATTTGTACAGTACTTGTAATCCACAATCATCTAGGGTTGAAAAGTAGAATTTTGAGTAAGTGTATTAATACATTCTGAGAGCAGAACAATTTGGTTTCGGAATTCGAACGTAAATCTCTTCCAGTTCTTCTGGTCTCTGTTCCAACAGACACACCAACTCCTGCTTCCCAATCATGGGGATTAATATGCTACATCTTTCTTTCTTTCTTTTAAATGTATTTATTTATTTTATTTACTTATTTTTGGCTGCATTGGGTCTTCATTGCTGCGCGTGGCCTTTCTCTAGTTGTGGCGAGCAGGGGGCTACTCTTCATTGCGGTGCGTGGGCTTCTCATTGCGGTGGCTTTTCTTGTTGCGGAGCACAGACTCTAGGCACATGGGCTTCCGTAGTTGTGGTTCGCGGGCTCTAGAGCGCAGGCTCAGTAGTTGCAGCGCACAGCCTTCGTTGCTCCGCGGCATGTGGGAACTTCCTGGACCAGGGCTTGAACCCGTGTCCCCAGCATTGACAGGTGGATTCTTAATCACTGCACCACCAGGGAAGTCCTGCTATATCTTTCAATCGTGTAGATACTTTTAAGAAGGAAAGTTTATAATATAAATTAATTGACCTCTGCATTGGATAATTTGTTTGGTTTCCCTCCCGATGGCAGTCAAAAAAAAAGGCCATGAAAGTATTAAAAATTAATTCATCTTTTTTTAGGAGAGCAAATGCAATATGTAGCAAGAAGCAAAAAATGTACTTATTATCCTTTGACCCACTAATTATACTTCGGGGAAGAAAACAATCAGAGACTTCTTATATAGTAAAAAATTTAAAAAGTGGAAACAAACTTAAAATGCTCAATGATTGGGGAATGGTTAGCTAACCCAGAATTATAAGCTGACAAAATATTGTATTATGTAACCATTTAAAAGGATATGCACAAAGACTATGAAAATACATTACAAAATTTGTTTAAAATAATGTTAAATGCATTGTATATGTATATATTGATTACAATAATGCAAAAACGATGTATTCATATAATATTGAGGAGAAGAATTCAGGAGTCAGTTAAGAAGTAGCTGGTCTACATTGCATATGACATTCTTTTCAGTAGGTGATTTTTTGGGGTAGTCTCTGAAATAGTAAAAAATGCTGCTGTGATCAACTTATCACTTAAATTTCCTTGTTCTTTTTCTCTGTTTTCTTTTTCTTGGTGCACAACACAGTGATTTAGTATTTCTGTACATTTCCAAATGATCACCACGATAAATCTAGTTACTATATTTTCTCGTTCTTTTAAAAAATATGGCCCCCAAAGATGACCTAAACCTTGTACTTGCCCATTTTTCTCCCTTTTTATGTCCCAAAGGAAATGCATTTTTTTCCTCCTGATAAATATTATGAACCTGTTTATTCAGTAATTGAGTGTGTTAATGGACATCCAGTCACTCACTCTTTGGTGCGCCCACGAGGCTCTTTCCGCCGGAACTCATGACTACTTAAAGAAGACACACTGCCCCTCTTCTTCAGTAAATGAGCCGTTCTGTCTTTAGCAATGTCTGACATCATCATAACCTATGGAGGAAAACTTTTGTAAAATACTGAACAAAAGATCTGAAAATATTTTAGTATAACACAGAGACTCATTCTAAATAAAGTACACAGATTTTTTTTTTAAGCATTTTGGAATAGGGAAGTGGGGTTTCCTAAAGAGTGATTTTTAGTATATGTTGTTATTCTGGTCAGTATAACTGGAAATATGATAACTCTTTTTAAAAATATTTCAGAATTTATAAGAAGTAGAGACTTCCTTTTTTGTTTTATTTTTATTTTTTTGGCTGCACTGCGTGGTATGCGGGATCTTAGTTCCCTGATCAGGGATGGAACCCGCTCCCCCTGCAGTGGAAACACGGAGTCTTAACCACTGGACCACCAGGAAAGTACCATCTGATAACTTTTATTTATGCAATAGCATACTTAATTCACACAAGCATACATTAAGCTGCAACAAAAATACTTAACTGCAGTAAAGTCACTGAGAAATGATAGCCATATGTAGAAGAACGATATTAGCCTACACCAGAAAACAATATTTTTATTGCCTCCCCAAATTTAATTTCAATGATATTTTGCTAATTAACATTTGTTGTTGTTGCTATTACTTTAAAAATTAAGATGAGCTGCTTCTCCAAAGGGTATTTTTTTTTCAAGCAACAGTGATTTACTTTGTAAAGAGCAAACAGAACTTTTTTTTTTTTTTTTTTTGCGGTACGCCGGCCTCTCACTGTTGTGGTCTCTCCCGTTGCGCAGCAACAGGCTCCGGACGTGCAGGCTCAGCGGCCATGGGTCGCGGGCACAGCCGCTCCGCGGCATGTGGGATCTTCCCGGATCGGGGCACGAACCCGTGTCCCCTGCATCGGCGGGCGGACTCTCAACCACTGCGCCACCAGGGAAGCCCAGAACTTTTAATGAAGTAATTTATTGGAAAACCTACCTCCTCTCACAAATGCTTGTGAAAAAGCTGGTAATGGACTTCCCAGAACTTGGACTGTAACTCTACTGCCCTATTGCCTACATACAAGTTTAGACATTCATTGGAATTATTTTATAATCTGTAAATCTGAGAGCCCCAACAGGGAGACACTGTGCTAGGCACTAAAATAGAACTAAAACAGTCCCTGCCTTCAAAGAGCTGGCAGTTGAAGTGGGTAGGGCAGACAAGAACACAACCTTAAACCCCAGTGTGATCAGTGTCAGGGCAGACAGAGGCAAAGGGTACTGAAGGGCACACAAATACAGCAGAGGTACTGTGTGTTAGGAAGCGAGGCAGTGTGGGGGGTGTGTGATTGTGGACCTGTGTGTGAGAGTGTGTGTACATGGGTGTGAGCATCTCTATGTGAGCATATATATGTCTCTGTGGGCATGTGCTTGTGTGTATGAGCATGAGTGTGTCCCCATGAGTGTGTGAGGCTGTGTGTATGAGTGAGTGTGTACAGAAATGTGTGTGCCTGTGAGTGCCTATGTGAGCATCTGTTTGTGTATGTACCTGTGTGTATGAGTGATTATCTGTGTACCTGAGTGTGTGCCTTTGTATGTCGGTGTGTGCACCTTTGTGTGTGATGTGTCTGTGCACTGAATGCATGTGTGTTTGAGTGTGTCTGTGTACATGAGTGTGCCTGTGTGAGCGTGTATATGTGTGAACAAGACATACTGAGCCTGTTTAAGTGGGTCATTCAGGTTCCAACCTTAAAGTGACACTGACAGACCTCGGTCTGCTCACCTGTTTCCAAAGCTGCCCCGCAGGCCAGAATTGGGACCTGGAGGTCCAGAGGGGCTGAGGCCGCCGGTGTCGCCAGACCTCAGGCAGACTGCTCAGAACTCATGCTGCTCCACGATCGGACCGGCTGGCCAGCTCTGCACTGGGCAACACTGTAAAGCCGAGACACACAGGCGGGCAGGAAACAAAAGGCCAGGACCTGCTTCCAGTTCCAAAAACTGGGGCCACTTTTTTCTTATTTCTTGGAGGGAGGAGGAATAAGGCATTAGAAAGAGAGGTCGTGGACAAGGCAGGCAGGCCATTTCTAACACAAGGCCCTCCCCGCTTAGCCCCCTCGATCCTCGAACTTGCATTTTGCCTCGGTCAATCTTCTCTGCTCCTGCCCAGACGCGCTGCGGAGTGGTCGCACTTACCTAAGGCAGTGCTGGAGACGCAGACGCGACTCGGCGGGGGTCCTCCCGGACCACGGGCTCTTCCGCTGCCGGGACCAGCGCGGGGCGAGGCTCCCGTCTCCCAGGCTTCCCTCTGCCCGCGAATGCCTGCGCACTCCCCCTGGACTCCGCGGCCTGTCTCCAAGGTGACCTTCTCAAACAGAGTCCTTGGCCCGCCCCAGGCAGACATAGTAGTTGCGTAGTCCTCTGAGCCGCCTGAGGATGTAGAGGATCTCCTCGTCACTGCCCAGAGGGGGCTGCCCTGAGCCTGGCTGTGCCTTGGGGTGGCCGTGAGCTGGAGAGAAGCCGAGGCATTCTGTAGCGAGGGGGACATCTGGGAACTCAAGGGGCAACCCTGAGAGCCCTCATCAGTTTCCTTTTGCAGATGTCAGGGGCAGGAGTGGGAAATGCTGCCGGTTCCTAGGACGGGAAGTGCGAGGTACAGAGAGAAAGGAAAGCACCCCTTTCCCTTGCCCCGACCCCTGATCTGCCTTCCACCACCCCAAGGCACAGATGGTTGATAATAGAGCTCACATTTACCAGGTACTGGCAAACAGTTTTAGTTTTATCTAGTCCTCCCAATAACTCTTTCAAGAAAGCACTGTTGGGACTTCCCTGGTGGCACGGTGGTTAAGAATCCGCCTGCCAATGCAGGGGACACGGGTCCGAGCCCTGGTCCGGGAAGATCCTACATGCCGAGGACCAACTAAGCCCGTGTGCCTAACTACTGAGACCGCGCTCTAGAGCCCGTGGGCCACAACTACTGCGCCCATGTGCCATAATTACTGAAGCTCGAGCACCTAGAGCCCAGGTTTCACTACAAGATAAGGCACCACAACGAAGAGTAGCCCCCGCTCGCTGCAACTAGAGAAAGCCCACGTGCAGCAAGGAAGACCCAACACAGCCAAAAATAAATAAATAAATAAAGGAAATTAAAAAAAAAAAAAAAGCAGAAAGCGTTGTTAGTCCTTTACAGATTTAGAGAATTGAGATTCTGAGATATTGAATAATATGCCCAGGGCCGCTTGGAACTCATCGGCTTATCTTTTGGGCATTACAAACTTTCACGTTACACTTTCCTTGACACCACTCTCCCCAATCCTTAAAGTTTACGAAGATTTGAAATGGAGGCTGTTTGGGGTTGAGAACCCACCTGACATAAATAATAGGCCCTTCCTCCTTAATAACTATCCCTCTTCTAACCCCAGAGCCCTTCCCCCAACCCAAAGCAAACAAAACCAGACCCTGAAGGGACCTTCACATAGTGGGCAATCATTGGAAATAGAAAAAGATGGTGCCCTAAGCACCTAGCTTGGTGCATGTCCATTAATGAGTGCTCAGTGCAGCTAGAATTGGCTGTCAATAGCAATACATCTGCATAACGGTAGAGCGCATAAGGATTAGGATAGCATTGGAGAAAGAGCATTAACATTTTCTGGCCCATCTCAATCCCTATTCACATAAAAATAAGAACAGGAAAGGATTGTTGACTATTTACTATATAATAGTTAGGAACTGTTAGGTGACTGATAAATATTATCTCATTTAATCTGTTCAGTGACCCTAGGATAAGGGAATAGTAACTCTATTTTTTTTTAAGATAAGGAAATGAAGAATCATTGAGTAACATGCTCAAGACTATAGTTAAATTATAGAATGAGATTTGTCCAACTCTATAGCCCTTGCACTGTGCCAGACCTTCTGCCCACCATGCCCACCCTAAATATGCAATGAAGTTTTCCAGAAATGTGGTAAAACTTTAAGAGGCTGGTAATAAAAGAGGTTCACAACTCAACTTATTTTTGTTTTTCATTTATTTTCCAGAAAAAAATCACATTTAAATAGTAACTTACTTATATATTTGATCTTGTTCTCAAGTAAAATTAAACTTTGTCCTGCAATGGGAACCCTAGTGGCAGTAATGTGCCATGATAAATAATTGCATATTTAGGATTTTGTAAAATGGGTGATTGGGAAAATTATGAAGGAAAAAACACTTGTAAAAATCATTATTTACAAAAAATGATATCCACACCTTTTCTAATTTATAAGGCAAGTAACATTAAAATGTTCTCATGGTTATCTTCAAGAAGTCAATATTACACATTCATATCACCATTGTTCATCAGAGAGCTTTGGGCAGTTCTGTGAAGGAACAAATCCTTGCTTTTTTTTTGCTGTTTTTTTCTTGAGCACGGCACATAAGCAGTAAAGATTTCATCACAGCTACAAGAATTAAGTATTCTCTATTGAATTACACATGTAGGAAAAAGAGCCAGCCATCAATATTTTAACTAATTTTAAAAGTATATTTGAGTATTTTACCCCAGAGTTTTTTTTTTTTTTAATAAATATTTTATGCTCAAGGTATTTTGTGAAAATATATACTCCAACCAAGGTCATAAAGACATTGTTTACTTTTGCTACAAAGATCATGGAGCACTCTAAATAAAAGCTACCACCAACTCAAAATATACACTAACAGCATTTTCTTTAAGAAAGACAGATGACTGAATTTTATTACCTTTAGAAATACAACAAAATTTCTCTGAGATTCTTTTCCTAGTTTCTCTTATTGTTAAAAGTACAAAAAAAAATCAATGCCTTCCATTGCCATTTAGTAGGCACAAAATTAACATTTGATCATTACATTCATACAGATCTCTATGCAAAGTGAAAAAAAAAATCCTTTGTATATTGAAACCCAATGCTCTTCAAACAGTTTAAAAAGCCAGCTCTACAAATGACTGCTTGGCCTGTAGTGAAGTCCTAATGAATTAAAAATTGAACTATATTTAGAGAAATGTAAAGTGATTCAGCTTTACCCTTTTCTGTCTGATAACAAGACAGTTTACCCAGGAATTATTAAAGGAACTTTGTTGATTTTTTGTGAAAATGATTTGCAAAATAAAGCAAAGCAAAAAAGAACTGCTTAATGCTCATTAATAGAGTGTAGAGTCCTGCAAAATCTATACTAAATAGTGTATTTTTCCTAGGTTTAACTGAAATGTTTTTCATATAATTTCTAACAAGATTATGTAAAAATGCAGTCAGCATCAATCCATCATGATTCAATTTCTTAAAGTGTTTAGATAAAGTATTACCAAAGATTGTTTACTAGTATTAATTCTACTCTGTAAAGAAATTTGGACCATCTTCAACAGATAGCAGCATGATGTGATGGTCATAAGTGCAGATCCTAAAAATAATGCGAAAAATTTAAAATAGTAAAACAATTTTATTGTTTTGTTTTGAATACTTTAGGTGATAAAGTTAAATTCACTAAGATATACTTATGAAATTTAAAGTAGATAGTAAATCATTTAAAGTGGCAGAAATTTTCCTTAGAGTTAAAACAAAAACCCAGAAGCATCTTTCCAAAGCATTCCTGGTTATATTATTTGAAATTGCTGAAAGATATGTAAACCAGTGTTAAAAAGAAAACTTTTCTAAAGTTTCTTCAAGATGTGATTAGAAAGAAAAGTGTTTTTCTGATCCAAAACTTTCTTAAGCTTCATTAAAACACTAACATTTATTATCAATGTCTAAGGAGTGGGTTGGGACTATGATCTAGGATCATTTATTCTCAGACCACAATGAACATTTGCCAGAAGCAGTAGTCCTGAACATGATTTGGAAAACACTGGAATACAGTGAATGAAGTAGAATTACCCTTTACTTATTTTCTTTTGCCAATTAAGGGACACATAAAAATATATTTGCTTTTCATTGAAACGTCTTTTCCTGTAAGGTCAAAGATGTATATAGAACAGGCAATGTACTGCACTAGAGATAGAAGGAGACGATTAGAAATACTATAAATCAAAGGAAAAATAACATTAGAAGTTAAGCCTAGAGAATAAGTTATTATACCCATGATGGATGTCAACAAGGAGGTGACTTTCTCTCCTAGCAATACTCATTTTGGATAGACATCAGATATTAAACATGAGGGACAGTCAAGAGGTCTGACCATGGTCAACTCAATAGACCCTAAAATTTGATCTTTCAAGAAGGATATTTGGTATTCAGTTAGATATTTAAAATGCAGCTCTAGCCTATAGAAGATTACAGAACATCAAAGAAATAGAAATGCTAGTGGGTTTTGTTGTTTGGTTTTAATATTTGGAGACTTAAACATTGCACTCCTATCTCATTTTTCCTCCATACATTCCACAGACAAAAAGTAATGTAATGGTAGCCATGTTTGATTCACAAATGAGCAAATGGCATTTAACTACTGTTTGCTGAATGAAAAAAAAAAAAAATGGAAGGAGCAGGAAAATACAATAAAGCCTGAAGAGAGAAGTGCACGTAGTAAAAGAGGTGGGGTGGGTCATCAGAACAGTCTCTTTAATCAGTGTAACAATGATTGACTTGTTCATTCATATCAACAATTTAATTTGACTCATTTTAAGGAAACATCATGTTGACAACTTTTAAAGCGATATTTAGAGATCACCCTAATTTTGATACCATAAAAAAATTATGCTTCCATTTAAAAAAAATTGCTGACCAGAAAACCATGTAGCAAAATGAATACATTTACACTGAATGGGATTTTGCTCAAATGCATAATCTTTTGGAAAAAAGAAAGTTAAAAAAAAACAAACAAGAAACCACAAACGCATCTCCTTAGTAGATACAGGCACATTTTACTGTGTCATTCAACTTTAACTGACAGACTGTGATTATTTTGAGAAAAAAAAAATGCAAAAATGAAAGCAATTGGTGCAACTGTTTTGGAATGACAGTAGTCCGTGCTTATAAAGCATCCAATTCAAAGGCCTACAAAATAAACAGTGTCAGCTCACAAGTTAGATGCCTGTGTCCCTTGCAGGAAGGGAGCCATGTTTTAGGACATTTTATTTGGAGAATGACAGCTTGCAACCTACCTACTTCTTTTAATCTTTTAAGACATTGACAAAAAGGACAGAAAAATGACAATGAGAGAATGCATTTCAGGTCAGTTTGAGATAGCATAAAAGAACTCTAAGGAAACAAGGAATTTTCCTAGAAAAATCCCTCTACCTGTTTTTTTTCTTCAAGATTGTAGGAAGCTAAGTGGACTGAATGAAAAAATAAGCTCACTAGAAAAATGGTATTCAAATGATAATTGAATGTATAAAATGTGATGCAATGTCAGAGCTAAGAAGTATTTGAGAGATCTACTAGGGCAGTGATTCTCAAATTTTGGGTGCTGTCAAAATACATATTCTTAAACCCCACCCCTACAGATTTATTTATTCAATATCAATTTATTGATGCCCACTACATTCTAGGCTCTGGGGATATAGTGGTAACTAAGCCAAAATCATTTCCCTTGTTAAATAAATGATAATACAAGTGGTCCACAAATCATGCTTTGAGAAACATATTCTTTTCCAAGAAATATGCTTTTGGAATTATCCTTATTTTGGTATTAATTTTTCATAGCACCTTTTACCTGGGTACTTAGTGGAATATGTATAGTAAAATAAAACAGAAGAGTTCATTTCCCAGAATGAACAAGTAAAACAGGTCAAGGACTCCCACTGCTGTCAAGATAACTGGGTTACTTCCAGCTGCTGTGTCACTTTGGGCAAATTATTAATTTGTTTAAGCCTCAATGTCACCATTTGTAACTTACTAATTAAAAAGAGTATCTACCATTTGGGGGTTGATATAAAGATTAAGTGAGCTAACATCTATAGTGACTGGTACATGGTAAGCACTCAAGAGAATATCTATTTTTACTGTATATCAATTACTATGATTGTACAAGTTTTTTTTAAAGCCCGCAAAGGTGGATGTCTCTGAGTCAACTAGAACCATGGAACTTCTGAGGCGAGAGAAGCTTTATAGATCATGGCTGTGTTATTATGGTATTTAAACAGTGCTCTGGAGGACCAGATTTAAACTGCTGGAGGAACTCCTTCATTGCTCTGAGCTGTTTTGCCTAACAGGATTCCATGTGCAATTTTAGCAGAAAAAAGTTTGGCTGTTAAGAAAAGCTTGGAAACCACTGTCAATCTCAACTCCTCATTCTAAAGGTGAGAAATTAAAGAGGGCTATGATTTGTCCAAGGTCACACAGCAAGAGTTAGTGGTAGAGCTAATGTAGTTACCAGGCTTCTTTGAAATGAATATTTGGAAATGGAAATATGAGTAATTATGGCCTCAAACACTTTGCAGATTGAGATTCAGTAAAAATACATAAAAACAAAAATAAAACAACTGTAGTTTGACTTTCTGGAGGGGATGGTTCCTCTTTATTCACTTGAAACCATTTGAAATGTGGACATTCTTTCTTTACAGGTGAAATGTACTTCCAAATACTATGCAGTGAATATTCATTTTGGCTGTATGTGTAGAGAAGAATAGAGCTTTAAAAATAATTTAAAATGTAATTGTTTGGAATTGTATGTTCCAATTATGCTAAAATTCAGACTAATTCTTAAGAAAAAATATTTTTTAAAATAACGTGAAAATATGGAATTTATTTGAAAAAAAAAATTTCCCATGTTGCAAAATAAAGCATTCATACTTTCTATCTTGTTAGAGCAGAATCTTTTTTAATCATAATGCTCAGGAAATGGTGTTCTGGTTAATGAGAACCCTTTCTTTTTATTTGAACCCTTGGTATTGAAAATCTAAATATGTACTAGCCCATTTTGTTTTAGGAATTGATAATGAATCTGACTTAGTGTTTCTTTTATAATTACATTGTCTAGGATCATTTTTCCTAACACAAATTATTATTGTACAGTACTTTGGATACAGGAGTAACAGGAGATTATAAACTACAAGATTAAAAAAACCCACCAAAATCTAAATCCCTGATATGAGTTAATTGTGTTATTATATGACCTATTTTCTGAAAGAAGAAGGGATATATTCTCTATGAAGGTTCTGGTATTCAATAATAATAATAAAAATATTTCAAAATTAATAATTTTGAAATCTCTGACTTTCATTCTGTTTCATAAACACCAATTATGGAATCATAGGATATCTTCATAGTTTCAAATTTAGTGCCTAGAGACATTTGAATAATGTAGAGATCATTGTAATCTGTTTTAAATTACATTATATATCAACCAAATTATTCTATGAAAAGAAAACCCTTGTGTTTAATTACTAATTCACTCTAGAAAGATATAAAATAAAATAAGATATAATGAGCAAGACATGAGAACCAATAATATTTATACACTTTTAATATGCCTTTGTGTTAATATTCAATATGTTTTCTCATGAACTGATTTCTTAAAAACATATTTTTATATTCATATGCTGGATAATTCTCAATTTTCTGTTACTTACTCTCCATTGGTTTCAGTGTCTGAAATTTCCCCATGTTTCATGGGATTTAAAAGTTTGCATTTACTATTTTGGTTACAAAATCAAATTGAATATCTTTGCTTAAAGTGAGTTTATTACTTACTTGTTCAAAAAACTTCAACACCAGAGACTGCTTGGCGAGCCAATTGAGAGTTGTTTGAACAGTAAGATTTCTTCTAAGGTAAAACAGGTCATTTTGAACATTCTCTTGGTAGCAAGCACTGATTGAGAAGTACAAATATTAATTTAAAAAGTTTCACTATTAACAATTGCCAGTCACAATCTCATTTTAAATGTAAGACTTACAAAATTTAATTTGATTCTAAAATTTAAAGGGGCTAAAGGTTCTTTGTCAAGCATGAATGAATGTAAAATAAAATTTATCAACTAATGATGAATATAACAACTTAATAATTATAATTAGTTAATAGTATAACCTAGAGTAGGAATTAGTTTATGTTTAAAATAGGTTCTATGACTTAAAGGAAAATTCATGTTTTCAGATTGTAATGAAGGAAGGTTTTACAACTGGGACCCCTGAAGAAGAGCTTCTTCATCCCGAATTCCCATATTATGAGGCCAGACTGAGTAATTACAGTTTTTATTATACCTTGCAACAATGAAATCATAACATACATTTTTGATAACTCTCTTTTTGATTCCCCAAGAATGGCAAAGATTTATAGTTACATACAATGAATCTTATCCAAAAGGAAATTTATTGCACAATAATGTGGTTAGAATTTGATTTATAAAGCTTATTTTTTCCTTCCCAAATGATATAAATGATGACAATTAAATTTCTCCTTCTGGATTTAAGTAGGGGACTAAAATCTTTTTTTTCTGAGATATTTAGACTCAATGTTTTGGTTCCTATTGGTAAAGAGGAAGATGCTTGGTACCATTCCCCATGCTGGATGGGAGGCACTCTCTCTATAGAGTTATTGTGCAAAAGTTGTTAACCAGTTCAACTATGGAAATTCTTGAAATTTTAAAATCACAATTTTTGTTTTAGTCTGATTATTCAGTAATCTCCACATCTGCTAAACTGTGGAGAGAGGGGGAAGTAGTTAAGACTTCGACATCTTCTTTACTCTTGATTATAATTTCATAAACTTTAAATATGAATTGCTTTCCCTTTTTACACAAGTTATAAAAATAAGAGGGCCTGTTTACACAGTTTGCATTTTTATGAAATTTGCAGTTTGAAAAAAAAGCTTTTTAAAAAGTGGTAATTAATGCTTTTCTTTGAATATGCACATGTACCTTAGAATTTTTTTTTTCTGAAATAGTTTCTGACTTTAACCCACTAAATATTTGAAGATAGAATTTTTATTTAGCACTAGAGTAAAACATACTAAGGACCGAAGAAAAGGAAGTTTTTTTCTGGTTCCACTGAATTTTCTTTGTGTGTGGCACCCCCTTATGACAGCTATCAATATTATATTTAAATTTTATATATTGACAAAATGCAATCTACCTCTGTAAGCATTGTGCCATTCAACAGTACTACTATTAAATTTACATACCACAGTTTAAATTACATCCATTTCAGGAATGGTAAAATGCTAAAACTCAAGTATAACTGCCTTACTGGAATGAGTACAATTTACAAATACAATAATTACATTTTAAAACCATTAACAATATTACACCTAGAAGTAAATACTGTAGGACTGGTCATCATGGTATTGTGTGAGGGAAATCATTGCTGAAAGTCATTGACATTTCCAGCAGATATACCCCAAGTGCAGATTTTGGTTTGTTTTCATCAAACCAAAATTAAAACCTGTTTCTCATACAGTAGTTCTCCATTATATGAATCCTCCAAATCCTTGCATAAGATTTTATTAGTTATCTGCCAAGTATTTTCCTGCAAAATAAAACAACATATCAACGGTTACCTGCTAGTTCCATAATGTGGTTATTATGTGGGTAACATTTCTATTCTTCCTGCCCTACTCCTAGAAGCCAATACTATGTAATTGAAGGGTCCAATACTAACATAAAATACATAAAGTTTATTAAGTTTTCAACTTTCCAGACCAGCTAGTTGCCTTTTCACATTTCCATATAGGAATACTTTGCAGAGGTTTGGGTTGCCCGGAATAGCTTGGAAGATTTGTTCCTGGATGGGAGAATCCAACTTCTTATAGAAAGAGTAACCATATAATTTCCACCCTGGGCCATTTTTGAGAACAAAATGGGTGCAGTTAATAATTATGTCAATAAGGCAGACATAAAAACCAGGATGTATTCCAACAAATCATTGACCAAGATAATCACCTTAATATTGGGGAATCCCCACCAATAAACTCTCGTGTGTGCCAAAAACCTGTCTCATTATCACATTTCAGCTCTAGGCAACCACTTCTGATCTCTGGTCTAGACTTTTTAAGGTGCCATTAAAGTGAAGATGGATCCTCTTAGATCTCAGCTAAGCCTAGACAAGTCTAAAATCTATGAAGACCTGCTGAAGAAGAAAAGTTTTCAGGTAAGAGATAAATTCAAAATTAACATTCATCTTGCTTGTCAATGTAACAAAAGTAGGATTTACCCCCATTAACCTCAGTGTACACACCTATATAATGGGAATGACAGGTCAGTCCCATATAAAAAATAGCCAGAGCCATGATAAGTATCCAGGACCTTCCTGATTTCTGATTCCCAGTTTCATTGTCCTATTTTTACTTCATTCAACAGTTGGTTTGCTTTCTGATTGTGATGGGAAATGGGGATTGGGAGTGGGGAAGAAGAGGACGAAGATGATCAGAAAATCACAACCTATTCCTTCTTAAGGAAGAGTAGCTAAGGCAACATTATTGTTTGCAGATGAAACTCACAAGATACCCACTTACCTGCAGCAAACCTTTTCTTGATGAGTGAAAATCTATACCCTGCTCCAACAAGTTCAATGTCACAGCCAGAAAGGGTGCTTCCTTCACTTGTAAACTGCACAACCAATGGGGAAGGTTTGCTTGGGCCTTCAGATAACTGAAATCTTGCCAATAAAGAGCCCACTCCTACAAAAAGAGTATTATTACAAGATAGTCAACACAACATTCTGGATATAACTTTGGAAATTGTATTCAAAGTTAATGTGCAAAATCGAACTTACTAGAAAATAGTATATGTTTCAGTATAAATAGAATAAAATTTATCATTAAATATTATTCATGACGTTTTTTGCACGCTGATAAAAATGTAATTCAGCCAAATGGTACTTCAAAATTTGGAAGCATGCTGCTTGGAACGCAATGTATTTTCCAGTTTATGATTAATATCAGAGGAAAGTGAAAAATATCTAGCTATCAGGGAGTGTGAGATCTGATACAGAATGGAAATATGCCTCATTAAAAGCTCTTCTCTGCTTAAAGTATGGTCTGTTTGATGTGGGGTCTTGGGCAGAAAAGAGGTAGCAGAGGATTCATTGAAGAACTATTTTCTTTTATTGGTTAAAATAAGTATATACCAAAGTGAACTGAAATATTTTGCTTACTTTTAGTGCTAAATGTATTTTGGTTAATAAGTTTCTAATATCTGAAAGTTATTTCAGCTTTATATATTAAATAAAATAAGCCTGTGATTACATTACCTCCATTTTCTGACTTCTGAGAAATATCAGGAATCTTCCACAATATTCTGTGCTGTTCAGCATTCCTAAAGATAAAGTAGGTAAAAGACTTTTTCATATGCAAGGGTTTCTGTTTAATGGAAGTCGTATTTTTCCAGATAGTGTTAATTAATAAAAATGATCTTAAAAATTTTAGCTACAATTAAAGCATTATCTATCTATCATCTATCTATCCATCCCTTCCTCTTTCCCTCCCTCCTGCCATCTATCTATCTACCTACCTACCTACCTATCTATCCCTTCCTCCTTCCCTCCCTCCTTCCATCTGTCTATCTATCTATCTATCTATCTATCTATCTATCTATCTATCTATCTATCTATGTATCCCTTCCTCCTTCCATCCCTCCTTCCATCTATCTATCTATCTATCTATCTATCCCTTCCTCCTTCACTCCCTCCTTCCATCTGTCTACCCAGCCATCCATGCATCCGTTCATCCATACATAAATACTCTCCTTTCTCTTTCCTTATTGTAACTAGTCACAACACTGTCAGAGAGATAAACATTTAGAGGACAATGCAGTTAAATTTTTTTTAACACATCTACTGAATAAATAGATGGGAAGTGTTAGTTGATCAATTAATTCAGGTAATTTAAATTGGAGCTGTCACATGGCTGACATTCTTTTTTTTTTTTTTTCTTTTTTAATGTTCTACTTTTTGCTTCTAACAATCATATGGAAAAACTGGAGTATTTTTCCTTAGGAGAAAAGGCTTTTTTTAACATCTGCTATTGGTACTCAGTGTCTATTCTGTTTCTGTTCCCATACCTTCTCTAGTGTGCCTTTTAATAGTCCAGAGGCTGCAAAATGAAACTCAGACTCCCTTGTAATTAGGGTCCTAGATGCAGATTAGGGTCCATCAATTATAGGTACTACTTGAGATCTGGCGGATAGAAGGGAGGCAGAGGCCATTTTCCTGATGCTTTTTGGGCTGTTTTCTGCTGGTCAGCAGCCTAACTGAGATGTGGGGATCTTGTTAAACAGTGCTCCAGTCCAGTCTCAGTTTTGTAGTTGTTGAGAAGCAGTTTAGGCAGTGCCAGTAGGAGCTTTCTTATCCTTGGATTCTCATGAGGGTGGTGGGTTCTTGAATTCAATGACTCCACTGACAGCCTTCTAATTTCTCTCCTTCCTGGTTGTAGCAGAGGTAGCAGCTCCCCTGGTGGACCAGTTCTGCAATCTTCTGGGAAATATTCTTGGAGATCCAGTCTAAAGCTTGTTCCTCTTTTTTTCTGTGAACATCTAAATCCCTGTGTTAAATCATTTTCTGCTTGAAATTAGCTATAGCAGCTTCTGTTTAATGCCCTGAACCCTGACACCCAGGCCTGCTGTGATCTCTTCCTGTAGGAAACACAAATGCTAAAAAGTCTGTGATCCCTTTGCCCAGGAGCCCTTTGGTGAAGAGGAAAGGGACTAATGGCTCCTTACCAGACTGCTGGTGGGAGCACAGCCTGGAGCTTGGTTACCCCTCCATCTATGGGGACCAGGAACTGCACATTGTTGAGGGCCACGGCCGTTGTCATTGCATCCGTATTGTACTTGTAATCTATGCGCAGGTCGGTGCTTGCCGGCTCACATCGCCAGTTCACTGCCAGGTTCAGAGGTGTGGACTGAATGCCCTGGGCTGACACCTTGCCAAAGACAGGAAGGAGAACACTTAAGGCTTGAATATTAATCTGAAACAAACCCAGAAGCTATTATTATCTCCCAATGGAATATTCTTAGATATCAAAAAGTCATAATGTTGTTTGCGCCGCTCACAAACGAGCACTCAGTAAAAAAATCACCATGAAGGGTGCCGTATGAGTGAGTGCTGAGCGCTTCAGGTGAACTGTTACCGATTAAAAATATAAAATCAATTATTAAAGTTTCTATAGCACTTTAGAGTTTACAATGCACTTTATGTCAGATAGGGAGCTGGTAGCACACTGGTTAGGAGCTGAGGCCAAGAAGGCAGCCAATCCTGGGTGTGAGGTCGTTTTTCCTTTCTTTCTTTCCCTTTCTTTCTTTCTTTTAATTGAAATAGAGTTGCTATACAATATTATATAAGTTACAGGTGCACAATATAGTGACTCATAATTTTAAAGGTTATACTCCATTTATAGTTATTATAAAGTATTGGCTATATTCCCCATGTTGTACAATATATCCTTGTACCTTATTTTATACCTAATAGTTTGTACCTCTTAATCCCTTACTATTGCCCCTTCCCCTTTCCCTCTCCCCACTAGTAACCACTAGTTTGTTCTCTATATCTGTGAGTCTGCTTCTTTTTTGTTATATTCACTAGTTGGTTGAATTTTTTGATTCCACAGATAAGTGGTATCATACAGTATTTGTCCTTCTCTGTCTGACTTGTTTCACTTAGCATAATGCCCTTCAAGTCCATCCATGTTGCTGCAAATAGCAAAATTTCATTCTTTTTTATGGCTGAGCAGTATTCTATTGTATACATATACCCCACATCTTCTTTAACCATTCATCTATTGATGGACACGTAGGTTGCTTCCATATCTTGGCAAATTGTAAATAATGCTCCTGTGAACATGTATCTTTTCGAATTAGTGTTTTTGGTTTTTTCAGATATATTTGGGTGTGAGTTCTGATTGTCACTTCCAAGCTGAGTGATCTTTGACCAGTCACTAAAAACTTCTCTGTGCCTCCGTTATTTCCTCATCTGCCAAATGGGAATGATAATATATATTTTTTAATTTTTAAAAAAGTTTTTGGCTGTACCGTGTGGCATACGGGATCTTAGTTCCCTTACCATACTCATGCCCCCTGCACTGGAAGGGCGGACTCTTAACCACTGGACTGCCAGGGAAGTCCCAGAAATGATAATAATATTTATGCCTAGAGATGTTAGGAAGATTGAAGAAGAAGTTTTATATGAAACACTCGGCCTAGTGCCTCACATACAGTAAGGAGTTAACATTTTAATACATGTTACCTATTAATATTCTTATCATATTTGCTCTTCACAAACCAGTGAGTTAGACAAAGGTGAATTTGACTAAGGAAAAGCCAGGCTTGAAGAAGCAACAAAAAGTTATAAGACAATAATATCAACTAGAATCCTGGGCCCACAGTGAAAAATTTGCAAGGTTATTATTTCTATGTACCTTTTATAAGTACACACGCACAGCAGGGGCTGTGTGGGTGGTGTCTGTGCCCTTGCAGTTTTACTCATGGAGTATGAGTTTTGCTGATTTTAAAGAATATAAACAGCTGTTTATTGGCCTAGTAATGCCTGCACATATGGATACCACGTGGACCTGAAGGCAGGCTGTGCTTAAAAGTCAGGCATGGTTTTGCTGCAGAAACAAACCCAGACATGGATTCTTTTATAAAATGACAGACATGGCTTTTGATGACATAATTTTAGTTTGATGACCATTATAATAAAAGCTTTAAAACTTTATAATAATCTCTATGATAAGCTTTATAATAAAGTTTTTAAACTTTAAATATTTTTAGCAGCCCAATCCTCTGCAAATGCACTTTTATTTAGAAGTCTGTTATTTAAGATAAGCTCAAAAGCAGAGCAGACCCACTCTCCTGACCCATTTCTATACTCTGTCCTTGGCAGGAGTTCTCAACTTCTTAGTAGCTCCTCTACCTGGGGAGGTGCTTTATGGCTATGTGATTGTCCCAGTTACTGGGAGGGTGCTACTGGTGGCCAGAAAGTAAACATGATGTGATTTGATCTCACAAAATGCTAATTATGCTTCCCAGCCAATCCCTTGCATTGCTGAAAAACAATAACAACAACACAACTAAACCACAACAAAAGGGATTCCTCAGAGCACCTTTAAAACAAAATGTCAGGCCTAGGGCTACTTACATTTCACAAGGTACTTTGAAATGTGTTAGGGTGTGAGTGTCTCACAGCCTATAAAATACCTAGGTAGGAATCATTTTTTCCTAATTTGCAGATGAGGAAACTGAGGCTCAGGGACATTAAGTGCCCAAGGTCAGTGGACAGTAGGAAGCTGACTTAATTCCAGAATTCAGTCTCTTGCCTTCATTATAGTACTTTACACCAAGCTCATATTACAGTAGGTGAATTCTGTCTACTTTCTACATTTTGTTATAATGTCCAAAGCTTCAATGATATTATTCTTAGTAGAAAACCATTATATTCATTTGTACTTTTGTGAAATGTACAATTACATAGATGCTTCACGTTCAATGGTTCCCTTAGAACATGTGGTTTTCAATCCACAGCGTGCATTATAATCATTTGGAGGACTTGTAAAAATATATACACCTACATCACATCCTGAACCAATTAAATAAAAATCTCTGGGAGTGTCAGGGCCCAGTAGATGTCTCTGTCTCTGTCTCTATCTTTATCCCTCTCCCCTCCCCCCCCATCTCCATCTTTATTTATCTATAAATAGATTTTTATATAGACATCTATCTATCTTTATATCTGTGTCTGTGTATAATTAGCACCAGTTCAGAATCAGCATTTGTTTATAACCTCCCTGGTGATTGTAAAGTACGCTCATGTTTGAGATGCACTGATTTCTATTAAAGTACAACTTTCAGAAGAGATCAAGTGGCTAGGAATCAGTGGGATACTCAAGCTCTATAGGATCCTGGTTTGAAACAGGCTTATTTATTAAATCAGTAATATTTTGGGGTAAAGGGAAATCCTAAATACAAAAAGAAAGTTCTCATATCCTGTAATGTGTTGTACCAAATATTCTCATTAAATTATTTCTTAACATAAGTTTCATCAGAATTTATTTCATAGACTATCACATTATGAAAAAACACCAAGTTACTTACATTTAATCATTTAAAGTAAGAGATTTTAGTATGGTAATATTCTTAACAAAGTTACAGTGAACTATTTTGTCAATATTTGTAATCTTAATTGATGTAGTTTTCTGAAAATTCATTTTTTGGCATGTTTCCCTAAATTTGAATGAAATTTTTTACTTGCAGGTTTCAACTAATAAGAATATGTATGAATGTTCTTGACACTATATAGCCTCCAAATAGTCTTTTAAGGTTTCTATTTTCTTATAAATTGTAGCTTTTAAATAATATTGAAAGAAATGTTACTTTGTCTACTTTTATTTAATGTTAGGTATGTTGGAATATACATTTGTAATGTGAAAGAGACACCTTGACCATATAAATAGGCTTACCTGATATTTGAGCATATCCACGTTATAATATGTAGCCTGGGGCTTTTGTTCCGACACTTTCTTTAGATGAATCATCAAATTTGGCATGTTTACCCAGAATTCCTTGGTATTGGCATCATTTTGGGTATTATCACTATTCAATTGGGAAGAAAAAATGATTGAGTAGCATTTTGTAACAAACATAAACCACACAAAAAAGCATCTTCGCAAATTGTCATCTGATTTCTATCTCCATCTTTGACAATTTGTAGAGATTATATTATTGACAATAGTATAGTTTTAGTATAATTGCAGTCCTGAATGGTATTATGTTAATAGATTAATACCCATAGGGAGGCATTATTGTATTGCTATAAATCTCAGTGATTTATACCCAGTAATATTACCCAGTAATATTAACCAATCATGATGATAACTGGTTGCTTTAAACACTGAATTATTTATTAACCCAAATTTAATAGCCCTTTCTACATCGCCACCATTTCCTATGAATTAGTCGGTTAATGCAATCAAGGAGCCGAGTACATTGATTATCTTTTGAATTTACTTGAAGAGTAGGGTCTCAGAAATTACTTAGTAAATATTTGTAAGCAAACATTTGTAAACAAATGTGTAAACAAATATCTGTAAACACGGTCTTTATCTCCAACTGAGGAGAAAAGGGTGATACTAAAATTATCATGCTCCTTTTTTAGCATTCACAACAGTTCCTCTAAGAGTATTTAAATCATAAAAAGTCACCTCACTTATAAGATGATCCTGGAATTTAAATGATAATAACCATGGTAATTACACTAGAGAGTGCAGTCTTGGTGAATTAAGGAGTTTTGTATTCCTATGAGGGTCATCAGTGTTACTCTGCGGCCTCTCCACAGGCCACTCCCCTCATGTCTTGTGAAAATGTTTGTCTCAATGGCAAAAAGAATCAGGCTAGAGTGTGAAAAGCATCTGCTCACTTCTCACATGATGAAAAAACTGGGGCCCAAGTGGCTCAGTAACTTACTGACATTTCACTTTCAGAATATCCTATGTAATACAATAATAGTAGCTAGAAGTTTTTGAGCCTCTATTATGTGCTAGGCACTCTGTTAGATACATTATAAACTATATCATTAAAATCTAGCCTGCAAAAGAAGAATTATCTTCCTTTTTAAAAATAAGCATATGTTATAAAAAGAGAAAATTAGAGGTCACAGAGACAGAAGGGTGTGATACAGTGATAAAGGCAGGTCGAAAGTAAGTTCCTATGGTTCAGCCTCCAGAAGCCAAACATATCAAGAGCTGAGTCAAAAACATCAGGGCCTTGAAACTGCTTCTGGTCAGTTAGGAACGAGTGGTCTCAGCAGGACCCCTGTGGTTCTGTTGTGCCTGCTATAGGTTGTTGAGGACAGAGAAAACCCTGTGCCTCTGGGCAGGAGGAAGTGAACGGAAAAGACTCCTGGCCCCTCGTCCCTGCCCCTGGCCCAGCTAAGCTAAGGATACTGATAAGTGTTGACTAAACTGTTATTATCTAAAACATCCAAGTTACCCAGAGCCTCCAGAGTGGTAGCTATACAAGGAGGCTGGAGCTAAGAACAATAGAGGTTCAGCAAAATTAAGTAATTTACTTAAGGTTGAACAGTTAATAAGTAAGAGAGTCAAGATTCCAGCCCAGGTCAGTCTTACTGCAGGTCATACTTTCCCACTATACCAAAAGAGGTGTGGAATTAATATCCAGCAATATTTTATTAATTTGCGCTAAGTAAATCCAAATAACTGAGAAAATCCCAATTATATGTTTAATAACAAAATAAGCTAAGTCATATGTCTATGATAATTCCTCAGAGAACTTGCTTTAACAAACAGTCAAGAAAGGTTTGTCAATCAAAAGCTTGCACAGAGATGCAATTCTTGAATACTCATAAAGCCTTGAGAATTCTTCAGACTCAACTGGTTTAGCGATTGTTCCTGAACATCCTTTGTAAGCCAATCCCTTTCATAAGGGAAAAGTAGAAGTAAATTTCAATTTGGTCCCTGTCACAGGGATTGCAAACCCAAATGTCTCCAGGGGCCAAGCTGCTAACCTAAATAAGTCTTTCAGTAAGGATAACTGAGAAGATTGGCTGGGTGTAAGATAACAGATGAAGAAAGGCTTGAACAGCACTTGAGAATAATGCTTGGTTCCATGACCTTTTGAAAAGTAGGGGTGGCAGCAGGGGTGGTGGAGTGGAGCTACATACCAAAACCAAATAGTCTCTAGGACTGATGGGTCACCAATCACAGCCCTGACACAATCATCAAATACTTAGAGTTAATAAAGTCCAAATTAATAAGAATTTTTTTGTTTTTGCTTTTGTTTTGTTTAAAAAACAACTTAAGGGTCCATATAATGTTTTGTCACACAAAACATTCTCAGACTGATATTTAGTTCAATTCATAAGACTGATATATTAATGTAAGTATAAAACTCTGACACATATGCCTAAGAACTTGGCAACATAACTGCCTAAAAGTGCAACAAAAGCTATAACTATCACACCAGTGATATTTACAGACAAACTGGTGAGATGGTGGCACGTAATTCCTAATTTCAGATGGAGGAACCTAGAAAAATAAAATTAACTCGCTGTGAGACTCACTGTGCACATCAAAAACACGGAGGGAAACTGAAATAAGAAGTTCCCAGTTTCCAATCTTGATCATTTCACATTTATTTTTCATTTAAAGGGTGAGCATTTCTTTTGTATTTTTAAGCCTGGAATCAAGTTTGCCAATTAAACCATCGCAAGGACCAAAGAGAAGGAGGTGATCTTGGTCATCACCTGAAGCACCTGTGACTGTTTTTTCATCACGGGAGTGAAAGAGTCTCATTCGGGCAAGAGAAAGAGAGTGACTGTATTGGTCCTCAGATTCCAAATAACCTTTAGTTATTTCTACATAAATATCCAGCTTGACAAAATTCTCTAAGTTATAGTTGAATTGTTCATTCATTCAGCAAAGACTACTCAAGTCCTTATTAGGCATAGTGGAAGGTACTGAGGATACGGTGGTGAACCAATAGATGTGTTCTATTCCCTCATGGATTTTACAGTCTAGTGGGGGAGATGGATGGATGAAGAAAACAAATACATATGTAATTATTAGTTTTAGTAAGTGTGACAAAGGGAAGAATAGGGAAGATTGAGAGAGAATAACAAGGCGATGTGATTTAGTGTGGGAATGGGGAGGAGAGTGGGGAGGTCAGGGGAGGCTGAGTGGAGCTGAGATCTGAAGGATGAGTAAGAGTCCAGTGAAGAAGGTTGGAAATCCTGTTGGAGGCAGAGGAAACAAGCATACAACGTCTTGATGTGGGAAAGGACTCAGCAGTTCCCAAGACTGGCAGGTCTGGCTGGAGCTACAAGGAATCTGAGGAGGATGGTGGGAGATGAGGACAGACAGACAGGCAAGAGTGGATGACTCAGGGTCTTGAAGGCAATGGTAACAAGTTTGGATTCTGGTACAGATGCAATGGGAAGCCATCAGAGGACTACAAGCGAGGATAACCTGATTTACATCAAAAAAGGTCATCTGGTTATTGTGTGTAAGAGTGGGGCAAGACTGGATGCAGGGAGGGAAGGAGGAAAGCAGTTGCTGTGGTCCAGGGAAATGACAGTCATCATTTGGATAGAAGAAGTGATGATAACAGGGAAAAAGGGGCCATTTTAGAAAGAGAATTTTGGATGGAATATCAGGACATATTGATGGAAAAAACTGTCAAGAATGACTTTTTTTGTCTCATCCATTGTCAATAATTAACTTGTAGAGTGGATCATTTTTTAGTAGCATGTATATATGTGTGTGTTGTGTGAATGTGCATGTGCGTATATATATATATATATATATATGATAAAGACATCAAATTCAGATTTACTAGGAAATGTGAAGAAGTGTATTTATGTAAACAAATTCACATAAGCTTCTTTGATGCCATACATGTAAAGTTCCATCAAAACAATCATCATTACAGTACAATGAAATTACATGTTTAACAAAGAGATTTTCAAGCTTATATGAAGAGTAGCTCACAGTTCAGATATCATTTGATTTTAGAAGATGCTAATACAACCAATGGACTTTATTCCTTTTATTGGGCTCATTTTCCACCATCCTCATCCATTGTCTACCAGTGATAAGCAAAACAGACAATGACTAAATTGTCACTAATGCAGATTTCATTACTCTAAATGTCTCTTTAGCCACTTGAGATAGTTGGCCATTAAAATACATATATGCACACACACACAATCACCCACCAACAATTTTTACAGCTGGTAAAAGTTCTGGGATTGAATCTATAAATATATCTGAGTAGTGGTAATTTCAGTGCAGTGTATCTCTCTCGCTAAAGTACATCCCTCATCTAAGAATAAGGTGCTAAGCCACACACATCTCTAAAAAATTTGTGCAAAATATATTTACCAGCAGAGAAGTTGGGGATTTGGCAGGACGTGTTCTAACCTGCTGAAATTTGTCACCCGAAAAGTCAGGGCAGCTGGCGATGGGTTGTTGGCAAAGTGTCTGGTGATGCCGGCAGGAAAGGACAACACCATTTCTCCAGTAATCTTCACGATACATCTGGCATATCACAACACATGAGAGGAAAGAGAGGAAACCTAGGTCAACATGTGAATCAAAGCAGTTGTGAAAAGCAAAGATTTCTGTAACAATATGACACAGCAGAAGAGAGGAAAAGTAAGCTCTTACAATATCTAAAGAACTGAGGACTCAAAGGTTTATTTTAACACATCTCCAAAAAAGGTGGCTATTTTGTTGAAGGTGTTTTTGCACCGTTAGAAGAAAAGTGCAGCTTTTTTCTTTCTGTAGAAAAGTCTGTATGTTCACCTCACAAACAGAATCATTTATTCTGGTGATTCTCTCTCTTTGACTGCTGAATTGATGGCAGCATATTTGACGATACTAAATTGCACAATGTTATCACACTATTCACTGGGACTTATTTTAGTTCTCTGAGTAATGTGATTGATGCCTTGAGTGTGTTCTTTTATGGACACATGGGGTAAACTTCCTGCTTCCCACTTAATTAGATCTTTATTCCATTAACTTGTCTATCTGGTTGAAATTATAAAATCAGTCATATATATAAGTTAACACAGTTGGATGATAATTTGGAAGGAATAATAATCCTTTCTAAAAAAGGGCTTTATTGAAGTACAGTCGATATATAATAACTGGTGCTTATTTATAGTGTAAATTTCCATCATTTTTGACATAATCTACATCTATGAAACCATCGCACAATCAAGATAATCAAGATATCCAACGTCCCTAAGAGTCTCCCCCTGTGTTTTTGTTTTCCTCTCTCCTGCCCTTCTCCATCCTTTCCCTCTATGTGCCTTGGTAATTACTAATATATTTTCTGACATTACATATTAGTTTGGACTTTCTAAAATTTTAGATAAACAGAATTGTAAGGTGTGTGATTTTTTTTTTGGTCTGATTTTTTCCACTCAGCATAATTATTTTGAGATTCATCCATGTAGTGTGTGAATCGATAGCTCATGTATTTTTATCGCTGGGTGGAATATGGATATACCACAGGTTCGTTTTGAAAATTCATTCACTTGTTGAAGAACATTTGGATTCTTTCTGTCTTTTGCCTATTACAAATAAAGCTGTGATAAATATGCGTGTACAAGCCCGTGTATGGGCACATGCTCTTATTTCTCTTGGATAAATATATGACTGGATCACATGATAGGTGTACCTTTAACTTTTTAAGAAACTGCCAAACTGTCTTGTGAAGTGGCAAATACAGCTGAGCGTGAGAATTTCAGTTCCTCTCCATCCTCACCAACATTTGGTAGGATCTGTCTTTTTATTTGTCATTCTCATAGGTGAGTAACAGTATCTTACTGTTTTTTTTTATTTTATTTTTTTGCGGTACGCGGGCCTCTCACTGTCATGGCGTCTCCCGTTGCGGAGCACAGGCTCCAGACGCGCAGGCTCAGCGGCCATGGCTCACGGGCCCAGCCGCTCCGCGGCACGTGGGATCCTCCCAGACCGGGGCACGAACCCGCGTCCCCTGCATCGGCAGGCGGACTCTCAACCACTGTGCCACCAGGGAAGCCCTCATTGTTGTTTTAATCTGCATTTCCCTAATGGCTAAGGATCCTAGCACCTTTTCACGTGCTTATTTGTCATCAGTTATTTACTCAGGTGAAGTGTCTGCTCAGATTTTCTGCCAGTTTTTAAAACTGAGTTTTCTGTTCTCTTATTAATTTGGTTTTTTTTTTTTTTTTGGTACATTCTGGATGTAAGTAATTTATCAAATACATGCTTTGCAAAGATTTTTTTTCCCCAGTCGGTGACTTGTTTTTTTTTTTCTTTCTCTTAAGAGTAATTTGAAGGGCAGAAATTTTAAATTCATCAATTTATTCTTTTATGGGTTGTAGCTAATCACTTTATTCTTTTGGAGTCTTATCTGAGAAATCTTTGCTAAATCCAAGGTCACAAACATTTCACCTATGTTTTATTCTAGAAATTTTTAATTTTTAGTTTTACATTTAGCTTTATGATCTATTTTTGGTTAATTTCTGTATATTTTCTGGGCGGTATGCGTCCAAGTTCATTTTTTAGTGTGTGGATATGGGTATCTAAGTGTTCTATCACCATCTGTTGAATTTATCCACTTGGTAATTTTGTTGAAATTCAGTTGTCCATATATGTGTGGACCTATTTCTAAATTCTCTATTCTTTTCCATTGACCTATTTTGTCCGTCTTTACACCAATCTCACACTGTCTTGATTGCTGTAGCTTTAAAGTTATTCTGAGATCAAGTAGTATTAGTCTACCAACTTTGTTCTCTTTCAAAATAGTTTTGGCTATTTTAAGTTCTTTGTATTTCCACATGAAACTTAGGATCACTGTGTCAATTTCCACATAAAATCAGTGGAGTTCCAATTCACCCTTTACTGTCTGCTCTGAGAGAATTAGTATTGGGCCGTTAATATATTTTTTCTTTGCCAACGTAACAGGCACTATCTTACTTTTTGTCAGTAGAGGGCACTAGAAAGACATTGCAGGAGGAAGAGACTTTTTCCCCTTCCTGGTTCCAGTGCGCTTGCTAGGCAGTCCTCTGCAGTACTCAAGGCTTTTCTAGAGCTACGCTCCTGCAGTGCAGGAGGCACGTGGCACCCAAGAGTGTGGGTACTGCAACCCGTGTGGCTTTGCTAGTGCCCAGTGACACTGGCAGCTTCCACAGCCTCTGGCTCCTGAGGTACGTGTGGCTGGGCTGTCCCAGTGCCCAGCTCTTTTAATGCAGATGGGGTCCCTGGTTCCAGGCTCCTATCATATGCACACCTTCTCCATAGCCAGCTTCTGCTGTGCATGGTGGTCTGCGGGACCCACGGGCCATTAGCTTCCTCGGGCACCCTCCTCAGCCAGTTTTGCAGTGGAATGTGCCTCAGTGAGACACCTCCCATGAACACCTGTGAGTCTGCTGGGCTCTCCCTATGCCATGGCCTGGAAACTCTCCAGGAAGTCAGTTGGGGCAATCATAATCTCACCTCTCAGGGGTCACTGTCCTTCACCTAAGGTCCTCTGTCTTGCAAATCATTGTTTCATATATTTTGTCTGTTTCTGCAGTGTTTTCAGGTAGAAGGGTAAATTGGTCCCTGTTATTCCACCTTAACCAGAAGCAGAAATCTCAAAAAGATTTTTCTTCTTTGGGAAATGGTAAATATTTAAAATGAGTGAACTTCTTTATAACTTTCCTGTACATCTGGATAATTGACCCTTGTACCATTTCTGTAACTTTAAGTTCAGGAGTGTACTTTCTAGGGAAATTGAGGTTAATAAATGAAAATTTCGTTCACACTTGAATATAGGAAACTCTATTTGCCCCATAGTCACCTTATACGCTGTGTAATTGTGATTGACGAGGCACAGTGGCTCAGATGAGACGGTCCTTGGCACACATTCAAAACAGCTTGTGTGGAGAACTGCTATAGCCTTGTATGTGTAAGGCTGGGTTTGGGGTAGAGGTGGAGGGCAGGTGAGCTTCCTAAAGGTGCCATGTGCCCCTCCTCCCACTCAGATAATATCATCCCTAACTCTGAACTGCTCTGAATGAGAATTCTGGTTTCTGGAAGTTTGCCCCTCCATCTCTGCTGCAGAATATTGCTGAGCTCTCAGTTTGGTGCCAACTCTGCTATCTTCCTTCTCTATCTTTCAGACCCATAAGGCTTGCTTGATTTACTGGTGATGAATTGGTGCTAAGCCTGGACTTCCCCTTAAGCTGAGTCTACTCTTTATGTTTTTCAATATGTGGGCAAGAAAAATTTTATTTGACCACTCTAGAAGAAAATAATAACTACTCAGAGCACTTGTTAAACTAGACTTCAGCACCTACCATTACTCAGTCCACTGTTAGCAGTGGTTGCTCAAATGTTTTTTTAATTGGTAAGGAATCTGCTCAGTTTCTTTTCCAGGTTGCTCAAAATGAGCTCTAGGTGGTGTCTTGGTGGAGGATAAAGTTTCTCTTTTGAAAGAAAGTCAGCAAGGGGAGGAGGTGGAATTTATTAAGTCAATAAACATTTATGGACGCCTAACTATGTAAGCTGGGGTTGTTTGTTTTTGTTGTGAGTGGGGAGGCAATTAAAAAATGAGCAAAAGACATATATACACTAATACGTATAAAATAGATAACTAATAAGAACCTACTGTATAAAAAATAAATAAAATAAAATTTAAAAAAAATGAGCAAAAGAGCCCCTGCCTTCAAAGGGCTTACAGTGTCAGATGGACTATGAGAGAAGTAGTCAGTATAAGCCGATAGGTGAAGCGCCCAGGCTCATCAGTTACATTACATTTCTTTCTCTTTTTTTTTTTTTTTGCGGTACGCGGGCCTCTCACTGTTGTGCCCTCTCCCGTTGCGGAGCACAGGCTCCGGACGCGCAGGCTCAGCGGTCATGGCTCACGAGCCCAGCCGCTCCGCGGCATGTGGGATCTTCCCGGACCGGGGCACGAACCTGTGTCCCCTGCATCGGCAGGCGGACTCTCAACCACTGCGCCTCCAGGGAAGCCCTACATTACATTTCTGAACTGCATCTCAATTGTCAGAGTCAGATCTTTGGTGATTTATTAATCCATCCAGTGTCTAAGTCGATCTGAAATTTTCTATATAAAAATTAATATTTTCAACCTATGCTCACTCACTAAAGGAAAGTCTTTGTTCAACAGTAATGATTGTTCCTATCAGTGTGTGATGTGGCTACATTTCATGTGAGTTTAAATCATGGAAATCCGAAAAACTGCAATATGGAAATATTGACACAGGTACTTTATGAAGTAAATTTAAAACCATATGAATCCCCACAAATGAAACATCTGTCTAGAATGACAAGATTTCCAAGTCAACTGGTCTAGAGCCTTGTAAACTGGGTTCTCCCTGTTACCACAGGCAGCATCATGTTAGCTGGTCAACAGAAACACTGGCCAATTTTGGTCAGGAAATGTGTGGATTTGATTTATGTAAGGTCATCAGAAATATATCCCTCTCATAAAGTGTAAGTTCTACTGCTTTGATAACTACGCTCATGGTTTTCTGTTCAAGCATACACACTTCTGCACATAGGCTGCTTCCCTTCCTTTATTTATCATCCCCTTTTATTGACTTGGGTACCAGGCAAAAACTCCTTTTCATATTCAAGACTCAGTTCAAAGGCAGGCCTTTCCAAGGTCTTCCTTAATATCTTCTCCATTCAGCCCTCTTTAGTTTTTCCTTTCTTTAGTTTCCTTGGACAAATGGACAGATTTTTTTTTTTTTTTTTTGCGTTATGCGGGCCCCTCACTGTTGTGGCCTCTCCCGCTGCGGAGCACAGGCTCCAGATGCACAGACTCAGCGGCCATGGCTCACGGGCCCAGCCGCTCCGTGGCATGTGGGATCCTCCCGGACCGGGGCACGAACCCGCGTCCGCTGCATCGGCAGGCGGACTCTCAACCACTGCGCCACCAGGGAAGCCCAAGGACAGATTAGAAAAAAAAAAACTGCTTTGTAGTTTCTTGCACATATTTACTACTGTGAAGGCAAGTACTGTGTCTTAGGTTCTGGGAAGGCAAAGGTATAAAACACAGAACCCAGTGCAGAGTAGGAACTCAATAAAGTATTTTAAAAATAAATTCATACATTTAACAATTATATATTGGCTGCCTAATCAATGTACCAGGCATCGTGTAATGCACTAGAATGGGCAGTGAGAAACAGGACAAATGTGGTCTTGAGCAAACTTCTAGTTTAAGCAGGGAGATATACACTTGAATAACTAATTGAAATATGGTGATAAGGGAAGGATAGACTATAACTGAGAAGCCTAAGGTTTTCTTGGGAATTAGAGAATTCGTTCCTAGCACAGGAGTTGTTCAAATAGGAGCTAATAACGGGAAATACGTTTCCCCCAGGTGGCAGCAAAGTCAAGGAGTTCTCTGCCTTTGAGCTACTGAGAAAGACTCAGATGCCAGAAAACCAGTAGTAGATTTTTGTTTCCAGTGTATGGTCTGAAAACAAATGGGGAAGTCTTTGATACAGGATGAGAGAGAACCACAGGCAAAGCAAAGCCACGTGCGTTTTCTGCATCATTTCTCTATGTGGCGCTGTGGTTGGCTTTATCCTCCTCCCCACCTCTCCCCATGATGGAACGAACTTTTGAACTTGAGTTGTTTCTTTGAAAGTGAATAACAAAGGAACAGCAATTAAAGTGATTCACTGCTTGGAGATGAAATTAAATTTAGAAGAATGTCACTTCATGATCTGTTCATAAATTTCAGATCTCATAATTTCAGTGAAATATACTAAATCTCCCATCTACCAATATACAGTATACACTACAGCTACTTACGGCAATATAACTGAAAAAAGACTCAATATGTGCAGTCATCCACAGATCAAAGGCTCAGTTAATTTGGAAGGGCATAGGAAAAGCACTAGTATTAACTTGGCTCAAGTACCACATCACTGGAATGCTAAAGTCATGGACACCAGGCTCACTGGTATAGACCTCCGCAGACACTTGTCAGAGTGTGCTGGGGAAACCGAAACGAGACGAAGGACCCAGCTTGTATAGGGACAGGTTCGCAGGTGACTGGTAGGCTGCTGTACCACTTCTTGGGATTTAAAAAAGATTATTATTAAGGACTTCTTAACTCCCATTGCCCCATATCTACACCTCTCCTATAGTGGACTTTGCATTATATTTATGTACAAGTTTTATTTTCCATATCAATTGTCTTCACCACCAATATATCCCTGTCTAGCACAATGGCAGCCACATAATAGACATTCTGTAAATGTTAGGTGAGTAATTCAACTCAACTTGTTCAGCAAATATGCACTGGGTTCTCCATGCCAGGCCGTGTTTTAGGTACTGAGGATATAACAATGAACGAAATACTTAAAGTCCCAGCTCTCATGAAGCTTACACTCTAGTGGGGGAAGGGACAGACAGTGGACACTGAAAACATGGAACATGTTAATTAGCATGTTCATTAACTAGAAAACAGGAAGTATGTTAACTACGAGGGAAGAGGAAGTGAAGTAGGGAGAAAGGAAGTGTTGACAGCGGAGAGGGCAGGAGAATTGCTATTTTACATAGAAGGTCTCTGATAAATCTGCTGAAGAATCATGAAGGAAGTGAGGGGGCAAGTCACTCAGATAGTTTCGAGAAGATTTCACTAAGGCGGAAGGAGCAACAAATGCAAAGATCCTGAGTTGCAGGTGGGGTTGGGCTGATGAAAGAAAAACAGCCATGAAGCCAGAGTGGCTAGAGGGGAGTGATTAAGGACGAGGGTGACGGAGGCAAGATCAGAGAGGTGGCAACTGGGATGGGTCGTGAAGGACAAATCTTATAGACCATTATGAAGCATGTGGCTTTAACTTTGAACAAGTTAGGAAGATTTTGAGCTGAGGAGTGACATGTTACATTGAAAATAGATTTCAGGGGGGACCAGAAGTGGAAGTACCCCTACTACAATTGGATCTCTCTGAATAAATGAATGAATGAAAGACAATTAGTAAGCAGACAAAAAAGCATTCGTTCTCGTGTGATCCTTAGTGTTTTTCACTCCATTATAGACACCTCTCCACATTTTCGACTACTCATTTTTTTTAGGGTGTGTTTCTACCTGCAATTCAGGGAAGCCTGAGCTTTCTAAGGTCTAGGTCAGTCAGTAATAAGTAGTCTTTAAAACTGGTGTGACAGAAAGTCATGCAAATTCTTTACTCAAAGAAGGGTCTACAGAAGAAACATGTATGTATGTATACAAAGTCTGTATACAACCTAAGCTAATGATGCTTACTTTTCTCTAACAGTTCAAATGCATATTCTGTATGAGGAGCTTTTAGTTGCTGTTGATGCATGGTCATGGCAAATGATCTTTCTGCTCTGAAGATGAAAAAGAAGAGATGTGGGAGAAACCAGAACGCTATAGCCTGAATGCTTGTGTTCTCCCAAAATTTATATATTTAAACCTAATCCCTGATGTGATGATATTTGGGACGTGATTAGGTTATGAGGATAGGGCGCTCAAGAATGAGATTAGTGCCTTTATAAAAGAGACCCACAAAGTTCCTTAGCTCTTTCCAGTATGTAAGATTCCGATGAACCAGGAAGCTGGCTCTCATCAGATACCGAATCTGCCGGGGCGTTGGTTTTGGACTTTCCAGCCTCCAGAATTTTGAGAAATAAATTTCTGTTATTTATAAGCCAGCTGGTCTGTTATAGCAGAGCAAATGAACCAAGACGCCAGCGTCCACAGTATTTGTTTCTCTGCAAAACTCTGGGCCCAGAATAAAACCTAAATGCTGTTTAAAAGGATATTTAGGGAGATTGCTAGATCTCAGTGGCTAGAACGGAGTGCAGTTACTAATTATATTAGTTTTCCAGCATAATGTTGTTAGATTTAGACTTAAAAAAAAAAAAGCTAGTGTTTCTGAAATGTAAAGAGGGTTAACAATTAGTCATATAGATTTTCACTTAAAATAGAGTTCCAAGTTCTAATTATACTTATCACTATTTCAAAAATTTTTATAAAACAGTCTAGTGTTCTATATGCACATTTAATTTTTTCTCTCATCTTTATTTCCATGGCTACCAAGGTTTTCTAAGCTCTAGTCCCTGCAAGTAAAAAATAAAAAGCAATTCTTTCCTCACCTAGGTTTGTCCTTTGTTTATACATCAGATTCAGACCTGGAATTGTATTAGTGACACACTTGAAAACCAGTTTGACTTAGGTGTTTAGTTTTCAGTGTAGACTAAAAATCGCCCTTAACTTTTTTTTTGAATCTGAACCCCTTTGTGAAATTGATGAACACTGTAGAGTGTCTATGGACAAATGTGCATGTGCACACACACATTAGATATGAAATATAATTTCAGGGGATCCATAGACTTCCTGAACCCCATCCATGGGACACCTTATAGAGAAGCATGTACATTCAGGTAAAGCCCATTGTCAAGTTGTACTGATATAAGTGTAATCAGGCTCACGTAAATAGAGAGTGGTACATTTTTACCTAAAATTTTTACTTTGCTGTGATTATTTTTTTGGCTAGTTTTTCCTTACTTAACAAGGGTAACACATAACTTGTCCTCTTACGTATCTGCATGTTATGGAAAGGTGGTTTTATTCCAGGTTCTCATTCCAATGCACCATTGTTTCAGTTTATATGTGGGTGACTCCCACCCAGGAAAGACTAAGACAATAAAGACATGATCTAGACATTTCCTTTTGTGAGATAATACATTTTCTCCTTGCTGATGGAGTTGGTTGGGTTTTCTGTAACCTGCAACCAAAACTGAATCAGAGATTTCTGTATTAGATTAGATTACTGGACCTTTTGGCATATTTTTTTAAAAAGCAGTGAATTAATATTCCTAATCAAATTAATTCTAGGTATGCCACCTGTTACTGTTGACTGGATTTTTTTTTTTTTTTTTTGGTTTTAGGATATGGAATGAAATAATTATATATAGGGTGTGCCCACTGAATTGGATAGAGTTTGGAGAATACAATGGACCAAGTCCCAGGCTTACTTGCTCGGATCTGCTCCTTTGAAGTAGGCATTGACCGTTTCTGTAAATGCTGCTGCAACAGGGAGGGTGTCCTGGGCTCCCATGGTTAGGGGGCTGGGTCCCCTGGAAGAACCTGCATGAAATGAAAAATCTTCATTTAATATGGATCGGAGCCATCTTAGTACATGTGGAACTAAAAGCCCATTAAAGGATTAGAGGATGAAATCTAGTTACTGAAAAAAAAAGCAATGTGCTAAGAGCCATAACTGTATATTCAACATAGAGCTCAAGTATTTAAAAGGAAATATTTGGCTGGTTTACAGACAAACACACTCGAAATTAATACAACGATGTATTTTACTACAGAAAAAAATCCAAGCAGAAGAATAAAGTCATAGGGGGTTTCAATGTTTTACATAAAGCATAAGGCAGTATTTGCATGACAGTTTGTACAGCAGGTAGTTAGTAGGAAAATTATTAGCTTCTTATTTGAGCCTTCGCCTTATACAATTGCCCACACACTCAGAACTGTTTGCATTTCTTCATTTTAAAGAGACAAACAGCCATGGAGCACAGTGTTACACACTGTCCTTCTCTGGGGTGTTTCCATTTCAAAAAGTCCAATTACCCTCAGATCAAGTAGGCTCAAGTGTACATGTCCCCAAACATACACAACCCAAACGTCCACCTTGACTTAGCACAAACACATCAATGCATCAATTCACATTATTAAAAATAACAGTTTACTGACCATCTACTACATACCAGGCACTACGCTGGATACCTTACAAGAGTTACCACATTCAAGCCCCACATCAGCCCTGTGGGATAGGCATTATTATTCCCATTTTACAGAAAGAAAACTGAAGCTCAAAGAGCTAAGTGACTTGCCCAAGATACAGTTAGTTAACTGGCAAAACTAAAATTCAAACCTAGGTTTGCCAGCCTATAAGGCTCATGATTTTCCCTATGCTGTTTTTACCATATTGTTTGTCTAAATGAAACATTTTCCTGTATGTTTTTGATACAACTTGAGGTTTCCAAAAGGAGCGAAGTTTAGGACTGTTGTCTTCATTAACAATCTCTAGACATGGTACTGAAGAGTCAAGTTTTATTAGGACAAAGTATTTAATTATGTCACACATTCACTGCTTCTCCTTCTTATCACACAAAACACATTTACTCTTCTCCACCTCATCACAGACGACGCGTTATGCTTTTTATCTTTTACCTTTAGTAACTTTCATACTCTTCTCTGATTATGAAAAGATCTACCTTTGTATATTTCCCTCCTCAATAAAGTTTTCCTTGATAATTCTAGTTCATCCTAGTGTCTACGTTTTCTATCTTCCCTTGTCTTTCAATATCTTGGATGTAGTAATGGATCACCAACAAACATTTGCTTATTATCTGCTATGTATCAGGCATTATGGTAGGTGCCGGGGATTCAGAGATAATTAAACATAATCCTTGTCCTCAGGAAATAGGTTTTTGTTGCTTACGAGCCACGCCTCGAGTGGTATTTTGTTACAGCAGTCAGAATGGACTGAGGCACGCAGTCTGGCCCAGATCTATCCTTCCTCACCTCTTCCCTCTCTTTCCAACAACGCTATACCCTAGCTGTGTTCACCTCTGGGCACTACAGTCCTTACTGTGGGTTTAATCAGTAATGCCAGAGAAGGAAAAAACATCAAGATTTTACAAAGAACCCTTTTACCTTAAAGGATCCACAGTTTACAATTCTAATTTCTTCACATCCCTATACATTGCAATTACTATGCCATCTTCTATTTTACTTTTTTCATTTATTACACAATTTTCCTTATTGCTATCTGGTCTACATATCATTTCCATGAGTATATATTATTCTACAAAAATTCTCCAAATGTTGGGTCATTTCTAGGTAGAAATTATTCTAAATCCATCTTCGTATAAATTGGTCTTTTTCTTTTAATTATTTTTTTAAGATATAGTTTTATTACTACAAAGTGGGATGACCCAACCATAAGGCAGATAAATTGTTGATTGCTAAGAATGCCAGATTATTTTATCTTATTTTTTAAAATACATTTATTTATTTTATTTATTTATTTTTGGCTGTGTTGGGTCTTCGTTGTTGCACGCGGGCTTTCTCTAGTTGCGGTGAGCAGGGCTATTTCTTTGTTGCGGTGCGCGGGCTTCTCATTGCAGTGGCTTCTCTTGTTGCGGAGCACGGGCTCTAGAGCGCAGGCTCAGTAGGGATCTTCCCGGACCAGGGAGCGAACCTGTGTCCCCTGCTTTGGCAGGCAGACTCTTAACCACCACGCCACCAGGGAAGTCCCCCAGAATATTTTACGTAAAGATTATACTCAGTGAAAATGCTATTAGTAATAAATGAATGCTTCTGTTCCCCTGCAGTACCTTAGAGAGTCTTTGTTACTATGATTATTGGAAAACTGGGCTAAAACCAGGAGAGTGTCTAAGATACTGAGAAATTCAAACCTTATGGCCTAAGGTGACTAAGAGGGGCCTCAAAACTATTTTCAAATATCTGAAATAACATTACCAGACAGTGACTCTAGGGACCAGAATTCATGGCCATGGATCTGCAAATTAATAGCTTTGTGACCTCGGGCAAATGAATTATCTTTAGGTTTTTTCAACCATAAAATGAAGGCAATAGATCACATCATCCCTGTGTGTTAGGATTCTATAGTTTTAAGTTGTTTATAAGAATTTAAGGAGTTTTAAACAGTAGGAACAATTTTCTCACACAGAAATGAGCTGCTTTGGAAACTGTATCCCTTCACTGGTGGTTTTAGTGAAACTGCCAAATATTTACTGGGTCTCTACTATGTGTAAGATAGTGGTGGGAACACAGATACGTAAACTTTCAGGAAATAAGATACAAGCATATAGGAAACCCAGTAACAATATCATATACAAACAAGAGCTTAAGACAATAGCTCAAGTGACAGCACTATGAGTTTTTTTCACTACAAGATTAATTGTCCAATGAGCAGAACAGGAAATTCTGCTCCTTGATTTAATAAAAAGAAGCTCAGACTCTGGTGTCACATAGACTTGTGTGTGAATCCCAACGACTCCGCTTACAATCTGCTGTGACCAGGAGCAAGCTATTTAATCTGTCTGTGACTCAGTTTCATCTTTAAAATAAAGTATCAATAGCTAATAATATCTATATTAAAGGTTTGTGGTGGACATCAAATGGGATATCCTTAGCATGGTATATACTTGAAAAAACATCTTCTTCTTGTTTTTGTTGCTGTTATTTTGTCAGGGTGAGTTTTACTAAGGTTGTTGAATTAGAGTTGGTTCTTTGAATTTGAATAGTTACTGAGGTAGAGAATGAAGGGAGGTACCACAAATGGTACTCCTCACTGAGCAAGGAGATAGACCAACATTTTCAGGTTCCTTCCAACCCCAAATTTCTTTTATCATAAGAGCAATGAATTCTATCATGCATGTTTAATTTTTGTGTATTACATGGGTGGCTCTCATATCTATTCAAGTCGCTTGATATAATGCTTGGACTCATAGGAGATGAAAGTTGGTTGAATGCATATTTGTCTGTTGATTCATTTGAATGTGAGTTCCTGCAATAAGTAGGCATTGTGCTAGTTGCTGAGGGATTCACAGAAATGTATGAGATGTACCCCTCCCTTCATGGAGCTTGTAGGATAAAAGGGGACTATAATAGTAAATACAAATGAAAGACAAAGCACTACATGAAGTTAGATAATATTGATAGCTAAGTATTATAATTATTATATTATTAATGATCATTTTTAAAGAATTCAATGTCGAAATAGTAATTATTATGTCTGTCCTACAATAAAATAAAATATCAAACACTAATATGGCTTTTTGTTCTTTATACATTGAGGGGATAAACAGGTTCAGTATAATTATCTCTGTTGCACTAGCCCAAGTTCACTCTGCTAGTAAGTGGTAAAGATGAAATTCAATCCTAGGTCTCCTAGTGTTAACAAAAACAGTAGTAGCAACAACGAAAACTTTGTACCTCTTATCGCATACTAAGAACTATTCCTGTATTACCTCTTAATCCTGATAATACCCCTATTAGGGAACTACCATTGTTATCCCTGTTTTCCAGAGGAGAAAACTGAGGTTACAAATCATTCAGTAGCCTTGCCCACAGTCACCCAGTTAGTAAGCAGTAAGCACAGCATTGGGATGCAAACCTAGTACTTCCTGACTCTGGATCCTGAGCTCTTACCTACACTGCTCATGAACATATAAGTCAGAACAAAATCATGTTAGACATCTGAGGGTGCATATGTGATCCCCCAAGAAGGACAAGTTGCTGCCATTACCTTGTCGAGTTCTGACAAAATAGCAATTCCAGGGTCCTGGAAAGCAATTGCCAAGCACACTTAGGGAGTTCTGAGAAATGGAAGAAGGCACATAGAGTCACTATCATGTGATGAAATTTTCTGAAAGGCAGTTTTCTGTGACTCTCATTACCAAGCAAGGTTATACACACACACACACACTAAGGCTAAAGAAAAATTAGTATGACATCTTTAAAAGAAGAGGTCATCCTACTATATAGCACAGGGAACTATACTCAATATTTTGTAATAACCTATAAGGGAAAAGAATCTGAGAAAGAATATATACATATATATATATGTAAAACTGAATCACTGTGCTGTACACCTGAAATGAACACAGCATTGTAAATCAACTAAAAGAAATCAATAAAAAAAGAAAAAGATAAGGTTGTTAATTTGTGAAAGCATTTCCTGAGTAGTCAACTGAAATATGAATGTGAGTATGGAGTAGGGGCTGTATAGGTAAAAATATGAAAGGAGAAAGGGAAAAGGGAGAGCGATTTTAGAAGAGAAAGGGAAAGATACAAATAAAAAAGAGGGAGAAAAGGAAGCGAAATACCCAGGTACAGAACTTGAGTAAGAGTACAAGGTTTACTTGATAAATAAATGGCTGTTCGAGTCCCGGGTTCCACAGAGACGCCTGGTACTACACCACTGCCAGTCTTTTGTGTGGAGGGGAAGTGTGTCCTCACGGTGTGCCCAGAGCAAGCCTGTCCGGTCCCCCTGCCCCCCTGTTCGGTACAATTTACTCCATTTTCTGTATAATGTTTTCCACTTTGCAAAGTTGAAATTTAGAACTTTTTTCATATCAAACCAGCTCATGAAGAAGACTTCTTTTGAGTTGTTTTAAATATAATATGAATTTATGTCAGAGTAGTGCTTCCCTCAGGGGTGTTTGTAGCGTTTGTCACTATAGGCTTAATAAATGGTAATAGCTGTTATTTATTGTGTCCTAACTCTGTGTGATACTTCATATGCATTACCTCCTTTAACTCACACAAACACCTCACCAAGTAGGTGCTATTTTTAACAACCTTTTCTTACAGATGAGAAAACTTTGGAGGTGTAAGTAGGTCAAACTCAGAGAGCAAGTGATCTATACTTTTAGCTATTATGCTTTGCTGTTACAGTAAAGAATCTAGAACCTCTTCGGAGGCTGTGGGCTTCAGTAGTGACTGTGCTTCTTAGTTAACATCTGCCCTTGGGCAGGTCACTGATTCTAGCTGCATCCCTATTAAATTGGGACATCAATGTCAGTGCCGCCAACTTTATCTGACTGTAAAGAGGATTTGCACTTACAAATGTCAGGAGTCAAAAGAGCTGCAAATTTTACTCTCTTTTCATCTGGGTTTGGAAACAGTCACTCTGAAAGTACAACATGAAGAATGGACAGCAGGAGAGGGCAGTCTTGTTTGTTTAGAAGACCATTACCAGCCTTGCAGCCTACCAACCCGAATACCTGCTGCTCCACCAGGCCCGCTGTACACGCAGGGCAAATGACCCTTATGTCCAGGAGTGAGAACGCAGGAGACAACCAACAGATGGAAGCAATAGACAGCATCAGAATGCATGAAAGAAGAGAGGAGAAATTCCAGGAGTTGTATGAAGAAGCAGAGAGTGGGAACTGGATTAGCTTTTTCTAAAACAAAGCAAATCATATTAGTAGCATTAGTAAAAAAAAAAAAAAATTATAGTCAATTCAACTATAATTTATAGAGTATATTCTGTATAATGTGATAAAGACAAAAATGTTGGAATCAGATTGAATTAAATTTGAATCCTGACTTTATCACTTATTGCGTTACCTTGGGAAAGTTACTTAACCTCTCTCATGTCCACCTTCATCATTTTGTAAAATGGAGATAGTACCTTCTACAGATACTGTGAAGATTACATATGATGATATAGAATGTCTTTGTTATCTGAGGATAGTCAGTATCAGAAAAAAAAGTCACTTAGAAATGAATGCATTTAAACGGTTTCCAAAATTTCATAGGATATAGTAATAAAAAGGCTTGACTTGCACTCTAAATTGTCATAAACTAAATTTGTGAAAACAATCTTTTATTAACACACTGCAATCAAATAATCAATGAGTTCTTAGAACGAACAAAAATGATTTGTGTTGATATTTTGAGGAAAGGCATAGTTTTCTGATAAATTGTATTATAGCTTCATACAACAATCTAGTTTCAGATTTGGTTTTCTTTCATGATTATAAAGTGATCCTATATTGCAGGGTTAATTGAGAGTTTTATACATTTTCCTAAGGTTCTCTCAATTTCTTGATTTTCTTTTGAAGTGGCTATGATGTAAGCTTCCTTTATTTCTTCTTTTTCAATCATTAATAGTATTATTTCTGCTAAACCCTCAATTGATGATGACTTTGAATATAACCTAAGGAGCTTTACACCATCACTTTCCTTGACTTCATGGAATCCTGTATCCTTTCTAAGATTGGCAATTTCATTTTGCAATAAATGTGCACTGCACCTGCATTGTGTGTCCATTATTTGTTTCAGACATTTATGGAAAAACTGACTACATCTGCATATTATGTGATGAATGGTGATAGATGCTAGGGTTAATCTGGTAAACTGATTTTAGAATGGGGACTAATGTTCTAGATTAATACTTTCATGTCGAGTTGGTCTTTACTTTCCTACCAAATCCAGTAACTGCAAAGACACCCATAAGGGCACTAAAGTAAGGAGTTTCGCGAGTATATGTAAATCTGAGTGCCTCCGCATAGTAAATACTCAATAAGTAATAGCCATTATCATTAACAGAGAAGGAGAATTTGCTGGGCAGTTACAATATGTAATACATTGTTTCAGGCTGCCCTCAACACCATATGCATTTAGCATACAAAGTAAGATAAAGAGACGATTAGAAGCTTTTCTTAGCCCAGTAGAAAGAATTTTATCGTGAGAGCTTAACTTGAGAAGGTGAGTTGTACTTTTGTGACCCTGTGAATCTTAGCTAGCTGAAGTGATGGTTAATAAAGTAATATTACTTTTTTAAAAATCACGGCAACTTTGTTTAAAAATTTTTAGGATAGGTTTGTAAGAAAAGGAGTCAAAGAAAAGTTATTACATATAAAATTTTCTATTTTTTTTCTCTGCATCTTGGAATGTTACAACTTTACATAAACTAGTTGACTTAAATTATTTGAAATTTATCTTATATGTGTATGTTGTATGTGTGTGTATATGCTGCATATAAAAATGTACATGTAAAATATTTTGTGTATTTCGGTATATTTGTATATTTTTGTCTCTTTTAGAATTCTAGGTCTAAAAATTCTGTATCTAATGAATGCTGTAGGTTAATCTCATAAATAACAATGCTGTGATGATAGCTAAACTGAACATATACTTTTTGTATCCCAGGACTATTCTTTTTTTTTTTTTTTGCGGTACGCGGGCCTCTCACCGCTGTGGCCTCTCCCGTCGCGGAGCACAGGCTCCGGACGCGCAGGCCCAGCGGCCATGGCTCACGGGCCCAGCCGCTCCGCGGCATGTGGGATCCTCCCGGACCGGGGCACGAACCCGTGTCCCCTGCATCAGCAGGCGGACTCTCAACCACTGCGCCACCAGGGAAGCCCCCCAGAAGCCCCCCAGGACTATTCTAAAAGTTTCACATGCATTACCTTACTGAATCCTCACATTTAAAAAAATATTATTATTACTATTTTGCAGATGACAAAACTGAGGCTTAAGAAAGTCTGAAAGATTCCCTAAGTGCTAGTTTGGTTCCTCACATCCTGAAGTAAGTGGCATCAATTGACTTGCTAAGTGCCAAGTGCCAGTACAGAGGAAAAAGGGCAAACCTCAAATGAGGAGTCACCAACATTACTGAGTACTTGCTATGGGCTACACACTCTCGTTTATGCTTTACACATACTGCATCATTTAATTATCACCACAGTCCTGTGCCCACATGGGCACTATTACATATTACAGATCAAGAAACTGAGTCTGAAAGAAGATAGTCTTTTGCTCACATTCTCACCGTAAGCAGTGGAGTTCGTTAGGATTCAAACGAAGGTCCACTTAACTCCACGCTCCTTCCACATAAGGAGCCCCATAGGCTTGTCTCGACTCACAGTGGCTTTGGGTGAGTTATACTTGTTACATGCTTTTCAGTGTGCAAGGCATACACCTTCAGGAAAATGAGGAAGGCATACTTAAAGTCAGTTATCATAGAGTAGAATTAAGGACACTGAATTTCTGGGTAGGTAAATAGGATTAGAGTTGTTTTCAGTCTTCCTCTTCAAAAGTCCCTGCTCACCTGCCTTGGAGAGATATACATATATGTAAAATATATACATATATAAATATATAAAAATATATTTTATGTGTAAAATGTATATATGCACATATAATATATATATTTCATGTGCATATAATTGTTGCTTTTCAAATTCCACTTAGTCCATAAACATGTGATTGGTCAACGTTTTTGTTGTATTTTATAGAGAATTTTCTTCAAACTGGGTCTTTGCTTACAGTTCTCAAACCATCATCCAACATTAATTAATGCCGTATTTAATTAACTTCCTAAAACAATATGGTTGACTCAGAAAATGCGAAAATTATGTTTCCTTTTCATCATCAAAGTCACATCAAGCATATTCAACACAAGGACTATTATTAGACATGGACATAAGGCAGGAGACAAAGCCATAATGAAAACGTCTTCAGTATGAGGACTCACATGACCAAAACCTATACAACTTCATACAGACAATACTGAGAGTGATTAAGCATCTGAAGCTAAGCCAGCTAGAGCCTGGTATGACAAAGAATGTGGAGAAGACATGAAGAGCTACTCTATGTAGAACACTTATACGGGATGGCCATTGTGCCGAATACTTTACATGCATTATGTCTTCTACTTTCCAAACATCTCTTTGAGGTACATACCATTATTAGGCATGTGTTACCATCGAGGAGATTGAAGCTTAGTGAGATTAAATAATTTGCTCAAGGTAACTTGCTCTATAGTAAGTAGAAAGGTGCTGTGACTGAAACGAGATCTAACTTCAATTGTATTTTCAGTGTTGGCCTGTTCATGTTCAAAAGCTTTGCTCCAATATCCAGCTGGATGCACAGTATGCATTCTCAATGGGGCAGCTTCTCCCCAAAAGGGGTAGAAATTGGTTCTTAGGGGAAGGTGAAGGCAATCTTTACCTTTTTATGTATGAAGCACACAGATATTCATACAGTACATAACCAGGTGTACAGTACATCTGTGATATTAAAATTTTACTGGGGAGCAATGAGGGGGAAACAAAGGTCTAAAAAGACTCTGTGGGTAAGGGAAGGGGGATAATGAAAAAACAGTTTGAGAAGATCTGGTTTACAGCTTTAAAAGGGTCATTGGTTGTGAATGTCCTTTACACCTCATCAACTCTCTTGGGAAAAACTTTACGGGACTGGTTTTGCTAAAGGATAATAATGGTTTATTTCTTTCTTCAAACTTACAGAGTGAATAATATCTATGGGGCTGAAATTATGGGTGGGCTAATCAAGATCATTGGGAAAACATCCAGTAAGGACCCCACAGAGGAACCATAAATGGCTAAACATTTGAAAACAAGTTCAGCCTCGCTCGTAATCAAAGAAATACAACAGGAAGAGAGAAATAATTTTTTATCTTTTCAGATTAGAAAAGATCTGAAGAAAACAATACTTCATGCATGTGAGAATATAATGAAATAGGCACTGTAATATAATGTTGATGGAAGTAAAAGTTGGTATAACCTTTCTAGAAAACTGCCTGGCAATGTGTATCATGAGCCTTTAAAGGTGTCATAAATTTAGCCCATAATTCCAATTTTAAGGATCTATTCTAAGAAAATGTCTTAAGGCCAAAGAATTATGTGCAAAGATGTTCATGGCATGTGGGAGAACTTGAAGCAATTTAAATGCCTAATAACTGAAGTGAAATAAATCACAATTCATGACAGAATAAAATGCTATGCAGATATTAAAAGGTTTTCAGTAATTAAAAATAGAGCTAAAACAATCACATATCACATTTTACCTATTAGATTGGAAAATATGAGAACTACTGACATAACTCAGTGTTGCTAAGTGCATGGAAAAAATGTTAATCATAATGCTGGTATAAATTTTTGGATGGACATTTGGCAATATGTAGTATTATTTTAGATGTGCGTACCCTTTAACACAGTGATTCCAGTTTTAGCAGTTTATCTTTTGGAAAAATTCACACAAGTACGTGAGGACATAGGTTTAAGGCTGCTCACTGCACCATTTTACACAATAGCAAAAAAAAAAAAAAGAAAAGAAAAGAAAAAGCCAACCTAAATATCCATTAATAAAAGAAAGGTACATGCATACAATATAATACTATGGAAACATTAACATGATTATATAGATGTATATGTGTATAATACACACACATACATATCCCAAACACTCCATATCATAAATTTAAATGGCTACTATTGAATGCAGGTTATAGAGCAGAGTCTATCTTCTATTTGCATAAAACCGTACATACTTCCTTGATTGTTAAGAAACATAATTTGAAAACATGAAAATATTAAAATTTCTGAAATTGAGATGCATCTTGTAATCAATGTCAAAAGAAAACTGGCAGCTGCTAACAGAACATGTTCCAGAGCTGTCTCTGCTTGTACTTGTGGGAATGTAACCTTGATTAGAAGTGATCAGCTCATCTCGAGGTCCCCTCAGTTGAGTTATTTGAATTGACAGCCTCTCATGTGATTAAATTTGGACCCTTATTTTCCCTTAAGAATTGTTTTTAAAGATTCCACCTGATGCAGTAATAAAGTGAAAAGTTATTTGTACACAGAAGATAAACTGTCACACACCAAGCTATGCAACGGCAGGCAGGAGAAACTGCCAGATTCTTTGAAAAGTAAACCATGGAATTTCGAAAGATGGGACAAGTAGGTTATGACTGAATTATGCATCATGAAAGAATATATAACTCAGGTGCTAAAACTGTATCTGTCAACAACTTCTGGCTGACTTTCAAGAAAGTTACCTTTTGGCAATTTATAAATAAACTTAGGAATACGAATGCAGAAAAAACCTTGGAATTTTTGATGTGCCCCCAAATGAAACCATAAACATCAAAGAGAATAAAAAGATCCAGATTATGAACATGCTGTATAAAAAGCACCAAGTCACTGTGATATTAAATATAACTGCTGATGGCCAGAGTGACTTAGGTGTATTTTTAATTCTGAAATTGAAATGTTTAGATTCAATTTCTGATGGTTATACTGAAGATAGTGGCTTGCAATTTGTCTGTTATTGTTAGTTAGGAAAAAAATGCCTTTATACTTTTAATGAAGCTTATTTTGCACCTGAAGTGTTGTTAAACCAATGGAGCACATCCCAATGGATGGCTTTTTGGAATCAAGTAAAGGCAGCACGCGCGCGCACACACACACACACACACACACACACACACATATGATTTCAGCATTGTATTCACTCTTTTTTTTTCAGTTCCAGGATCTTTTTTCTTTAACTTTATTGAGGTACAATTGAGAAATAAAATTGTCAGATATATAATGTGTACGTGTGATGATTTGATCTACATTTACATTATGGAGGATTCCTCCCATCTAGTTAATTCACACGTCCATCACCTCACATATTTTTCTCCCTTCCTTCCTTCCCTTCCTTTCCTTCTTTCCTTCTTTATTTCTTTTGTGAGAACATTTAAGTTCTACTCTCTTAGCAAATTTCACTTGTATCAATACAATACAGTGCCATCAACTATAGTCACTACGTTATACAGTAGATCCTCAGACCTTATTCATCTTATAGTTGAAAATTTGTACATTTTTACCAGCCTCTCCATATTTCCCCCACATCCAGCCCCTGGCAACCACTTTTCTACTCTCTGTTTCTATGAGTCTGACTTTCTCTTTTCTAGATTCCACATATAAGTGATACCATGTAGTATTTGTCTTCCTCAAGATCCATCCACGTTGTTGCAAATAGCAGGATTTCCTTCTTTCTCTGTATTTACTCTTTTATCTATACTTCTCCATATTGTTTGAAGTTTTAAAAAGTAATGTGCTTACATCAATTTCACAATCAGAATAAAACAATGAGCTATTTTCAAATACAGTTTAATGGCATGGGGGACATTATCATACGTTAAAGTAAGAGAATGCATACTTATATACTGTATGAAAATATAAACTACACACACACACACACACACACACACACACACACGAGTCACCTACACAAGAAAAATCTTAGAAATAAAATACACCAAAACAGTGGTTATCTATGGTTATTAGATTATAGATTATTTCATTTTTTATAGCTCTCTGTTTTTCTAAATTTTATATAATGAGCATGATTAGGGATAGTGTGGCAAAAAATATTATAAATAGAAGATGTGGTACATATATACAATGGAGTATTACTCAGCCATTAAAAAGAATGAAATAATGCCATTTGCAGCAATATGGATGGACTTGGAGATTATCATGCTCAGTGAAGTAAGTCAGACAGAAAGACGAATATCATTTGATATTGCTTATATGCAGAATCTAAAAAAATTGATACAAATGAACTTATTTACAAAACAGAAACAGATTTATAGGCTTAGATAACGAACTTATGGTTACGGGGAGGGGAAGTGGGGGAGGGATAGATTGGGAGTTTGGGATTGACATGTACACACTGTTATGTTTAAAATAGATAACCAACAAGGACCTACTGTATAGCACAGGGAACTCTACTCAATACTCTGTAATAACCTATGGGAAAAGAATTTGAAAAAGAATAGATACATGTACATGTATTGATATAAGTGAATCACTGTGCTGTACACATGAAACTAACACAACATTGTTAATCAACTATACTCCAATATAACATAAAAATCTAAAAAGAAAGAAATTGAGAGTTATACTAGGATCTTAAATAACTCTGAAGCTTCTACATTTCTCCTTTATTTCTTGAATGGTTTCTGTTCTTACTGTCAAAAAGTAGATGCTGGTAATTTTGAATTTTATGATATTTGATATTTATGAATGGAGAGGCATAAAGAATGCTGTCGGTCCTAGTCTGACTGCCTGAAAGCCTGCTATTTGAGCCACCAGTTTCCTGGGGAATGGGCTGTGAGCAGAGTCCAAAAAAGGCAAAATCTAGGAAAGGAGTAATCAACATTAAGTAACTCATTCTTCCCCTTCCTGGACTCACCCGTTACAATGATGACTGCAACTCCGGAAAGTCACAAAAACATCTTTGAAAAATTAACCTCACCCTTGCTCCTTTGTGATACTTCTCCAGAAAAAACTTTCGTGTTTCTCAAAGGCATAGTTCAATGAGCCTCTAAATCAAATCTTGAAGCAATGTTGCAGTTACTCTGAATATAAGACTGAGCAACACAATTGTAAGTCGCACACACTGTCTGTGTGAATATGTGCCAGCAGGAAAAGAAGCCCCAAGGCCATATTTACTAATATCCTGGTGACTCAGTACAGCAGAGCCAGGAGAAAAGGAACACGTCCATGAAAATTCCTGTCTGCTGAAATTCTACACTCTAGCAGAGATTATTGCCACATACATGTTGCAAAATAGTTGAAGATACAAAAGGGTTAAAATCTTAAGGGCAATGACTTATCTTAATGCCTTATTTTGATGACCCTAAATCAATCTTTGATTTAATAAATAAAGCAATGAATGTAAAATTCTTAGCACATATTAAGTATTCATTAATGTTAATTATTTTAAGAAATGATTATATTTGTATAGTACTTTATAGTTTACAAAGGCCTTTCACAAGTAATTGACTAAAGTCTATTAGGAGTATGTTTGATATTGATGAAATATATACATTCCACATACATAAAAGGGCTTAGAAATGGGAGATTCTCCCGAGTCTTGACATCACCTCTTTGAATCCCTTTTTCATTCACTGTGTCAGCTCTCCTTTCTCTAGTGGGTAATCAAAGGTCCTTTTCTCTGTCCGGGGGGGTCAGAGTCAGGAGTACAATGTATGGGCTGTCTCCATCTGTGGACAGCTCTTCTTAGAAGACACATAATAAAAGACTATTGTACAAACTAGTATGTGTAAAATAAGTTACAGGGATATATTGTACAACACAAGGAATATAGCTAAATTTTATAATAACTTGAAATGGAGTATAACCTTTAGAAATTGTGAATCACTATATTTCACACCTGTAACATATAATATTGTACACCAACCACACTTTAGTTAAAAAAAAGCTATGCATGATGAAGGCTCACAACTATGCAAAGGTAAAATAGATCCTTCTGGTGATTCTCAGCTTCTCCACTCTTTTCTCAGGAAGTTTGAAGTTACTTGTCAAATTTGCTGAAATACCTTGATTTACAAATTCCTTAATAAAAGAAATGGTAACAGATTTTCTTCCAACATCTCCCATCAGCATGAACACAGCATCCCGAGGAGTGTATCACCAGGCAGATCATTAGCCTCAGCGAGGTAGCTTTAATGATTGGCTCTGGTGGAGGCTGGTGGTAGGAGGTGAGTGTAGAGCAGGAGGACACATCCTGCTTCCACGGGATTCTCCTGCTCCATAAGCAGCCAGAAAAGAGGGCCCGTTGTCCCTGCTGACAAAGAGCAGGGGGCCATGTCGCAGCTCACAGCAGATTGAGTTGCCAGATTCTTTATGTGGAAGACTAGAATGCAGCAACCCGACCTTCTTCAAAGCAGGCAATAACTAAACAAAGCAGTCCAGGGATATGGGAAGGTGGACAACAGTGGTAATAGCAAATCATTATTGAGCACTTTGCATGCACTGACCTCGTACTTGACTATTTAATCTTTACTACAACCACTACAACACTATGAAATAGGTTACTATTTCCTAGTAATACCATAACTATTCCAATTTCCAGAGAAGAAAACCAAGACTTAGGTTAAGTAGCTTCCCTAAAGTCACATCATGCTTAGACTATAATTTAGACCCCGAAGGCTAATTCCAAAGCCAACGCACGCGCATACACACACACACACTTTCTCCCTCTCTCTAAATATATATATATTCCATATATTTTTCTCTATGGATATATGTGTGAGTGCATGCATGTGTGTACACTGAAAGTAAACTAATATAAATTAAATGGGGACTTTGTCTATTTCTAATATCTAGGATAATACCCAATATGCCTTTAGATTAACATTTATACATTATGTAAGATTTTTATTAGAACTCTAACTCATTTTATCTTTCTTTAAAGCGGACTCTGTGTAGACTTAAAAGTCATGCCTGTCTCTTCTTCTGGAAGCTCTCCCTAACTTCTGGGCCAGGTTGTCTTTCTGCTCGGTGCCTCCCAAAACACCCTATCTCCTGAATTATAACAATCTCTGCACGTAATTGTAACAACTTGTTTAATGTCTTTTCTATGCTCCATGAAGGTAGAAACATGCTTTTCTTGTTCCCGACTGTAACCCCAGTATCTTTCATAGTGCTGAACACATAGTAGAGGCTCAGTAATTACTTGCTGACTGAATGAATACAGCCACAACAATATTTGTCCTTATAGCAATATTATCAAGGCCGTGTTCTACAAATTTGTTCATTGTTTTCCCTATCAGATACCTACTTATTGTAGAATTAGTAAACATGGTAAACCTTAGCATTTTAATCAATTTTGTGCACATACATATAAACATATGTAGACAGTCCTAATTCCTGCTAGAGAATATTAACTGCGAGCATGTCTAGACACATTGCCGCTACCATGAGTAGGAGTTTAGAAACTCTATAATGTCATAAGAAGCAACTAATTGCTCCTTTTGAACATGACTTATATAAGTTTACCGTGGGGATAGGCAGGGAACTTTAAAATTTATTGCAAGAGCTCCTATTTCATGGAAAAAGAAAAATGAAGTGCCCTATTAAAAGAAACAATTTTCTTTCTATTTATAAGCCAAGAAATACAAAATTTATTACTCAATTATTTGTAAGGTTTATACAAGTCATTACGTTTTTGTTTGATGTACTCAACAAATATTAAAGATTCCTTCAGTCTCAAATGATGGTCAGTTTTGAGTGTTCACGTCTGTGGGTCAGAAGGAAGAGATAGAAGCTTACAAGACAGATGAGAAGGACACACGCCCAAGAGAGGACGAAAGGCGTGGACAGGCAGCGGTCAGGGAAAAGAGGCAGGATGTCACCTCTACGCTAACTTGTATTTGCAATAATGGCCTTCTAGAAGCTGGTATCCTCCTTCTAGGCTTGGTGTCTGCAATTTTCCTATCTGTTACTTAGGTGAACGGTCATACTCAGAGTGCAGCCGGGTGAGCCGGTTAGGCGCTCTCCCCCGAACACGAGTGACCGAGAGACAACAGATGAGCAAAAGATCTAGGCACTTAATATATACCACAAAAACCTGTCCATTAAATATCCTGCATTCAAAATTAACCATTAATACTTGTGTGGCTATTTAAAGAAAAGATACAATGGAGCAAGTTCCAGGTTACAATGCATTCCTTTTCCCATATGGTTCCTGATACAGGCTTGCCCCAAGGCTAAACCCTTACCTCCCTGGATTCAGTCCTCACCTCTAAGCAAATAACTCCCACGTTTCCACAGTCTGTTTACTCCTGGACTCATACTATATAGATGGTGTGCAGGACTTCAAAGCTGAGACGTCTCCAAAGAAACTCATTTTTTCTGACCAAATCTAGTGCTCTTGGAGTCTCCTTTCTCCTGGTTTACAACAGTACCCTTCTCCCTGTGTCTCAGAATGGAAGTGTTCACTTATTTTCCACAACCTACTAGATGTCAGATGTTTCTACCTCAATGGTGTTTTCCAAAGCTCTCCGTGAAAACGGTACCGTCGGTTCTTTCCTACTTCTCCCGAACTGCTTCAGTAAATCCCCAAATTTCTCTGTGCCTCTAATCCTAAAAGTCAAAGATGATCCTACCAATTTCTTTCTCCAAAATTTCTCAAAGTTCCACCTTGTATAAAGATTGTAATCAAATTCCTTCTCTCAGTATTGAAAGCCTTTTGGAATATGATCTCTACTTACTTTTCAAGATCATTTCTTAAAACATTCCTAGCCTCTCCCAGTGTTTACTGAATATAATGTAGATATCATTCCTGGGTATGATGTGGATATCACTCACCCTAACGCCTTTGCTCAAGTCATTCTTCAAACTGGAACAATCTTAGGTGTCTGAAGTCCTCCTTGTACCTTACTGTCAGTCAGGTCAAAGTCCCTGTGTCTCTAAAAAGCTTTCCCAGATTCCTCCCAGTTAAAAAAAATCTATCCATTACTCATACATTTCCAGCGTGTTTTTAAAATTCTATTATGACATTCACTACAGTATGCCTTTTATAGAAAATCCTAACTCTTCTATTTCTTGTGAATTCCTACAAGGAAGAAGCCATATTGTTTTACCTCCATAACTCCTTCACAGGGGAGTGTGATAGCTCTCTGATAGCTAAGAGCAGCTCAGGGAATGCTTGTTAACCACTGAAAGAAGAAATACAAGAATGAACAGTCTTTAGTTTTTCTATTCTATTCATTACTAACCCTAGTTCCCTTTTCCTGATCTAGGGAACTATTTAACTTATGCTTCAGGTTTTGAAATTGTCTACACATAACAACTCTTCTTTGTGGGGCTTAAGGCTTTGTGCTGTTCTTATTTGTTCTTCATTTGGTAACCCCAATCAGATGAGAAACACTACGATTTAATCTACTTTTGCACCCAGACAAGTGTGACTGAAACTCAGGGTTCATTTCCTTTGTTGGGGAATAAAAGACTTCAATCTTGAGCAAAGCAAAGGCTGTCCAACATTTACATATTTTAAAATTATTGAATTATCTTCATTTTCTTTTGCATGAGGGACACATTCAGAAAGAACTGTGTATTTTGGACCATATTAGAAGAAAATACACCATCGGTGAGTCTGATGGGGATACAAAAGGAAGCTCCTGGCCTTAGTCACTACCAGAGACCCAAGAGGTCACTTTAGAGACCAGGAAAATACCAGAAATAAACAAATGCATCTTAGCTACAGAACCTTCTTGGCCCCTTCCCTTAATTCTCCTCATTCAGTTTGAATGAAAATTCAAAGTATGAAAAATAAAAACATTTCAGAGCTACGAGTAATAAAAAGACATGGAGGAATCTTAAATTCATATTATTAAGTGAAAGAAGCCAATCTGAAAAAGGCTACACCTTGAATAATTCCAACTATATGAGATTCTGGAGAAAGAAAAACTAGGGAACCAGTAAAAAGATCAGTGCTTGCCAGTGGTTGGGGGACTGGGAAAGAATGAATAACTAGAGCACAGAGGACTAGGGCAGTGAAAAAACTATGTAGGATATCATAATTACAGATACATGTCATTACACATTTGTCCAAACCAATAGAATATAAAACACCAAGAGTGAACCCTAATGTAAACTATGGACTTTAGGTGACTACCCTGTGTCAATGTAGGTTCATCAATTGTAACAAATGTCCCACTCGGATGAGGAAGGTTGTGCATGTGTGAGGGCAGGGGGTGAATGGGAAATCTCTGTACCTTCCTCTCAATTTTACTTTGAACCTAAAACTGCTCTAAAACATAAAGTCTATAAAAACCCAAAACCAAACCAAAAAGCACACACACACACACACACACACACACACACACAAACTATCTTAACTTGATTTTCCTAATTATCCTACCAGGTGGGTATTATACCTTCCACTTTAACAATTACAAAACAGAAAACTCAGAGACATTAAATTCTCAAGATCACATAGTTATTGAGTGGCACAGAGAAGATCTGAATATTATAGTGGTTAGGAGCATTTACAACATAACACTAACTCCCTCTGAACCGATTTACCCACTGACTAGCTGTGTTATTTTGGGGAAGTAACCTGAATTCTCAGTGCCTCTGTTTACTCATCTGTAAAGTGTGAATAACGATAGTGCCCACTTCACACAGTTGCTGTGTAGATTACACGAGTTTGTGGCCAGGGAGTAATTAGCAGAAGATGAGAGCCATGGTAAGGGTTTATTGGTGATATTGCATCAGCAGTATTGGTATAAGCAGCAGTACTCTGGATATGCTGAATCCAAATAAAATCACCTTTTCACTAAAGGGTACCCTTTGCTTGGTGACTTGGGATAGAAACTGCCACCTACTCTTAAGCTTTCCCACAAGTATTTAATTGGATAGAATTCTGATATGAATTCTGTACATTCACATCATCCCTAGCAACCCATTCATAATTTGGCCTGGACATCAGGGCTAAAACAGGGAGCACTTTGCTGACTACGATGTTAAGAAACACATATTAGGTCTTTGTCCCAGTTCCTGGCACAGAGCTCCTCAAACCCTTGTCATTTCTTGAGTGAGAGGGTTAGTGGGGGCTTTGGGGTTATTCATAAAAAGTCTCTTTTAACCATACCTGAGTCCATACTAAGGAGGTGACTCTTGGAGGATGGGGGCTGGTTGGTTAAAGGGTTGAACTTTCTGTTCCATCTCCCAACCTCTGGAAGAGGAGAGAGCCTGGACATTGACTTAATCACCAGTAGTCAATGATTCACACAACTGTGCCTACATAATGAGCCTCCCATAAACCCCCTAAACACTGAGGTTTGGAGAGCGTCCGGGTTGGTGAACACATCAACGTACTGACAGGGCGGCACACCCAGAGAGGGCATGGGAGATCCGTGCCTCTACCCCCATACCTCCTCCTAGTCATTTCTTTCATTTGCCTGTGCCTGCGCTGTGTCCTCTAGAATAAACGGGTGATAGAACGTAAAGCTCTTTCCTGAGTTCTGTGAGCTGTGCTAGCAAGTTATCAAAACCCAGGGGGTGGCTGTGGAGAGCCCTCAATTTACAGGCAGTCAATGAGAAGTACAGGTGACTTGTGGGACTTGTGACTGGTGGGTAAAGCGGGGGGCAGCCTTGTGGGACTGAGCCGTGGGGTGTGCCTAACTCCAGGTAGTTACGTCAGAATTATTCAGTGTGAAGGGAAACACCCCACATGTTTGGTGTCAGGAGTGAGTGGAATAAAGAGAGAGGCTTCTCTTTTACTGACTTTCTTGTCTATCTCCAGCATGACAGTCATACACAAAACATGTGAGCCAAGGAACCTGCCCCAAAGAACAGGAACAAGTGAAATATCAGCATGTTGGTCAATCCCAGAGATTTTCAGAACCAGGTCATTAATTTCTTGTGAAGAGGTCGAGTGAATTCTGAAACCCTCAGCAGATCTACCTGGTGGAACATTTTGCAGGTTCAGCTCCACTTGAATCTTCTTCACAGGTTTAGGCTATTTTAAAAACTGTGACCTTCATTTATGAATAGAAAGGGCTTTACATTTTATATTGACAATGTACTTTACATAGAAAAATTCAGAATAGCTAGGAAGTGCGATTTTAATATTTTTAATGAAGACAGTCTTGTATCACTGCTTTTTATGTTTCTATATTGTTTCCCCAACTTAGTTGTACTTAACACTGTGACTTGCAGAGTTGGGTACTCGATAACTTTACTGCATTATTGATTGAAAAGGGCCTACAGTGGGGTAGGGGCAATTAGCGGACACTTCCCACTTGAAGAATATCGTGAATTTAGCAAAACAGCTGCTTCCCAGAAAATTGGTTATGCCTTTCAATTTTTCTTTCTTTAGTGACTCTCAGATGAATGAATTACTATCCTCCTGGTCATATGTGAAAAATTTGACCTGTTTGCTTCTTACAGGATGCTATTACTATTGTCAGGGCAAAGAAAGTTGAGTGGTCCATGACTATGATTATGTCTTACCAAGTTTTAAGCAGGGATATTTAATAACCTACTGAAGGAAGTCAGAAGTTAAAAATATCCAAGTGTTACTTTTTTCACATGGACTACATAATTCCAAAGAGGAAAATGTAGATCCCACTGTATAGAGACATACTTTTCCTCTGTGGGGTCTAACCTGGATAAAGAAGAAAACTTGAATGTAGGCTTGGCTAGTGGACTGAACGAGAGTGGGGTGGACATGAGACTAGAGGTTTCAACAAGGTCAAAGATAAGGTGTAGTCAGGGGACCAGGAAGCTGGAATGTTAGGAGAGTTGGAAAAACCTGCGAGCATCACCTATCTCAAGGGGCTGTTGCGAAGGCTGAATGAGATCATGGACGCGGAGCAGAGCATCAGCCTCGGTCTCCAGCTAGGAGCCTGGTTTCAATCCCTTCTCTGCCTCTTCTTGGCTGAGTGATCTTGCAAAAGTGACTTATGTTAGCTGAATCTGAATTGCCTCATCAGTGAGTTGTGCAGATAAAATGAGATAGTAGATGAAATGTACTTTTTGCATAGTAAGAACTCAGGTGTTAGTTATTATTATTCATTACTTTTATTACCTCAGGTCCTCTTATTTATTTATTTTCACCCCCAATATGTTCCATTCTCCTTCCCTATTTTATTTTTTTTTCTGTAGAACTTAGGCTGTAAATTTTACTTGTTTACCTTTTTACTTTTGATTCTCCACATTAAAATGTAAGCTCCATGATGACAGGGAATTTTTCCTGTTTTGTTCCCTACAGGGGAGTGCCTAGGACAGTGCTGGCACACAGTAGCACTCACTAAATATTTGTTGAATGAAAGAATCATTGTATAGGAGTATAGGAAGGGGGACACATGGTTAGTTCTGAGATAGCCAAAATGACACTTGTCAGTAGGGACCATTTCCAAGATGTGGCCAGAGGTGTGGGTTAATGAGTGGAGGGAAAGTTTATTGGAACTGAAGAAGACAAGAGGCCCTGGAGCGAGGGTCTTGGGTGGATCATCCCCATCGAATCTATGACACAAAATGAAGCTAGGGAGTGAGGTGGAGAAGAGGGTGAAAAGGGGCTGCCAGCATCCCTAAGCCTGTAGATGAACGCAGAGGAATGCTCCGTAGTCAGTGGTGGACGGCCGTAAGTAAAAGGTAGAACGAGCAGATGGCTGCTTTACATTATGGGGAGTGGGAGTTGGAAGTAGCAATGGGGAGTTGGGAGAACTCGTAGTCCCATGACATAGGGCCCACAGAAGACTAAGGAACTTTCCGTGGAGAGAGCTAGAGGAGAAGAGATGGCCCCTGGAGAGAGCTGGGATGCAGTTAAGGAAACAGGTGGGCGAGTGTGGCAGAGAGCCTGGGAATGCAGAGAAGGGTGTTGCTAAGGACATGCCAGTCCCACAGGTTGGTGGGAGTGAGACTAGTAAACAGGAGCACGGAGCTGTCTTGAGAGGAGAGTGCAAGTGGCTGTATGCACAGAGGAGAGGTGACACTCAAGAATGTATGGCTGTAGGTCGTCTTTTTTTCCATTACCAGATACAAGATGATTTTGTAGTTAAATAAGTTAAACAAAGAGAGGGACAGCACATTTCTGGAAACATCTTGATGTTCAAATGGTCTACAGAATTATTCAAATATCTAACAGTCACATCTTCTACTTGTTATGGAAATATCTTTCCCTTCCTTCCATCTCAGAAGAATACTTGATAGTTTCAGTTGGATATACTCCTGGATGAATGAATTTAAACAGTTACCACCTTTCATAACCTTCACCATTTTTTTTCAGCTCAACTTAAATAGGTTAAAATTTCAGTGAATTTTTTAAAAATGCAATTGTTTATAAAAGTAAACCACTAAGACAAGCTTTGGAACTCTTCTGAGTTAGAACTATCATCTAATGCTTTTCTATCTCTCTTGTTAAGTTAACTTTGGAGGTGTGAAGCATCTCAAGCTATCTCCAAATAAGTTCATAAGGCAAAGTTCATTAGTGAGTTGGTTGATTGGTCAGTGACTCAAACACTCACTGGGTAACAACAATGCCTAGAGCACTGTAAGAACAAAGCAATGGATAAGACAGGCTAAGGTTCTGAAAATGACAGAAACACTATTTAGATGCCAACAAATAATAATTTCAAAGCTATTTGGAACAAGTGAATATTTTGAGCTGGGAATCTTTCCTCCTCTTCTGCATTCCCTGAATAAAGAATTGAAGATAAAGATAATTAACATTAATAATAACAAATGTGGGTAAAGCCAGAGTGCCCTAGAAGAATATACTAAAAGTGCTACTCAATAAAACATGTTGAATGACAGTCTTTTGGGAGTTTAAAATTTGGGTAGGGGCACTGTTCTCAAGGCATTTTAACATGTCACTGTTTCTATGCCATTTTATCATCACAGCAGAAAATTTAAAAATCATTCCAGGTTGCACTAGCTAAAACTACCTGAGACGAATGTACATAAGTGATGAAAACAAAGTTTTCCATTCTCAAAATGTAGCCATCCTTGTGTCATTTTTAGTTCCGGGGGTAAGGTGTCATTTTTAGTTTCTCTTAAGTCTTCTCTTGAAGTTCACTGTAATGTATTTTCATCTGCATGAGCGTTTCTTGATGAGAAGACTAGGGACACATTTATGAAACAGCTGCTCCTATAGTCCCTTAAGAAGCCTTGCCTATACTTTCCAGCCTTGAGCAAAGTCCAAGATGAAGCTAACACAGAACTAGAGATTCCAATTAATTTCTATTCAACCTCTTTCTTGTATGACTTCTCTTGGCTTAAATTGAGATGCTTAAGGAATTTGGATCTTACTAATTAAAATGGCAATGTTACCAACTTTAGATACCCCAAAATCTACTAACAAATATTTTTTTTTCCTAAAAAGAAAAAAAGGGGCTCACATTGCTATTCCATATGTTTATTAATACTTATATTTGATTGATGATGTGGATTTTAAAAACAAACAAACCAACAACCAAAAGTTCTCTTTAGATTGGTATCTTTAGAAAAAGTCTACCTCTCTCTGGTTAAAGAAATCCAACCCAAAACACAAGCAAACCAACCAACAGATACTCTAAAGCCAAAACAAACCACACCAACAAAAAATTATGAAATATATTTTTTGGAGCCCCAGATGTTACTTGAAGGTTGCCGGTAGCATATGGCTTAATTTCCTGGTTAAAGCAGAGTAAACTACAACTTCTAGTGTGGCCAGACTGAACCAGAGAAAGGGCCTTTATGTATGCAGGTATTGGCTATAAGTCAGGATCACCAACCTATTCAACCGTAGCTTCTGCTCTGAGATGTGCTGATCAGTAAAAAGACACCTGGACACTTTTTAATTCCATCTGATTCGAAGAGAAAGTTTAGCAGGTCATAAATTTGTGGATTTTGCATCTTGGTTATCACAAAATTAATGGCCTGAGGCAACGAAGTTTTCCGACATCATGTGGAAAATATGCATCTTGCCTTAAAGACTGCCTATCCACCTGTTCTCTGCCTGACCCAGGATAGACATCAAGTATTTGGGAAGCTTTAAATCATACAATATTTCCTGTTGCTACCCAGGCTACTCCAAGCTAAGGACTTCCATCTCTGGGACCATCTTGCAAGGAAAAGTCACTGTTACGAGAAAAAAGCCACACCACAAAAACTACTTCAAAATCTGTATCAGTCATTCTGATTGTTTACAGTTGTGCTAAAACACACACTTAAGTTAAGAAAGTTCTTTTTGTTGTCATGAAATATAAGATGTTTAATATTTAGGTTCAATTCTAGAGTAGAATATTTTTTGGCCAACTTTTTATCCCAAGATAAACTTAGCTATTTAAAATCATAGAAAGCAGAGTTTTAAGTGATATGTGTAAGACAGTCCATTAATTAAGTTGAACTACTTAATTTTTCCTATACAATAGTTTAAACAGGCCATTTTATCAAATGCCTGGCCTGTTAAAATGATTTAGAATTTAAATATAGAACAGAAGAATGCTAATCCTTAATACAGAATATAACAAATTATCCAACATTGAGGTTAGATACCTGACATTATATTTATGTATATTTTCTTTCATCTTCTAAAATGGCAAGTCCAGTGGTAGCTGTACATTTTACTAGTCATTCCAGTTTCAATTTCCATTTCAGAAGATGTAAATAGAACTTACTAAAATACTTTTTATCTTTTCCTCACTTTTCTGACCTCCTATGCAGCATTCCTTGTCATAAGAATACTTACACATTTACATTTTACAATAATGGATGTTGTATCTGAAATATTAATTATCCAAAGCAAAGTTAAATTCCAATTCCAACCAAAAATGTCCTTATATTTGTTGCATTGCATTTGCAAAAGAGTTAAGAAAGAGCCCTGGTTGACAGAGTTAAGTTCCTTGCCCAAAAAAGGTGTTTGTTTTTTTTCAATTTAACACAGTTAATTAAGTAACCAATATTAACTGCAAATTAGCTTTAATTTTTTAATATGAAAAAATCGAAGATCCCGTACAAACCAAATTCATGGAATATTTTCTTTAGTATTTAATATTTTCGAAGTAGCCATAGCATTTTTATATAGAAAGTGAGACCAGGTCTTTTGAAGAGAATTGGGATTTAAAAATGTGAATGGGGAAAAGGCACGAGGGGAGGATAAATTAGAATCTGGTATGCTATGCACTACTTACCTTCAAAAGTCAAATAAAACTTTCCTCTGTCAAACCAAACGAGGGAAGGCTGTTCATTCTCTGCATGGCCAGGAGTTGAAGCGGGATGGGAAAGGTTAAGGAGAGGGAGAGAGAAGGACACAGTATGAGTTACAGAGCAGGTCATTCATCTCACTAGGGGGGAGGGCAGAGGCACTGCATGCCGTTAGCGTGCAGGAAAAAGGGAAGGCTGGCAATCTATTATTATTGTTATTTTGTTTTCAGTTCGGGAAACAGAAAGCAAAAGCAAAGCTATGGAGGCCTAAAGGGATGGGCACGTGTTGCTGGTAGCTTGGTACTCGGTGCTGGTGCGCATGGAGCAGAAGTCTTCCTGGCCATGCAGGGGCGTCAGCATATTTTAACTGCACGAGTTTGGCCAAACTGTCATTCAGCAATTGCTGTATTTATTTCATCTTCAATGTCATCCCCTTCTATGTTTTCAAAAAGATGAACTCGGAGTTATAGGTTATATAAAACTTAGCTGAGGTTTTCAATAACAACAGCATTGCATATCAACTGAAAGTTCATGGAAGATGTCATATTTCTTCCATCCCCTCCCCTGGAATCACCTTAGGCATCCAGACACAAAACACCCTTTACCTACGTACCAAAGAGAAAACAAGATTACTAACGGTGCTCTACTATATTTTTAATTAAAAAGCCGTCACTGGACACATAATTCTGAGCAGTTAAATTATTCCTCCTTCTGTAAATTCACAAAGCAATAGCATCTCACCTTTTTGGAACCTTTTCACTGAGAAACTGTCATGCAACCTGTGGCTTTATAAAATGTTCACTCAAAAAACATTTCAGTGGCATGAGTTACACGATGAACAGTAAACAGACGGTGCATCTGATCGGCACTGGACACTCATGAGGCGAGGAGCATGTCCATGAAGTTGAGCATTCAGATGGCATAAGGGCTTGGATTTTTAAAGTCTAGATATCTAGAGATCACTCGGCTAGCACCATACCTGCACGCGTTTCACAGCGCCTTTCAAACGAGGGCAGTTTGTCATAAAAAACATCATCTTCTGACACTATGAACCAAAGAAATATAAAGGAATGGAAAACAAAAACACAAATACAAATCTCAAATGAAATCAAGCAACACACTTTACTGATCGAAACACAGGAATGATTTTAATGGAAAAGGAAACAAAACCTAAGACACTGAGATTATGGAAAGGGTATAAAAAAGTGATGTGCTTATTTCATGATGAGCCTATGAGAAGAAATGGAAATCTAAAAAATGCCAGATGTTAGCATCTGTGAATTCACTGAAGTCAGCTCCATGGAAGAAATCACACCCCCACCTTTTCAGGGAGTTGTTAAAAGCACTATCATTAATAATTGACTCATGCAGGTGTATTTCACTCAGACACAATTCTCAAGTGGCTGGACATATATCCATCAACAGAACCTCTGGACAGAGTGCTGACAGCTCAATGGGATCACCCAGCATGCACCTTCCTCCCCATGGGGAAAGAGGAAGCTTTTAATGAGACCATAAAAATGCAACAGTATGAATCTGAGGTCCCTGAATGAAGTATCCCATTTCAACTTCATCAATATCCAAATTCAATTTGCCTTGCACTGTACTTGGTAGTTATGGATTGTTAATTTTGAACAGCATTATTGTAATTCCATCTTTGGCTATGGTATCAGGCATCGCCAAATGTCTTTGTAAACTGGTCACAACAGTTGCTCTGAATCCCAACCGTTCTGGATCTCTGTACACGGTCTCCCTCCTCACCAACAAACAAATGTAGACAATTGAAGTTTTATTCTATGTGATTTAGATCAATCAGTGCCACACGTCTGAAGGGTATTATTATAACTTTAATAGAAAATTGAATAAATTCTGTACAAAGACCGGTAAGGGAGAATTTTCCCTAGAACGCAGAGAAGTAAGATAAGGAAATGGATGAGGGTAGTAAAATTATTTCAAAAACTCTGCTTCTTGGAAAATATTCTACTAGCTTGCCTCCTTAGACTTAGTGAATAAGGCAGGGAAACTATTTCTTTGTCAATTCTTAAGGCTCTAGGATAGCACCTGTCAATCAGCTTTTAATATACATGTGGCTTCCTTGGTGGCTAGAATAAGCAAATGCAACTCCTATAATATCTGTAGGAGAGGAAAAAGAACTGGCCCTAAGAAGGATACCCCATAATATCTCCAGAAAATAGGACACAAAAAAGTTACATTGGCAGAAACTGAATGTAACAGTGCCTTTTCATACCTATTAGTGGGGAATGGTGGAGAATATTCCTTTCTTTTGAAGAACTAATTTTCTGTTTACAATCTCCTTAAAATGAGGAGCCTCCAATACTGTCATTTGTTCTTTGAGCTGAAGTTACAAAAGAATGGTTCGTAAGGGCTGAACAGGGTGGCTATCATTTTTTATTGTGGTTGTAGACATTGAGCGCTTAGAAGAAAACATACTAAATAAATCAGAGAACTTAAAAATGGGTGGTTGCATAGCTCTGTGCTTAATTTAAATAAGGGCAACACTCAAATCAAGTACAGAAGAAAAATTTCCTTAAGAACTAACCATGGAAATTGCCTCAGATTGATCTGAGATAGGGAAGTCAGTACTGGAGACAGGCTTTTCAAAAAAAAAAAAAAGGCAGAAGGAAAAAAATACTAAACTGTGAGAATTTAAAATTGGGATCAAGAATATCCACCTCCAAAGGTCTTTCTTTTTGTCCAGAATAATTGATGTTAATATAGTTATATTTTTTAAAAAGCTTATCTAAGTCAGAATTGCCACCCAGCTTAGAGAGACAAAGACTTGGAGGAAATATTTTAAGTTTTAAATGCTATGACTAATATTCCTGTACTGAATACAAATCACTTTTGCTCAAAGATCTACACCAAAGGACGCATCAAAGTCTATCTGATGCCCGTAAATGATTACCTTTCATTCATTACAGATTCCTGGGATGTTAAAGATGTAATTTAAAAATGCATAATTAACAGTGAAGGAATATAATTCATAGTGAATTTAACAATGAAGAAAAATTGTCTTCAGGGTGGTCTTTTTGCATTGGGGTACCAAAGGAAGGTTTTGCAAACATCGAAAAAAATGACTATCACCTATAGAAATAAGAAACAAATAATAAATTGGATATATACAATTAGAGATAACTCCCTGTTTATCTCTATCTCTAAATGTCTAGGAATTTGTTTCTGACAATAGAATAACTTTAAACACTTTCTTTACTCACATAATATTAATAGGATTCTTCCCCCCAAATCAAATAGTGAAGGTCCTGTGAGCTTTGTTCAGTACAAAAGGAGTTTATTGTATTTCATTGATTCTACTATGTGTACTTTTTAACCTCTCTGGAAATGGGATGGGTCTTAAAATCAATATGATAAGGAAGTATTGCACCTTACCTCAACTGGCAGCTTTCTCCGCCCTTTCTCAGTCATATAGAAAATAATAGTGCATCTTCTGATTGAAGGTAACTTAAATTCAGCGACATATAGTTGCAAAGGGACTCTTCATTATTTGAATGTGACAATGCACAGAAAGTCCTGTTTTCCATTTGGCATCAGATTTACTACTTTATAACCACAGGTCTCATGAAGAAGATTTTATGCCTGAAGTCTGGCAGGAGCAAATTCTTACTTGAATTGTTGTGTAGGAAGACCAGACATGCTCTTAAAAATTTAATCCCTGAATTACATTAAACTTTGCAATAAGCAAGTACAAATAATAAGTATCCAGTTTCTGCCACACATGTCCCAATTTTGGCACAAGTGTCACAGGAAATGTCAGAAAAGTATCTTGGTGGAGGGAGGGAAATATTGAGCCATCGATGTCAGGAATTTGCTGCTGAAATTCTATCTCCCCCAAGCCATCTGATTACATTAAGTTGATGTTCCAAGGCAGTCATGAACAGTCAGCAACTTAGTGCTGAACAGCCAAAGCACATCCTCTCCAAAAAGAGATAAACAATGCTACACAAGGTGCTGCTGGGCGGTCGTTGACAATGTATTTACTTCAGAGAGAAACGGCTGTCAGGTGACCCACAGCAGCAGGAAATAAAGAACAAGAGAGTGAAGAAGATGAAAACCAAACAAAAATAACAGACCCAAACAGATAAAATCAGAATGCTCCTCAGCAATGAAGCAATGTGACCAGCCTCTAAGGTGGCTTTTTTCTCTTTTTAGTCCCTCTGTGGTTCATCTTAAAAGAATGCATACTAGCTGTGTTAAGAATCAGAGTCACTGACCAGGATTTGAGATTTCTGCAGCAGGGAGCATGAGAACACATGGTACAAAACGTGGCCACAGGTCAAATGCTCTGTGTGTGCAATTTTCTCTATGAATCTCAATGAGTTGAAGGAATAGGTTAGATGGTCATCTGAGGTCACTTGAGGTCTGCTTTCTGAGTGACAGTTTATTATCCTTACTTTCCTCTCTGGACCACCAGGAAAATCACAGAGAGTGAGTGGAACAAATGACCTTGAGGAAAAAACAACAGAAAAACAACAAAGCAGGAGTGGGGGAAATGGCTGTAGCAATCAAGAGTATTAAAGAGAGTTCAAAAATAAGGTCAGAAGTTACAGAAAAGACAAAACAAAACAGCGACAACAACAAAACCCAGAGAGAAACTAGCTAATAGGCATCTAAAATTAGGGAGCCCTGAATTGCCCCAGCTGATGATGCAGGTAAAGAATAGACATGGTTATATAAATGGTGTTAAATATCTGTCTGTTAACGAATCATATGAAATTGGATAACTGGCTATATTTTCACCAAATCTGAAGAATTCTTTGGGGCTGATCTGATTAAAAATGTAGAGCACGTGATATGGTCGAAATTCTCTTTGGGGGCCTAAGAGGCACACCTTAACTTATTTCCCTGGGAAAAGAGGGATTTCTTCTCCAGAAGAGCTTCAGGCTTTGATCAAATTACTCCTCCCATGGGCAACTCTGTAGTGTGCTCTTTTTTGGCAAGTAGCAGCAGGAATTTATTTAGCTTTGGTTAATGATTCTCCCAAGCAATGCAGCATGAGCCAGCTGGTTTATAATATGGGAGACTTGGAGGGCATTCAGACAATAAAGGAAGACAATGGGAAAAAATGGAATGGGAAAGCCCAGGTCAGAGATACCATGCAAACATGAGAGAGGAAGCAGGAGCTATGGAAGGTGGGTAAAGAGGTGTAGACAGAGACCGGCCTTGGGAAGAGGGAAGACACTCCAGGCAAAAAGAGGCATTTAAACCTGGGAAAACCATCCAGCTGAGCAGCCATTCTCAACTCTTCACTTTCATCACACCATAAGGAAAGAGGCACAAAGGCATTTACTGAAAATGCCAGCAATGACTTATTTCTTGGGGAAAATTGACCGCACATCACTGAAAAGCACTACAAAAAATGCCGAAAAGTTTTCTCACGTCCCACAGTGCCCATGTTTATACCATCTGTCAACATAAGGAGAACCAAAGTGATGAAGAAATGAAAGCTTCAAGAAAATAAAAGTTCTAAATTTTGTGATTTCTGATGCGTTACACGGTTGGAATTTAAAAAAAATTCCCCCCTCAATGGAGACTATTTTCATTATAAGAAATAATATCTAAATTATAGGATCTTATTTGACGATTTCTTCTTTACCTTTATGAATAGCTCTGTATGGAAATAGCATAAGAGAATTCCTGCAAAACACAGGTGTTCACATTCTTTTATTTGCTTATTTGCTTACTTAAAGCACTTTGCCTTCTTTGCTGAGAAGGTGCTTTTAAAAGAAGAGTCAGATGATAGTAGCAAAACACACAGCAAAACAACTTTGATCAGAAACATTGGGCGTTAGGGTTTTCAGATCATAAATAATAGCCAGTCAAAACCACAAACAGATTAGAAGAGAGGAGATAATTTTTACCAACTGTCGGGGTGGTGGCTGCACTCAAGGAATTGGTGGACGATATTGAAGAAGTACTTTCAGCTCGGGCTAGGGGTGCTATCGGAGGAGGGCTGGAAGAATGGATGGGAGGGCTGAAAGGTCGGGGCTGCAGGGAGAAGAAAAGAAATGGAAAGTTAGATTCACAGGTCTGCCCTCCATGTTTTTAGGGTCTCCCGGCCCCAGATATGACAACTCAGGTTCTTAAAAGAGAACAGGTGGCACCATTTTTACACTGAAGTTGATTATATCTGTACAGGAGCTTGTGGATGGAGCTAGAGGAACCATCAACCGTAATGCGCTGCACTCAACAGGAACATCACATTTAGAGAAGCTGAGGTCTGGGGTGTGGTCAGTGATGTTTCAGGAGGATGGCCTCTTATGCCCCCAGGAGCTAAGCAAGTAACATAATGTGAGAGCTTATACCCATTGAAAGATATTTGAATACAGAATACTGTACTGTGCTAGCTAAACTAGGTATCAGGGACATCACCAGTCTGTGACTCCTGTGTGCAGATACCAAAGAAATTTACCTCTGCCAGAAGTCTCTTAATTGTTCACACAGAATGTTTCCCACCCCTCAGCCTTAAAACATGATGCAAGAAATGTCAGAAAAAACTCATTGGGTCATATCACCGTCCTTTATATTCACATAGTGTGCCTACCACCGGTAACTTCTCTGTAGTCTGGGGACAGAAATCAGGACTTGCCCTCCCTTGGAATCTTCCAAAATCAGATAAATATGGTGAAAGGAAACACCTCCCATTCTAAAGGATTTAGCACAATTGAGCCTTATTATCTTAATTTTCATCAAACCCACTGTAGAAGAACTAAGGGCCCCAGGATCCTATTCCTACTATTTTCGACCTTGGCTTGAAAGGTGTTAGAGATTTGAGGGCAACTGAAACGTACACTCTGATTGCAGTGACTGTCTTTCAGATGTCACCTGTCAGGGCCATTTGTACAAGCACTGTAAGTAAGACTTAGACCTGAAGTTGAGATGACCCGCATTCAGGCACTTGGACTCCTGTTTGTCATTCCCACTGGATGTTTCTGAGCAGGCCAGGGCAGAAGGGAACATACCACATCTCCGACTCCAGGCTTCCCTGGAGGTAGCTTTGGCCGAGACGGAGGCCGGGGAGGAGGTGGAGGTGGGGTCGTGGTGCTGCAAAGAACCAAGGGGGTGGCTGGCCGAGCAGGGGATGATGCACCTGAAAAACAAGCTGGTGTTAAAAATGACTAGGAACGCAGGTGGCCAAAAGTGCTGTCATCACTGGATCCCGCCTTCCCCATTCCCCAACACAGTGTCAGTCACAGCCATTTTTTTCACCTCAGCAGTTAGTACAGTCAACTCTGTAGCACATGGGGTTTGGGTTTGTTTTTTTTTTCAATAAAGAAAAAAAATCACTAGGTTGATGGCAGAAGCTGAAGCTCATTGCCTTTTGTTGTCATGTGACACCCAGTGAAAGGTAAATCCTTTTATTACTCCCTGTGACAGAAAATATATTCTTAAGACTCTTTTGGCTGGGTGGGCGGGTATCCTTCATTTTGACCATGGTACACACCAAACTTATGATAAATTCTCTTGATTTTTGCATATTCAGAATTTATTTATGTCCAAGATGAAAATGGAGGTTAGAACTTGAAAAAAAAAGATTTTTCATATTATATGTATATATACATATATATAAATATGTGTGTATGTGTATATATATATATAAATATTTATGTATATAAAACACAGAAGAGAAGTATCCTTCTTACTGTGCTTCAAGATATGAGTGCTAACTTCATAAATGTAAGCAAACACTTGATGGTAAGCAAAGGACAAAATGTAAGAAAGTAAATTAGATGGTACATGCATATTTTGTGTGTAGAATCTTAACAGAAACACATTGAATTTAGAGGATTTTATTTTTCAAACGTGGCTAGGTAGGAATCTGTCTGTGTAGAGGTTGCCTGCGATGATTTTTGTGATGATTTTTAAAAGAGCCCTTGGATTTACTTTTCTGGCTGTCAATGACAAGCATGTGAAACACAGAGGACACACAGAGGTTGGCATGCACGCTGATGAGCACACCAGAGAGGTCTCTAGACTCAGGGGTCTGCCTGTCTTCAGTCATCTGTCCGGGATACACGGGTAAACTACTTGGCTAACAACCTTAAGAAAGTCAAATCAATATTCCAAACTGTTCTTGTTCAGTCAGAGAACTTCCAACTACTCCTGAGGTTTTTTTCACTTTGATTAGAAGCACAGGTATCAAATCACTCCAAGAAAAGTCTAAGAAATTGTGCCCCAGGAAAATATCTCTCCCCAACTAGCCTCCCCTCCAACATGTCACAAAACTCTGTTCTCTGGAGAATCCTAGACCAGTACCTCCATGTCCAGTTTTCAGATTCTCAAGGAGATTTGGAGTTGAGCAGCAAAACCCATCACCTCAGCATCTGCTCCCATCTTAGGAATGTCCTGGAGGTGAAAATCTTGCTCCTTTGTTTAAACAATTTGAAATGTTGAGTGCATTGGGTTTCTCTGTGTTGCTTATTCTAAGTGTAGTTTCATCGGTGCGAAACCCTAATAATTATTACCACCCATCCCTACCGATACCTCCTCTCCACCACTACCAACTTTTTATTGTATACTCACTTTTTATTTTATTGGGTCAGCATCTATGTTAGGCATTTTACATGCATTATCTTATTTTACCCCCACAATAAGCTTTGGAGGAAGGTACTTCTACTATCTCAGTGGAAAGTAAAGCTCAGAGATATTCAGTAACTTGCTCAAGGTCACGTAGCTCAAATGGTCTATGTAACTACAAAGCCTGAGCTTTTAAATGCAGTGTCTTGTAGCTTTAGGTGGACCTTAGCCCCATATTTTGCACAAAGGTCTTCTTTTCGCATGGATAGACTGTATACTTTTCTCTCAATATAAATATTCTTAGTCTTTGGCTAATCTTCTCTGAATAAAAGAATAGGGTATATTTTGACAGGTCCCACTACAAAGTTTTCTTTATACCCAGGATGTTTTCAGAAAACAGAAGTGACAGCAAAGAGATGGGAAATAAATCTTTACATAGCAAAGTCTTTGTCAGGAAGTTTTATGGAGCTTTTTTGAGGGTTCTACTTTGCTGGAAAACCATGCTATAGGAGCAGGTCAAAATGTCTATCCATGGGTCTATTTCCAAGAAATAGTCTTCCGAGTCAATCTCGGGAAAAGGTCAGCTGTGGGATCTTGACTTCTCTGAGCCTCAGCTTCCTGTTTTAAAAAAATAAGACACGTTTCTATTTTGCAAAGGGGTTGTCACAATTGGAATGGACAATGCTTATTAAAGTATTTACTAAACTATAAAATACTACACAAATGGAAGGCAGTTGATGATGGTAAAGATTGTTTTTTGATACAGGTACGACTAGAAGCAAGGAAAAAAGTGGCTAGTTAACTGGTTTCCTTTTCCTTTTGTGGCACGTTTTCTTTACTGTTTTACTCACTTTTTCTTTACTGAATTGATTTCATTGATTCGTTGTGCAGTTAGAAGATACTAAGGGAGTGTTTAAGAAGCAAAACCTGCTTGACAGAACCCACACATTCAGCAGAGAGTAGTCAGGGCCTAAGGAGTATTTCACAACTGTACTAACGTTTCACATGATTTTGTGAGATTACACAATTATTTTGTATTGCAAGAATATAGAGGGTTATTATTTGTACATCTCTATCCTCATTCTTCTACCTTCAATTATACTTTCATTTTCCCTTCAAGCAGTGCTTATTCCCAAGAACAATGCTGGAAAATAATTGGACAACATTGTTTAACTTTAAAAATCACATGTACATCATCTGAGTTTTGTGAGTTCAGAAAAGTTGGCAACCATTGACATGCTCTCAATTCATCTGCTGCTCTCAACCTGGAGTTCGATCATAGCTTTGGTATGAGAACCGCATAAGGATGACTTCAACTTTCATCTCTCTTTTTGTGTGTGTGTGCTCGTGGGTGGGGGAGGGGAGTAGGGCGGAGAAGTGGTAAATCGAATCCAACAGACCTGAGGTCAGGCAGATACTGGCTTTGCTATTTATTGTTTTGCAACGGTGGCAAGTGCTATCTTTCAGCATCCGTTTCCTTACCTGTAAAATGAGGCTAATACATCACAGTGTTGTGGAGGAGAATCAAATGAATTAAAATACATGCACTTCGAAATATGTGAAGAATCAGTCTTTCCCAACTTGTGTTCCTTAGGACACAATTATACCATTGCTTTGAGGAAAGTATTAAACATATGTGGGAATGGTTTCACACTGCATTTCTTTTTTGGTGACCAGCACATTAAAAGCCCTAAAACAATACTGTCCAACAGAGCTTTCTGCAATGATGAAAATGTTCTGGAACAAGTGCTGTCCAATAAGATAGGCGTTAGCCACATGTGACCACTGAGCACTGAATTCTGCCTACTGCATCTAAATAACTGATTTTTAATTTTAATTAATTGCCATTAAGATTAAAATAGCCCCACGTGCCTAGTGGCTTCCATATTGGACATGTAGTTAGGAAATATATTTGTTTAATTCAACCCCAGGTAGCTCAAGGTTATTTGCTTATGGGGGGTTGTATGTGTGTGTCTGTTTGTGTTTAACATGCTTTACTATTGCTTTAGTTTCCCCAGTCGGGAAACGTTGCACTGAACGTTCTATCTTTACGGACACCTCTCTTTCCCTGGCCTCCAAACTTGCTGCAGGCCAAGAAAACACTTTCCCCATTCCATCCCCTGGGCACACACAGCCCACATAGGAGAAGAGATAGCCTTTGCCAAGAATCAGTGTCTGCATTCCAATAAAGCAATGTGTTGGCCAAACTATGTATTTTGAACTTTTGCCATAAGGAAATTAAAGTTCTTGGAGCAAATTCTTAACTTCCAACTTTTTCAATAGCAGGTAACTCTTCTGATTCACGAGGCCTGAGTACTGTCTAAACTTGGTCATTGGCAGTCATCTCAGTGTGAATGAAATTTTTAAAGTAGGCATAATGGTATCTAATTAAATATAGTTTGAGGTATACAAGATGAGTTATTCCCATCAGGTTAAGTTTTAAGAAGCAAGTAGTGATAAGCACTACGAATCTTTAAAACATGAGACCGTATCCTATTCTTTTAATCCTAAATTTACATTTCTTCCAGTCTGTGTATATTTCATCAATAAAAGATTTACAAGCAAATAAACTGGGACTTAATTAAGGAGATAATGGTGCACAGTTTTATTTATTCATGAGCTTCATTGGCCCAGTTCAGTTTTCTATTTAGAAATTCAATCCTTTAATACCAGCAAAGTATAGTTTTTTTCCAGCACAGTTATTAAGAATTGATAGTCTTTACTGGTAACATTTTCAAGTAATTTTAAATAAGAATATGGAAACTAAACACTAAAACTCCCAAGGATTCTAGAAAGAAAGCTAGAGCTTCTCTTGTCACTCATTAGCTCAGTGGTCAATTCAACCAAACAAGCATCTCCCAGAGCCTTGTGGAAGGTGTTGGAGGAGCTGGGTGAGTAACAAAGCTCCCCTCCCCCAACCAGAGGAGTTTACTTTGAGGAGAGCATAGTGGCTGGGCCACTGGAGAGAAGGCATTATTCCTTGAAAAGTTCTTTCGGAAGACTCAGAGCCTGGCCCAGGAAAGAGAGTCCCATCCAAGGCAATGGAAACATGCCCCTCTTTGACAGAGGACAACTAGCTTCTTTGGGGTTGAGGTCTGAACTGAAGGTTTTACCTAGGGGCCCTTTATTATCTTTACAGTTAAGTAAGAACCCCAAAGACCTAAAAAGGAATAGAGGGTGGAAGTGAGGCTCTAACCCTCCAGAATTATAGAAAGGAACACAGAGGAGTAGGTTTGGAGAGAAGACTTTTGGTGATCTTGATGACACTGTGCAGTACAGGTGTGTGTCAGTCTCAAATAAGTTTGGGATGTTTTGTCACTAAACCTTACAAGAGTGCCTGGAGGGCATAGTGGTTGAGAACACAGGCTTGAGATCAGAGAGACCCGAGGATGAATCCCAAGTCTACCACCTGCAGCTGTGTAAACTTGGGCAAATTACTAAACATCCAAGAGCCTTGGTTTTTCAATCTGTAAAATGGGGGAAATAAGAGTATTCACCTCATGGGGTTGTTGTAAGGATGAAATGATGTGCATAAAGTTCTTGGCATGAAGCCAGGACAAGAAACTATAGCTGTTGCTCTTATTGGCAAAATAATGGCTCTCAGAGGTCCTATAGTAAAGAAGCCTGCTGATTTTGTTTTAACATACTTTCCCAAACTTAAATTTTAGTACTGCATTCTTTTTCCTTCTTGGTGGAGGAAGGGCACACCTAATGATATAAAACACTGATTTTGTGGGCAGTGCATGTGACTCTCCAGTCCTCTCCTTGATCGGCTTGGATGCTCTCACTTTAAAGCACAGAGCAGTTTGCAAACCAGAGCAAGCACTGAAAGATACTCCATTGAAAGCAGAAGCAATGATGACTATTAGAATAGAGACAAACGTCTTTCCTTTCTGTCTCTTACTGGATCTAAATAACTTAGACTTGGTCGCCTCTTTCAAAGAAAATAAAAAACAAATAGTCCTTGACACCTCTGCAAAGGAACCTAAACCAAACCCACAGGAACAGTTGGGAAGGCACTGGAGGATCTTGTCAGACAAACATGAGCACCAATGGAATGAATAATACAGAAGCTGCATTAGAAAAATCTTGGTCTTTCTTGGATATGCTTGGTAGTTCCCATCCTTTCATAATTAGAGAGCACAAAATGAAGCTTCAAATAAGGGAAACCAAAATATCAGATTCAAGGTCAACATGTGCATTTAGAATCCCAAAATGTACATTTCTGATAAACTGCTCCATCCCCTGTCACTATACTTAGAGTTGACCTCATAGGCTGATGAGCATGTCAAATGATGACATCAGAGAGCAGTTTGTTTCAGTGGCAGCTTGATTAGGCTGGGGATGCAATAAGCCAGCCTCTTTTTTTGCTGTCGTCTAAAATCTCTTTTTCAAACCCTACTTCTTTTTCTCTGAAGTAATTAGAGGAGTTAACATAGTTCTCCCACCATAAGGAAAATAAACAGAAAAAAAATAGAAGAAAACACATTGATCTACAAAAACTAGGACTCTTGAAAGAAAATACAAACAGATTTATAAGCTTGTAAGTTGAATAATGTCTGAGGATCTAATGTATAACGTGGTGACTATAGTTGATAACACTGTATTGAATGACTGAAATTTGCTAAGAGAGTAGAACTTAAATTTCTCACCAAAAAAAGAAAAAAAAAGGTAAATATGTGAGGTGATGGACTGTGTTAATTAACTTGGTGGGAGGAATCCTTCACAGTGTATGTGTATATCAAATCATCAAATTGTACACTTTAAATATCTTACAATTTTGTCAGTTGTATCTCAATAAAGCGGAAAAAAATGAAAAAAAACCAAACAAACTAGGGATCTCGTGGAGGCATCTGATGAGGAAATCAGACATTAAACATGAAACTCATTTGCTGTGAAAACTGTCTTTCTAGAACTTTTCCTGAATTCTAAACAATGACATCACAGCCTTCTTTAAAAAATATACACCTTATCTGCAGGGTGGAAGGCAGGGCACTCCTAAGGGCTGCGAGTGCAGGGCAGGACACATCCACAGACTTGCACTATGACCGTGAGCATTCGATGCACTAGTACATGCCACAGGGCACAGGACACCCACGCCAAAGGAGGGATGGCTGAAGCTCTAAAGCCAACTGCCAGGCAGGAGGAGGGCGTTGCTCACACTGCAGTAGCCACGGCCATTCCCCGTCACACGAAGCACACTCAAACATAAGACGTACCACTGGTGGTCCCCGTACCACTGCCCGAGCCAGGTCCGGGGGATGAAACCACAGTCCTGTAGGTGGGTGGTGGTGGGGCAGGTGGAGTTGCTCTCTGCCCCAGACCCAAATCTTTAGGAGATGAGATTGTTTCTAAGTAATCATCTTTAATGAAGGCCTGCTCAGCGACTTTCTTCTGGACTTCTTCTAAGTTGAGTGGCGATGGTACATTGCGAGGGGGACTTGGAGGTCCTGGGGGGCCAGGAGGGCCCGGGGGGCCCAGAGGTGGGGAGTCAGCTGGGTTGTCTGAGGCAGCTGGTGGGGACACCACCTTTTCCCTTGGAGTCAACTCTGGAGTAACACGTTCCGGGGATGTATCAGAAAAATGGACCCACTTTTCTTCAGCATTAACAGCAACAGACTTGGGGGACAACACAGGGCCAAAAATGCTGTCCAAGTCATTGATTGATGGTAGTTTTTCAATTTTGACCTCTGTGGCTGCCTGGTCATTTCCTGTGGTTAAAGTAGTTGATTTTAAAATTTAATTGACTTTGTTAAAATTATTTGTATGGGAAGTGGGAGGGGTGAGGCAAAGCCTGGTAAATAGATTGTCTTGTGAGGTGCCTAGGTAGGCATATTTCACAATGGAAAATCTTGGTTGGAGTTGAAGGGAAGGGAAGAGTTCCTTGCGTCTACAATATGAGTATCGCCTTTTTTGCTATTATTTACCCTCGTGTGGGGTGACCCGAGTTGGCTACTTCTACCATCATCGAGAGCACTTGAGCACGCGACTGCCCTCCAAGGCTGCTCACAGGCATGCAAAGTGTGGTCATTCTGAGAAGGCAGTGTTAGGTTCACAGAAGTGTACAAGCTCTGGAACTGGAAATTCCAAAAGGGAGGTCCCTTTGGAAAATCTGGCCTACTGAAATACAGAGGACACAACCAAAAAAGAACTGATAGCTGGAAATGACCCTCATTTGATAAAGATTGTCTACTCTGGCATATTAAATGAAAATGTTTCGTGAAACTAATGACAATATCTGTGAGTTAAAAAAAATGATCACATCATAATTAGTTGTATAGCCTCCACCTTGAACACACCAGAAACACAGCACAAAGATTATATAAAGAGATATCCCCACATGAATATTTACAAACATACACATACACACTCCACACACCACACACACATAGGATAATGAGAATACATTTACTACTTATTAGAACTGTTACATACATACCTGTTTAATAGGGAAGAAAATTATAAAAACACCTTTATAATTTCTTTTCTCAAGTCTAACCTGTTAACAGCGAAGGCATAACTGATGTATATCTATCTGAAGTCGCAAAACAAAAAAGTCTGTTTTGCTTAAGTATTAGCATTAGCTATTCTTTTTAATTCTTTTCAGTAATAAGAGAAAAAATTAAAACTATCTTCTACAGCTTGGCAGGAAATACTTGATAACAATTGAAATGTGAGGAAGTGTACCTTTTACTAAACCGAGGTTATTTAAATTAGAAATTGTTACCTAAATAATTGCAAGGCATGAGCAGAAGCCACTTTACCTTTAAATAACCTTCTAGCTATAAGAGCCGGCTTAATATTTCCATATTTCACATTTGAAAAGAGTTAACCTTCAAGGTTCCAAGGCTACAGATAAATGGGCCACAATATTTATAATTTTGTTGCTGGTAGATTTATTTATCTCTAACACATTCATGGGAATCCAAGGGGCCAAAATGATTTGAACTTGCAAACACCTTTACCTGTGACACTCTGGATGACTGTTGGGTCTGAATCAATGTAAATTTCATAAATGACTATGTCTTGCATTTACTCTTGTTGATAAATACCCCACTCTGTAGCTATCAAACTCACCAGGCTGCATAAATAGCTAAGGATGAAGCTGCAATAGAATTCCAAAGGTGATGAAGAACTGCATTCTAAGGACCCAGGCACATAAAATAACTACTATTGTCTTTTTTTTTTTTTTTTTTTTTTTTGCGGTACGCGGGCCTCTCCCGTTGCGGAGCACAGGCTCCGGACGCGCAGGCTCAGCGGCCATGGCTCACGGGCCCAGCTGCTCCGCGGCATGTGGGATCTTCCCGGACCGGGGCACGAACCCGTGTCCCCTGCATCGGCAGGCGGACTCTCAACCACTGCGCCACCAGGGAAGCCCACTACTACTGCTTTTGACTTGCTAGTCCAGTAAGACTAGGTAGATTATAAACTGTAGGAATACATAGTATTGATTTTAATAGACGGTAAAGATGTGCCTTAGAAATTATCTGTCTAAAGGCATGCAGCAATTCCTTGCCATATTTTATCATCCTTACACATCTCTTTGCCGTGGGATAATAAATACTTTAATAACTACTGGGAAAAATTCCCACCACCCAAGCTTACCTGTATGCTGCATATCCCGGGAACCATTCTATTATCATTGTGGACGATACAGTTTTAATTCTAGAAAGAAACTTATTGGTTCTTGGAACAATACAAATTATGCCTTTTAATTTGTAAATCATTACAGTGAGATCCAATGAAATGAGATGTCAATTGAACAATGACTTTTGATATGGAGTTTGTTTTCTTCCATCTCACAAGTAAATGTGGCCTTTGTTCAACAACATTATACAGAGAAAACATGAGTTAGGAAAGTGAACCCTTTTGTGAAACCTGGGAGTGATACTTTGAAAGAAGTCTACATAGTGAAATGCAATGGCAATAAAACTAAACGCAAACAGTTTCATGTTTAGTCTAGCCTATAGCTTCCAACACATCAAGAGCATGTTGAGGTATGGGGCCACTGCTGATTGCCTCGTCATCCCAGAGCAGAAAAAATAAAGCTTACCTGGTCCAGTTGTTAAGGGGGAGCCTGTTCGGGGTGGAGTGGCTGGTACGTGTTTTGGAGGCAGTGGTGGAGGTGCTGCCAGGAGATAAGAAGCCAAGCATTGCTGATCACACTCTCCCTAAGTTACACAGTATTCCCTAGGTAGGCAGGATTGGGGCTTTCGCTCAAACTTCTGCCATTGGAAAAGGAATAGCCATTAACAATCCATCTTCTTTAAAGTTCAAAGCTAAGGGATTGAAGCAGGACTCATTCAGATTCTTCCATTTTATGATAAGAATTTGTCAAGAGAAAGTCAGATAGTAACAACAATAACACCAATGTTGATTCATTCCTTCCTTTGTTCAATATGCCTCAAGTACCAATGAGGTCCCATGTCCTGTACTAGGAATGAAGGACGTGGGTTTGACTACAACGAGCCTCTGGCCTCAAGGAATTTACTACTGAATGAATGAAGATCATGGTCACAGGCAATTACTGTCCAGAGTATGATCAAGTACAATGAGAACAGCTTGGGTAGGGGCTCAGGGGAGGGTTTTTTTTAATAGAGTCAGAATATTATGGCTTGGATGGAGTCTGGAAAGATTTCTCAAAGTTATATGTCTTAAATTTTGAGTATATTTTTGAAAGACTGAAGCAAAATGATTTGGATCGAGGAAGAATGAACAGATTCCTTTGATGAAATTATAGCTAAAAAAAATCCATGAGATAGAAAAAGTATTGTATTATAGCCCCAACCCAGAGACTCATCCTTCTGAACTGGGCTTGTCACTTTGTGGGCCAAAGTTAAGAATTTCAACAGGTACGCTGTTTTCTTATTCTTTCTTTAAGTGTATGTTTTCCTCTCACTACTATATTTGGTAGATTTGATGAGTTCACTTTTGTCTTCAGGACTTCTTTCCCCAGCCACCTGGAGTAAGGGTTGGGGGCATTCTGGAATAAGTGGAGATGATGGCTCTCTTTGCTTTGAGATGAAATTGCCCTGATCTCCTATCTCAGCTTCTCTCTACCATATGGCATCATTTCTTTTGTTCTCCAATTATCACTCTTTCCTCTCAATGTGTCCTCTCTGTTCTCTGTAGCCTCAGTTGTTCTGTAGGCCTAGCAGAGACCTTATCTGATTTGGTTACCTCTGTGTTGTGTGCTAGCCCATGCCTGGAGAATAGCAGGGTCTTTAGTTCACTTGCTTATCACTCCTACATAAACCTATTGAACGAATGAATGAGCCTGTGGGACGTCAGAAGAAGCTATAGATTCCAAGTTACTTATTCTGCTTTATTTATTACATTATTCCTGTCTCAACCAACTGTCCTAGGTCCCTGTAACTCTAAAGCTTATCAGGATAACATCTCTTCTTAATGTTAAACAGTCCAAATGTGGCTTATGTAGACTTTGTAAGGGTTGCCTAATTTCACTATGTAGGCAGACAGTAAAATGAGTCACTTATTTTTCCAGACAGAGCAGACCCATAACTTACTTCCAGTGGGAAAAGGCCTTGTTAACTTTGGCGACTCCGTGCTTGGATTAACTGGTTGGCCTGGACCCCATATCTCAGGCTGATCTAAAAGAACTGGAAACATAAAAAGAAAATTTCCCAGGGTGAGTTCAAAAAAGAAACGTCCTGAGTTTAGAACTTAAAATTTCAATTTAAAGTTGAGTTTCACAAAATTACTTCTGTCTTCCCTCAGTCTTAGCAAATTAATTTAGAGATGTGTTGTTCCTCATTCTTTTCAAGCAGAGAATGGACATAGGAGCAGAGTGTGTGTGTGTGTGTGTGTGTGTGTGTGTGTGCGTGCGCACACACACATGTGCGCAGGGGGTGTCTGTGTGTGCACATATAGCTAAATAAAAACTTGCAAAACAGAGCGTCTGCATTCTTTTCCTGGTTGGTCACTTAAGGACATTCTAAATGTCAATACATGTACTGGCTCCTTTCTGGCACCCACTTGAAAATCCAGGCATTACTCCCATGGACATTTGTTTTAAGTTGGTTTATTTAAAGTTTGCTATGAATAGGCTTCAAGAATGAAGATGCCTGAATTCTGTACAGCGGTTCCCACCTTTAAAGCATCTTACGGGGTCTTTAAACAATCCTTTTACAGTATCATAAAGAGAAATTAAATTATTCAAAAAATGTTTGGTGAACATATTAAGAGAACCAGAAAAATAAATAAGTCCTTAGGCATCTAAAGTAAATCAGGGCAATTAGGTATTAGGCCTAAGGGCACTGAATCTAATATTTCTTCTTTTTTTTTTTTTTGGTTGTTGCCATGGTAACAATGTAATGAACTAGCTCTTCTCAGCACCTATCATGTGCCAGGGTCTGTGTAAGTACTGCCTGTAATTCATTAGGTTGTAAAACAGGCTGGGAAGTCAGTTGGATGTGGATTTGAATCCAGCCTCTATGCTTACTCTAGGACCTTGGGCAATTCGTGTAACCTCTGAACTTCCCTTCCTTCAGTGTAGAGATAATAAGAGCAATCTCAAAGAGTTACTAAAAGGATTAAAGGAGGTAATGTATATAAATATAATGTATATAAAATACATGTAAAACACTTATCACAAGGCCAGTAGCTATTATGATATATTTTAGTCCTCACCTCACCACCGTGTGGTTGATATTGAGGAAACCAAAGATTACAGTGATTAAACAACTAGCTCAATGACATACATGGTGAAAGTAGCAGAGCTAAGATCTGATCCCAGGCGTGCATTCCTAACTCCAAAAATATCCACTTTCCTCTCAGGCCTTGTAAACTAGTGATAGAAGAATCAATAAAGAAAGTAAGAGTGAGTAGATAAGAAAAGTAGGTGCAGGTATTGGAAGAGCTAGTATGTTCGGTGCAAATGTTGGAACTTTACAGAACTTCAGGGGCTGAAACCACCTAAAGAACAATCAAGACAGGCTCATTGACAAGTTCAGGTGTGTATCTCCTCTCCACCACAAACCTCAATGATGGTCTTAGCTCTGTTTTGTTTTAACATGAAAGCACACATTCTCCAAAGTTGTGATGTAGCATTTGGTTTTTTGTAGATGCAGTGTGGGACACCACTTTGATTTTTACGAACTGTTTTCTATTTTGTCTATCAGGTTTATATAATGTTATGGGATTTTTTAATAGGTAGATTCAAATGCAACAAATCAAACCCCACCTTCAGTCACTACACATGACTTTATGTCATTAAAAGTGAGACTGATCACAGATCGGTTAATAAGATAACTGAGAACCTCACCGCAGGGCCACCTTTATTTATGGATTCTAAGTTGTAGACATTTAAATCACTGAAGGACTATTTAGGGATGTTCTTTATACACTTTGCTAACTACATTGTTGAAAAACATTCAGCTGTGGCTGGCTGCTAGCTGTCTCCCAGGATCCATTCTCCATTTCTTCTACAGTTAAAGTTAAGCAGGCCATATGGCACTAAATTCTTTCTGATGGGCTCTGGTTGGAAGTGATGTGTCTCTCTTCCAGGTTTTGCTCTTACAAGAACTGACAGTGAGTTCCATGGGTCCTCCCCTGCCCCCCTTTCTTCTGATGGTGAGAGCTGGAGCAGCCCCCTCGCACCCAGAGATGAAGGCCACATGCGGAGGATAGAGGAGCCACCCAACCAGTCCTACATTGTGTACTTCGAGGCTGTTTACATGAAACAGAAATAAAATTCTATCTTGTTTAATTCACTGTACTTTGGAGTCTCTTTGTCACTGTATCTTAGCCTACGTACTATGCTTTCAAGTCTTGTTGTCCTTAACACTTATATCTAATTTCCTTCACCAATTGGTCCTAGAAAAATCATCTTTGACTGTACATAACCATAGGGGTCTTAAATCAAATGATTTCTATAAAAACATCCCATATTATCAAATATATAGCTGCTGGAGATCCATGCATTGGACATAAATACATTTTAGGAATAGATGAGATCCCTTTCATAAAGAGTTTCTTTTATGTCAGCAAGGTGTACATTACTCACAGCCATCCAAAAATGGTTAATGTTTAAAAGTTAAAATATTTAATTCTAGGAATAAATATTTAATAGGTAAACCCAACAATAACAGCCAAAATGATATTTCTCCCATAACATTTTATTTCTAAGTTGCTAAATGATTTAAGGTCATTCCTGGGTCTTGAACCTGCAAACAGTGTCTATTGTGTGAGTAAGACAGTTGACACCTTCACTGATGAGATCGACAAGAGAGAAAACGTGGTCAAAGAGTCTATATCACAATGACAGTGACTATGATGGGGAATTTGAAGGTCTGGCTCCATAATAATGGCTGTCTGGCTGATAGAACACTTATTCCCCATCCAGTGAGTTGTAGAGATTTGCAGTAATTCTTATTGACCTCTTTTGAAGAGTGAACTTGTTAGCTCTTAGCTACTTCTGGAAGTAAAGTTTCAAATCCTGAAATGCTAGAGGTCTGCAAACCAAATTCCCATGCTGAGAGCACACCTAGATCAGAACTATCCTTTCACATGAAGATCTGGTGATACATTACAAACATGCCTCAAAACACATTTACTCTAGGTAAGTTATACTTCATTGAAAGGAAAAACAAATCTACAGATATACAGTTTTTCCTACCTTCTGTCTTCTGTTCATCAAAAGCTGATTCTAATGGTGGGCCAAAGAGGGGAGCAAGTGCCATGGTGTCATCTGGAGGTTTTCTGCTGAATCACACACATTACAGCAAAACATAGAGAAAGGAAATATTAATGTTAAAAAAGATATAAAGCTTTCAAATATTTTCCACAGTAAGGCCGATGTATGTGTGTGCACTTATGTACATATATATGTATGTACTCAAGCTCCTGAGGGGCTAAAAAGTATATTTATGAAGAGGTCAAATGTTTATGGACAAAAGAATCAGTAAGAGGTAAGATCCCTCATTCTCAACGGGGGCCCAAGGGGCTGGTCCAACAGAAATAAGATGAAGAGAGAAACTCTTTCAAAGCATCTGAGTCTCTATACCTAGAAGAGATTATTAAAGATAACAGTTTATTGCAAAGCACCTTCTTCTCTTAAGATCTCAAAAACCATTTATATCTGTCTTCACCACATCTCTGTGTTGTAGTTAATGTGGGTTTATGATTAGTGAAAGTCAGGCACAGGGAAGTTAAGAAACAAGCCACCAGGAAGTTTGTGTTTGAATAAGAAACTGAGTCTACCAGCTTCTAACTTCCATCCTCCCCTGACCGCCCCACACAGTTGACTAATTATAACTTCCTAATACCTTAATACTGCACATTAGAAAAAGAAGAGCTTTGAGAAATTAGGGGGGAAAGACAGGTAGTAAGTTAGACGCCCATCTGTCTACTAATTATTACTTAAACTGATTATTAAAGAAAAGCTGCATAATTATCTCCATTTCTTCCCCAGACCTGATTCCCTTCATTGATCCTCATGAGTTCTGTGTGTGTTGGGGGATAAGAGGTGAAGAGGAGAGGGGAGGGGTTAGAGAAGGAGGGAAAGTTAAAAGGATCCAGCCTTTAGATAGAAATAGGAGTCTTTGGGGGAAACATTGCTTATGTGCACAATACTTACTTATCCCAAGGATTACACAGTGTAAAACACAATGCTTTGCCAAAAACAAAAAACAAAATAGAAGATTCCTTTGGTGTGTGGCAGGTAGAATGTATCACAAAATTGTAGCCAGCTAAACAGGCTACCTTTGTAAGGCAATATAATCATATTTCAGATCAGCATTCCAGACACCAAATGACGTCTTCATGTAGACGTTTAATCCTCTCATTAGTGAGGGGCTCCATATTCTGATAGATGTTACTTTAGTTGACTACAGGGTACTTTCCTAAAGATCTCCCTCAGGCTGCACTTAGGAGAAATGATAACATATTTGAAACTGCTGTGACATACACATATGGGCAGGCCCTTTGTTATTAGATGCTGAGACTTTAGCCCAAAGGAGATTTGTTTCATTGTTAACAGTGCATGATGCCTTGCATAAAACACAACTAGTGTTTTTCATGCTCACCTTATGAGTTCTGGAGTTGGTGTGGAACGCCTGGGTCTCGCTATTTCTTCACCTGACGCACAGGACAAAGGGAATTTTTAGGCATATTTTTACCATGTTTTTTCTTTTATGTCTTATGAGCTATGTTTGGAAACACTTAGAGATTTAAGTCCCATCAATAAGCAACTCCATGTGAAAACTTTGCAAAACAAACCCAGAAAACAAACCCTCTCCCCTGGCAATGCAACAGCCATATATTAGGCATATGTAGTAGCATTTTCTTTGGCATTTATAAAACTAGTTTACCAGGGAATTACCATGATAAGCCAGCAAATGGAAGATGTGTACACTGTAGAGCTTAGTGGAATAGCACACCATTCTTTCAATGCCTGCTGCCTTGATCAGTTCTGCTTTTCAATTACCATAAGAGAATACTAAGCCAGGCCATATGTACATAGTGCATGAATCCAGCATTCTCTGCCTGTTCTTTTCTTGAAATGCCAAGAAAATGTTATACCTTTAACTAGGAACCATTCATTTAAAATTTCCTAGAACGTGCTGTATGCAGCAGAAGAAAATCATGCCACATGTATATTATAACCTATTTCATATTGCTTTGGTTTACTAAGATTTTCACATCAAATAACACAAAAATGGGTAAGTTGCATCTACTTTCAGTTCCTTCAGCCCTCCTCCTCTCTCTACCCCAATCAGCAAACACACACTTGATTAAATTCATTTCTAAAGTCAAATGATACAGTAAGAGTTGACAAATATAGGAAGAAAATAGCAATGTTTACCCCAAAACATATTCACTTTCAGGATCTAAACATTAGTCATTCAGAACCCACAGAGCCCTTTTATCATTACAAGATTTCTTTTATCATTACAAGATTTCTTTGCTGTAAGAGTAAGACATTTGGAAGCCTTAAAAATCAAGCCCAAGAGTGTATAAGTCGAATGTATATATGCTCCAAGATCCAAGGAACTGTTCCTTCTTTTAAATCGTACTCTATTTCTGGTAGCTAAGATATACTTACTGGATAAGTTCCTTTTAATTGCACCCTAGAATTAGAAATAGACACTATAAGGTTTAAGACCACATATATGTTATGTACAATATGTATATTTCTGTCATTTCAATTAAACTGAACTCAAAGAAATGCAGTTGGGGAAAAATGAATTTTTTCTCAGAATTGCATTCAAGTTGGAAATTGTAGACACACACATATAAATCAATTTTTCATTTTATTCAAAGATTACAGAGAGGAAAGAGAGTAAACAATAAGTCTTCCAAACCAGAAGAAAACCCTTACCTGGGTAGATTTGGTAAATTAAAGCAAATATTGAATAGTCTATTAAAAAAAAAACCCTTGAAATCTAGCAGTCAAGAAAGTAAATCCATGTTTAACTTATGTTTAATGTTTAAAAATTACAGACTGTATGAGGAGTACTCTCTGCTCTTATCAGATGGGGTCCATAAGTTGCTTGTAGAAACAGTCATTAGTTACGAATGCAATTTTTAAAGATACACGTGGAAAATGTTAAAAAGAAGGAAAACTTGAAGGTACTACCACTGAGTGGGCTGTTCTATTCAGGGAACCAGAGAATTCCATTCTTTCCCACCCGCCCTTCCTACCCCAATTTCTTTCACTTGCCTGCCATGGGGGCACCAACCTATCAATTGGGTGTCAATTGGGTGTCATTCCTTTAGCTCAAGGCACTGTGATTCTATAGGAATGACAATTTCCCTGTCAGGAATAATCTGAGAAGGTCATTTTCAGATTTATAAGGCCCTAGGAGAAAATTATTTTGACAACAGAAGATTGATTCAAGTTTTGATTCAAAACTGCTGTGAAAGGTCCTTAGCATGTGATGCTTCCAGAAAAGCAGACCACTAGAAGCGTGGCCTCATAAGATGGGACATGGCTTGGCGGGGCCTCCTTAGGAGAATGACGGGCAGAGCTCAGGTTGGGGAAGTGGAAGTATAATAAAGTTTTCAAAAGGGTATGACTATGAGTTTGGTGGGTGATAATCAAACACATTTTTTTATACTTTCCTACTTTGGTGAAGGCTCAACATGGTGGTCACAGATGTTTTCTTCTCTCAAATGATAACATAAACAACTCAGGACAAGATGTAGCACCTCTGTAACAGACCTATAAGAAGGTTCTTTCCCTCTTTCCCTCTTTCTTTCCCTCTGTAACAGACCTATAAGAAGGTTCTTTCCCTCTTTCCTAAGGATTTATCAGAATTTTGTCTCATTTTGAACTCATTTACAATAGAGGAGCAGTTTCAGACTGAATAAGATCCACTAGATGTTTTTTAGTGACTTGCATGTATGTGCTATATAGAGATTATTATACATTATTAGTAAAAACTTTTTAATAAATATTTTATTTATTTTAATAGATAAACACTTTAAATCAGTATGTGTAAGTTAACATGTTCATTTAAATTAATAAATATTTAAAATAAATATGATCATTTAAATCAGTTATGGTCATTATAGGAGTTTTGATGTGGGTTGGCTTTTGGAAAATAAGACTCTGTAAACAAAATAATAAGAGAACAAATTGTTTAAATGGAGTTAAAATGTTTTTCTAGGTTGGAGAGCCTCAGATTGTCAGATTTTTGTTAATAAAGTCTGAAGGAAAAGATCAGGTGGAGACGTTAGGTCCAAGTAGTCAATCACGAGGTTGACACTGAGGGAATAGGACCTACCTAGTATAGTGAGACCTGAAATTCAGGAGTTAGGGGACCCCAGAAGCTGTATTGAAGACCTTTTGGTCTCTGTCTTACCCCTTTATTTATAATGTAATATTCATGAAACCAAGAAAGATACAAAGCTTCTTTGGTGTTCATTGGTATTCATCATTTCCCAGTGTATCAATTCATTTGATAGATGTTTATTGTTGAGAGGCACTAGACAAGAAGCCTCTGTAATATTTTATTAAATATTCCGTATGAATGAACAATCATCAGTGAAGAGGAAGAAAGACATGGCAGAAATATGCAAGAAAACCGTTGTTTAGAAATTAGAAAGAATAAAATCATATCAATTTAGAAAGGAACAGATGTTCAAACAATAAGCAGGAAACCATTAGCAACAGAAAAGAAAGTCCCGTTGTCCCATGATCCGGCATACAGATTTTGATGGCCTTGCTGTCGAAACAGGACAACTCTAGAACAAGGTTAAGGTGATGTCGACCACATAAAGCACATTCAGGAAAAAAGCCTATTGAATCCTGAAACCTTCTCCTCCCCAAGCAACCACATTTTCTTCCTTTCAAGGACTGTCTTTATAGGTAGACTGTGAATAGACTTCCTGCATTTTGCCTTAGTTAATTCACTCTTTTTCTTTTTTTTTTAAAAGGAGTAACTTGTCATAATCTGAGCTGTGACCCCACTGCTGGATTGGAATCAGCCACATAGTCCCTGTAGGTGTTATCTTTGATCATCAACTACGTGGCTTAAACAGAGAACCACAGCTTGTCAGCTGGCGCAGGGTATTTGTCTCAAGTAGTAATTGACTGATCAAATTGGCATAGGCCTACTTTCTGACAGCATTGTTTCAGTTCCATTTCCTCTCTCAAGGGACTGACTGGGCAGGTCCGGGTCATTTCAAACATAGCAAAGTCTCTTCTTCTTGTTGCCTCAAATTTATCACACTGAGGAAAATAACAGATTTACTTTGAGCAATGCAAACTAATACTGATTTGCCTTCAGTGATGAATATATATGTGACAGCCTAGAAAGATTGACTTGAAAGTACGTCTCTTCCTCCCAAGATAGAAATTATGATTGTGTATGACTGTATATCAGTACACTGAACAATTTGAGTTATGGTCCAGGGACTTATGTTAAATTCAGGCTTAAAAACAATGTGGTTTACAAATTCTTTCCTAACTTGCCTTACAGTTTTCTTATTCTTTATTATCACCTTGCTATAAGTTTCTATGGTGATTTCTGGACAATCTCCAGACCTTGTACACACACACACACACACACACACACACACACACACCACGTTTTTTACATTTAGCACTAGGAGTTGGGGTACCTATGTATTAGTTTAATTTGTTATGGAAAAGTGCTCTGATGATCCTAAAACATGCTCTTGACACATATAAGACCAGAGACTTTCAGCCACTAAACCTAATTCATCTGCCTCGTTCATACTGGGTTATCATAAATTTAACAAGAAGCCAACCTGGCCACCTTGCCTAGGCAAGAATTATCTCTATACATGTTTAAGGTAAAAATGTTGAGGATTCTTACCGGGCTGCGCCTCTGTGATCAGCAAAAAGGAAGAGAGAACAGACACCTAGTCAGAGAATGATGGATCAGTCAACAGGCTTGGGTAATAGAAGATTTCATAAACAGCTAACTAAACACACACTCCAGGTAATCAGGCCAAAGGAAGACAGGCAGTCATTGTGTTTGTGGCTTATTTAAACCATAATGAGGTTTTGGAGAACCTTAAGGAGAATCTATCCATTGCATAATATAGCTTTGCTAATGAGGATGTACTGGTTTCAGTTATATGTACATACAGACAAAGCAGAAACATACAAGAAAATTTTACTGATAGATTTAAATGTCTTGTCATACGGAGTTTTTCTTCATATTGTTTGAGGAGGGGAGTTTTAGAAACTGGGTAGTACAGAGAAAACTGTTTCCTCACACAAAAGGGTGTTAGCAAACATCATAGACACGATGCATTTCCCACATAATTCAGGCTTTAATCGGAGCCTCCAAAAATCAGAGAGCAGGATTAGAGACACCTCTTCTTTGCCTGGCTCTTCTCTTTAGTGTTCTGTGGAATGAGTGCGGATGAGGACTTTTTTAAAGTATATGTTCTTGGCCTGGTGTGATTTGGGCAGCCTCACCCAATGGGTAGAATGTGGTGGGAAAGATAAGGAGCTCCTGACAAGCACAGGTGTGAATGATGAAAATTGTCCAGCACCAATAAAACACTGGTGGACCAGATGATGCCTGGAAAAACACAAAATGCTGACCTACGACTTTTTTCTTTCACTCCTCAAACCTTGATCATGGCTGCTATCAATTTACCCCAACAATCTCTGGTTGCTCTCCCTCTTTGGGATTTTTCTGTAGTAACAAGAGTGACTATGATGTGAGTAGGGAAAGAGCTGTTGCTCAGTTTCTCTCTCAGGATATGGGCTAGCTTGTGAATTCACCAGAGGCTACCTGGGACCCAGTACCAGCCAAATTCCAAAATCCAAGCAAGAAGCACAAACACAAAAGTATCTAGCAGGTTGCTTAAATGAAAAAGATGATTCTACTCTCCATAACATAGACAAGAAATAAAAACCTATAGTCTTTTATACCTACTCCAGTCGATTTTACTTGTAATATTTTAGATATTATTATTTGCCATATTTTTCCAGTTCTGTTCCATACGTATCCCACCTTTCTTATAAATCTGTCTATATGCATGGATGCAATTTAAATGAAATTAGAAAAAGGACATGTTAATATGTATTTCTGAGCTTACATTCTTTTACTGACGAATTCATACTGTGTTTTGAGAGAAATCCAAGCACTCTTTTATATATTTAGACTTTATAATTCTTTAATGACCAGGCTAAAGTTCTTCACTAAAGAAGATGTGGGCATTTATGATTTTGCTTTAATTGCATGTCAAACATTTCCTTCTTAAAAGCAGCATAAAATACAGCAAAGAGGGAATTAAAAGTGACACAATTTCCCCCAAGATGATTATGAGAAATAATGCAAAATAAAATGTGTATTGCAACCATATAGAGGCAGAACCTTAAATTCAATAAACTTTGTTAAGATTATAGAGAACAACACTGTTCAAAATAATTTCAATTATATAAATTCACCCAAATTAAGTCCAGTGAATTAAAAACCTACATATTTTAATCAATAGTTCCTGTTTGTATTTTTTCTAGTAAAAGATAACATAAAAAAAAGGAACATCAAGGAACATCTGTTGAAATTCATGTAGTCACAGGCTTATTAACCAAAAGCCAGAAGACCCAGCTAAAAGCTATAGAAAGGTCAGACCCAGAAAACCTCAAGGTCCACAATTAAAAGTGATCTGAAACCTGCAAAATAAAAGGAATTCCAGAAGTCAAATTGAAGGGCTTTCTATACGCTAATTATCACCATTAAGGAGCATAAAGCAGTTGTAGGTTCTGCTGAACACGGACAGCAAAATCATTATCCACCAGGAGGGGAGAGCCTTTCCTTTTAAAAGTTTTATTTTACTCTTTCTCCTGTCATTTCCCAGGAACTTTGAGGCCTTTAGCATTCTATCTTTGTTCTACCAATGTACAGAATTTGCTTCAAAGGCAGAAGGAAACATCCAGTATCTGATCTTGATATATTCTGTAAGCTGAACACTCTCCATGTTAAATCACAAACTCAAAAGCTTGCAGGGCAAGGAGCAGGGGTGCTGTGCACGAGGGAATGAGTTTCACAAAGCTTTGGTGAAATGGCCACAACTCAGGGGCCCCATGCTTGCAGCACAAAAATATGGGCCTAATGCTGCCAGATCTTCAGAGTTGTCAGAGAAGACGCATATCTTGATATTTTTTAACTTCAAAGATTCTGGCTTTTAAATGGCATTAAAATTGTTTTTAACTGCACGTCCAAACAAAACATCTATTCAGTTGTTCAGAATCTGCAGGTGGCCAATTTGTCTCTGATTGCAGACATTTGTATCACACATAATAAGCTCTCAGCAAGTTTTTTTTTAATCTACTGTTATTATTATTTCACCTGATTACTCAAACAGGGATTTTGCAATTGGTCTATTTGTTTTCTGAACAAATTTCTTGTGTTCCTAATTAAACATTAATTGCTCAATTCCTTGACTTCTCTTGACCTTCTGATGCATTCTGGAGAAGGTATTGAAAAACATTTTATTTTCCCCTCTATTTTTATCTTGATGTTCAACTTAGAGATAAGTCTTAGCTTGTATTTTGAGGCTATTTTCAAAGTGGGTATGATTTGGTCACTAGAATGAAGATCTTCGGTCAGAACATTTTGCATTTCTAAAATTTATATACTTGGCTATATGAATACGCCTTCCTAAAAGAAAATACTTCAGTAAATGTCCTCGCAGCACCCACAGTGTCCTTACCCACACCAGCTTTGTTTTGTTATTTTTCTGCACAAAAGGATTAATTTAAATTCAGCTAAGTAGGCTAACTTAGTCTTTGCCAATGCGGGTAAGTGTTTTAAGATATTTATAAAAAGAAGTAACCAAACACAATCTGTCCGGCTTGTCAAAGTCACTAAATAACCAACCTCAGGTTTTGAAGCTTTACAACATCCTCATTTGCTAAAATTCAGTGCTATAGGGAAACAGAGGAAAATACGTGTAAAGCCACAAAGCACCCAACAAATATTATTTTTATACAGTCTAGTCATAGCAAATTCAGTCATTCATGGTAGTGAATTTTCTAGGAAAGAATTAGAATATATGATGATTATGTTTATTATTATGGTCCTAACCAGTTTCTTGTTTGCTTTCAAATGCTTCAGGGTGAAGATAACCTCTCTGGCAAGCACCTATTTGATGTCCCCACCCCCACCATCTTTTGTGTTTGTCTATATTTAAATTTGTTCCCATATCTATTACAAGTCAGATGACTGTGAATGCCTGCCAGATCCAATAGGACTTGGTAGAGATGATCTTCCGAAATTCCATTTAGGAAGAGACACAAAGAGCCTATTACTAACCAAGATATCACTAAAAGTTGACTGGTTTGAACAGCAACAACGTGGGCATTGCCAAAGAAAAATGAGGCAGGGGAGCAGGAGAAGGACTCATTCTTAGAGGCACAGCTAACAATGCAAAGGAGTACTTGTAGTTGAAATTGCTGTAAGAACAACAGGAGGAAAACCAATGAGGAACAAAGAGTTTTTAAAGCACCACGGATAAATTTCAGACTACGTAGTCCTGTCAATATTTGAAGTGGCCAAATCTGGATAATTCAGAGAAAGATTCAGGGTCAAAGAGAATAAATGAAATGGGCAAAATACTGTTGACTGAAAAAAAAAGCACAACGCGAGAGTTGTGAGTTAAGTTTTATTTGGGGCAAAGTGAGGACTATAGCCTGGGAGACAGCATTTCCGATAGCTCTGAGAAACTGCTCCAAAGAGGTAGGGGGGCAGGTCAGTATACATGTGATTTTGGTGAAGGGGGAGCACATGCAGTCAGGCACATATTTTTTGCAGAATGTTGCTGCTAGTCATGAGGAGCAGCCATCACCATGAAGGATTTTAGTGCTTTTCTATATACGAAGAGATGCAACAGTTGGGCTCATAAAATCTTCTCCTGAAAATATCTAACCATCTGAAGTTCTGCCAGTTTTTCCCAGAGCACAGATTGCCTCATTCCTCATCTCCACCCTGAACTCCTTTCAGGGAGTGTTGAAGGTCAGCAGCTGCAGTGGCTCATAATTTAATCCTTGTAGAGGTAGATGGAAAGTACCAATTTATAGTTGGCAATACAAAGAAAGGTTGCTGAAGCGCACCATCGATATGTATGTCACATAGCATGTGACCCAGAGTTGACTCGCAGTTACACAGAAGTGGGCCATTCAATTTAGTAATAGTAATAGTTACAATTGTACTAATTTTATTTTTGGAAGCAATGTCATTGGGTCCATATTTTGACAAATTGTAATATTTTGATTCTGTCTTTTGTTCTTCCTGTGTCTTCTGTTCTTCCTTCCTCAAAAAATCACATGAAATTGTTACCAGTACATTTCCTGCATGTGGTACAGAGACTGCCAGGCTTGGGTCAATGGGCAGGATGGGAGGTTTAGCAATAATTACAGCATCCACTTAGGTGAGGTCAACAGACAACCAACTACTTCTCGGTGTGTGTTAACATGGAAACACAATATTTTCATATTTTCCACTGGAGAGGTCACGTGTGTCAGCCACGCATTAGCATCCTGTTCCCATAAATTAGGCAGCTGAGACAAGAACAGTGCATTTTTTTTTTTTTTTAGTAGATCTGTTTCATTGCTGCTATTAAAAAAAAAAAAAAAAGATGTAGGTACACCCTAACAGATCTGTACTGCCACTGAAAATCACCCTGGTGTTTAAAAGGACAATGTAAGAGGTGTTTTGCACTTTATAAAGATCTTCTTTTTCTGTCTCTGACAACTTCAGAAGGGGATAATTTTTCTGATTAATTGAAAAAAAAAAAAAGAAGAAAACAGGACAACTTCCCTTTCCTAGGCCAGCTTCACAAGCATCAAGGATGCTATCATGTTGTACATTCAAAGAAAATTTAACAAAGAAATGTTTGCCTAGCTCATGGTAAATATATGTAGCTTGACTAACCCAAGTGGAAGCTGCAATAAATGAAACTTAATACTAAAATATTTAAACATATGCCTGTGATTGAGGCAGAGGTGAATCTTTACAAAATTACCCTGTGGCCCTTAATAACAGGTTTGGAAAATCACTTAGCAACCAGCTTCCTTTTATCCCCATGGGGCATAATTAGACTGTGTCCTGGTTCACAAAGGTTTGTTTTTAAAATTCAGAATCTTGTTGAGGTGTTAAACACAGTCAGTCATTAGATATGCAGATGATGAAAATGAACAGAATAAACAATGTTTGGCCAAGATGTAGAAAGGATTTGTTGTTTCTTACCGGACTTTTCCTCTAAAAGCGTAGGCATGAGGAGGAAAAATAAAGAGAAAATGAAAGAGGTGAAATATTCAAGAAGATACCACTCAAGGCTCAGAATAACCTTACTTAAAGCAGCTCTCTAAGGCATGGCTTTTATAAATGCTCCTGTGGATGTCTGATATAGTCATACCCAGGCTGCCAGCTTTATACCACCCCAAAACATGCCGCTTGGACATACTGATTGTTTTGAGCTGTAGGCACTTGAAAACAGCAAAATCAGGAGAGACTTTCTATGAACAACCCTAATCTGCCTAAACATAAATCTTCCAATTGTCATAAGGGTTTCACCAACCAGGAAGGACTGACTCAACATAGGAGTGGAGACCAGAAATCAACACCATACCCAGACAAACTCTGTCACAAACTATCATACTTCCCATCTATGCTTCCAAGGGTCCATTCATCTTCCCTAAATTACTCTCCCTTAAGAAGCCTCCATCCCTCTCCCTTTTCCCTGTTAAGACGGTATTTAATCCTGAATTCTGAAGACACCTCTTCGAGTTGCTCAATTTTCCTGAGTGTTTGCCAGGTATACAGGAATAGACATGTTAATAAACTTATGTTCATTTTCCTCTTGTTAATTCTGTCTTTTTGCTGAAGAGTCCCAGCTGAAAACCTAAGACGGGTTGAGGTAGTTTTGCCTCCTGTCCAAGTTCAAGTGCTAGAGGACATAGGTGTGGTCGCCATTTGAGCACATTCTAAGCTCTCTTTTGAATGGTTTACTTTTATCAAATAGATTTGTACTTTCAAAATAGAGAATTATGCTTTGTAATATTGAAAGGAGTGGGAAAATTCCATGAATGCGTTGCAGCCAAGCATGAAACTAAAATGTGAGATTTTCCCAAAATTCTAATCTTGTCAGGGAACCTGGTACCTAGTATCTTCTCCCAAGATACTCTGGCTAGAACCATCAGTTTTTCCATCCCATCCTTCATTTGTCCCCACCCCGCATTGGGCAATGACAAATTATTTTCCTGGTGAGTGGTCCCTGGCCCCTGGGAATGCTCTTTTCTTTCCTCCACAGCTGCCTTAATGAGGGCTTCATTTCTTGCCGACAGTAGTACTCCACCAAGCTCCTCCATATTTCATCTCCTAAATCCATCTTTTGTACCATCCCTAGAATTATTTTCCAAAAATACTGAAGTCAATGTATTACTCTGCCCTGCAAAAACTGCTCTATTATTCAGAAAATAGAATGCAACCTCCATTCTGTAATTTAATGCCTTTGTGGTGGGCTTCATCTTACCTTCACTCCCTCGTCTTCCACTGTTGTCTGTATGAAGCCTACACTTAGCTGCAGACACTCCTTCTCGTCTCCTGAACTTGTAGTACACTCACACTTCCCTGCCTTCTGCTCAAGCTGCTTCTTCAGCCTTGATGCCTTTTCCCTCCCTCTCAATTACCATCTTACTTATTCTTCAGGGCCAGTAACATTTCCTCTATGAGGGCCTTCCCCAAGGGCCTTTCCAATTAGAATAAATTGTTCCCTGGCATTTATTAGCCTCAGAGAAAACAGAGGTACAAACGGGTAGTATATATTTTTGCAGTTCTTATTTTGTTCTGTATTATTTAGATGTCTCCATTCGATTATTAGCTCCCAGTAATGGTTATGAATAACCTCTGTCTAGCCCCAAACAGAGTGCAAGTCACACAGTAGGCACTCAAAGCATGTCTATGAATTTTATTTTTGTGGTCATTAAAACATTATACAAATGTTTGAAGCATAGTGTCTTTTAAAATATAGAAAGATGGGGGGCTTCCCTGGTGGCACAGTGGTTGGGAGTCCGCCTGCCGATGCAGGGGACACGGATTTGTGCCCCAGTCCGGGAAGATCCCACATGCTGCAGAGCGGCTGGGCCCGTGAGCCATGGCCGCTGAGCCTGCACGTCCGGAGCCTGTGCTCCGCAATGAGAGAGGCCACAGCAGTGAGGGTCCCGCGTACCGCAAAAAAAAGAAAAAGAAAAGAAAAAGAAAATATAGAAAGATGAATTGCTCTCTGAAATAAGGCTGAATTGTATATAATATATAGCCCAAGGGGTATGGCCCCAGTTGTAATGGTTCCTTCACCAGCTCCCTTAAATGTGTCACTTAGCTCCTATTTAACTGTTGATCTTTCTGCCCATTAGTGACCTCAGGGGCTGATGTGTTACCAAGGCTCCAAGGAATTGGCACAGCTTTGCACAAACACTGGTGTAAAGCTATGTGACCAGCTCTCAATGCTCTCCTATAGCAAAAAGAAAACGAGTGTTTCAGCATAACTGAGGCTCAAGATAGGGCCCACATCCTAGGTGCTGCTTTCAGACTCAGACCCTTGCGAAGTAGCACAGAAAAATGAAAATGCTAAAGGTCCAGGTCCTCGATTTACAAACAGAAAGAATTTTGGGGTTAAAATCAAATAGCTTCAAAGAAGTTGTCATGGAAGGAGGTGCAAAAGTTTTTATGTATTCAAATTAGCTTAACCCCTTATTTTCTGCTTGCTTTTGCGCAAGACATACTGTTCCTCAGTTCCTTAGTTTGTAAAGTAGGGATGATTGCTATCTTATAGAACAGTTGTGAGGATTAAAAGATATGGATGATAGTGACAGATAAAATTCACTGAGAATTTACTATTATTGTTTTACCTTATGAGGTTGGTGTCATTATTATTTCTAATTTACCAGTGAGGAAAAGGAAGGTCAGTTGCGTTCCAAGGTCACGCGGTTACAAAGGATGAGAGCGGGACTAGATCCCAGCTTGTCTAACTCCAGAAAGCCTGGGCAGGGGTGGGCTCATGGCACAACCCAATTCCCCTGGCCCTTATCAGCACTGGGATTTAGAAACAACAGAGCTAATAGCTTGCAGATCACAGAGCCTGGAAAATAATCTTGGAGTTTTCCAATGGAAGGAGTTAAATAGGTCATGCCTGTCTATCATAGCAGGTCACAGGGAATGAACTTTTCAGAGAGTGAGCTTGTATTTTTAGGCATGGTGTCAGATCTTAGAATTAAACTCTGATTATATAGGTAAATTTCTCAGCCTCTTTCTAGAATTAAGTTCATTTTATTAAATTAGAATCAGAAGAATAAACATGAACACATGAGTGATAAGGGCCCTCCCCTCCTGCCCACTCCAGGCTAGATGATGATTAAACCATCTTTATTCAATATGTTGTTTTAATTGTTAGCAGCTATCAACACCTAGGCTATGGCCGTTGGGCTTAAGAGTTTCTTCAGAATGTTAAACAACCAAAGATAAAACATGACAAGACAATTCTCCTTTGGGGAAAGCAAAGATATTTCTTGATTTAAAATGAACTAATAGCATCAGAATGATTTTTAATTATGGAAAAGATAATAAAAGAAACAAAAAAGACATGTGTACCTCCAGGTACTCGTGTTCACAGAAACAAAGTCAGTGAATTTTTGGATTGAACAATATATATACCTAAAATATAACCACTGTCTCTAAGTGCAGGGATGTTCCTGTCCTATGGCCTGAGATAATATAATTTTCCAATTTGCAAGCCTTGTTGAAAGGTAGCTCATCCTTATGATCCAGGAAGCTTTCCAAGGAGCACACAGACCCCTGCCCTCTGCGGATGGAGTCTCTCTCTGGCTGTACTATCCTAAGTCACTTTCTAATGCAAGTAGTCATTCAAGTTAGGGCTTGTTGAAGCCTTCATTCTGCATGAAATCTGCAGCATTTAAAACTGAATTCTGTTGGAGACCCAGACCAAAGCTAACTGAGGTGAATAGAGAAAATATACACCAGAGTTTCAATGATCCTTACATGGAGATTTTGTGCTCTAAATACACCCCTGTCCTCTGAACAAGGAACTGAGCTGCCATGGGAATTTTTGGCATCAAGTTTCACAGAGTGGGATCAAGACACAAAAAGCCAGATCTAATTTAGAAGCTTTTTAAGAGTCCACAATTGTTTAACCTTAAAAATAGGATAGCTATATTTTGAGTCTATATTTTAGCTAATGAGATTTTTTATAGATATAACCACTTCCTATCAGTTATGTATGAATAGTCAGGTATTCACAAGGAGCAAAAGGATTATTTATTCATTTATTAAACCATTAACTGATATTTATTGGGTACCTAATAAAGACCAGACACTATTCTTGGTACCTTGGTGAACAAAACCATAGGAACAACAAACAAAAAACTTCAATGAGCTTTTTGGGGGACAGGGGAGGAAATAGATAATAAATAATAAATATAATAAGTAAGCAAAGTATTTAGTATTTTAGAAGATGATAAATGCAATTTTAAAAAGTAGAAAAAATATAAGGGTTTGGGAATACCAGGGTAGAGAGTTTTGTGATTTTAAATAAGATGGTCAGGAGAGGCCTCATTGAGAAGGTGACTTGAACAAGCATCGGAAGCTGAGAGGGAGGTGGCAGTGCCAGTATCTAGAGGAAGAGGGCACAGCCAGGGAGCTGGGAGGGGTGGTGTGAGAAGGAAGAGTGGCAGGTGTTAGTCTGGGGTCGTGGTGTCCCCACCGCGAGGGTCTTGAAGGCCAATGTGAAGACTGGCTTCGCTCTGCTCCCAATCAGGAGTTCTCAGCATGGACGTTTAGTCACTCTTGGTTGCTGAGAAGAGGCATTGATGAAACAGATGAAACAAGACCAGAAAATGCCTGGATGTGACTTATGTTGTTGTTTTTCACTACTGTTTGGAAGCTTCTTTTGATTCCCCAGGTACCATGCTAAAAATAAAATAAAATAAAGATGGGCTTCACACAGGCTAGGAGGTAGAAAGAGAGTTTCAACTGGGCAAAACAGAATGAGACCAGTCCATGTTGCCTTCCCTCTGTGTCGGCCACTTCAGGACAAGTAGCTCAGACTGGCGTGCACAGCTCTGTACCACAACTGTGCTGGTGGCTGATTTGAAACAGTAGTTCTTAAGGTCCAGTTAGTGACTGTCCTTTAGATAATATAAGAGACAGAAGGAAACTTCACCTTCATTCTGTTTAGAAATGAAATTTCCCCCAGTCTTTGAGGAAACATTTTCTGACATAATTAATATGGGTGATTCGCACTCTAAGATTTTTTTTTCTAAAACAATGAAAAAGTACATTCATTGCTGTAGATTATTTCTGGCACTAAAAAAAAAAAATTCTCCTTTAAAGAACAAGGGGATAGATCCTTTTTTCTTATACTGTTATACTTATTTTTATACTATTATTCATATATTTATAGAAACTCTTTAGTATAAAAATAAATATAACAGTGTAAAAAGATAATAAAGTATCTACCCTTTATTCTCAAGGTCATGGACCACTAAGTGACTGAAATCTGAGATGAGAAAGCAGACATCTCATTAGGATGTATGGGATTAGGGGAAGAGAATTATGACAAAAAACTGGCAGCCTCAGAAAAGGACACATTAATAAACTTTAGAAAAGAACCTACAGATAACTCCTATAAGAGAAGAACAGTTATTGTTCATACTGATCATCCATCTGATAACGAAGAAAAACTTGGTTGAACTGAAGGGGAAAAGATAAAAAATTTTCTCTCTTTATAAAATAATGAGAGGGATATAAGTTGTCTTATATCCCAGTGAAACACCAAGTTCCGTATACTTCCCACAGTGAAGAGCACCCTTCTGTTCAATCAACCAACAAATTTTGTTTTGTTTTGTTTTGTTTTTGGCTGCACCGCGTGGCTTGTGAGATCTTAGCTCCCCAACCAGGGACTGAACCAGGGCCCTGGCAGTGAAAGCGCCTACTGGACTGCCAAGGAATTCCCAGCCAACAGGTATTTTCTAAGTACCTATTACATGCCATTCAGTGTCCTAGACTCTAGAGGAAAGGCCCCATTAAGGCAGGAGTAAGAACCTATAACTTCTGGGTGCAGGATGAGTTGTCATTAACCCAACACTTGCTGAATTGTTCACAAGTTATGTTTCTGTTACAAACTTATTTTCCAAAATGATTGCTTCTTTACAGGGCCCATTCTATCCCGAATACACCATTAGCTAATAAAAATGGTTTTAAATTCAACTCTACACTGGTAGGACTAACACAACCAAAGCAGAAGACCTTAAAGATAGAAAAATTAGTCTTTTGGATTACAATTAGCATTGTAATTAAAAGATTAAAAGCATATAATTCAAGATTTGCTACCTCTGGTTGAGGACATCCTAACATTTTTATGTGTGTCAATATTGTAAGTCTATTGTTTCATTCAATTAGATTTTAAGTTGGTAACAGAAATTGAGGGTTAAGGTCTCTGACCCTGGTGTTCATGTCTCTGGAACCCCCAATCAGATTAGGTTGTCTGAGATAGAAGAACACAATGAAAGAATCTGGAGTTATGCAAGGAAACTCTAACCCTTACATCTCACAAAGGGAAGCAAAATACCAGGTACTCAGAGGGTATAACCAGTATTAGTTGGAGAAATAATAACAGAGGCAATCCAGATTGAATTAATATTCTGCTCATTTTCAAGGAGATCAGAACATACAACAGCTCAGGGATTTCTTCTTACCATCGTAGGCTGGGCATAAGGGTTTGGAAAAATGATATTTTAATTTTAAATGTCAGGGAATGGAAGCAACAGAGAATTCCCTAAGGAAAAATAGTTAGTAATGAAGGAAAGAACATACACATATCAGATATGAAACAAATTCTTCTGCGAGTAAGTCGCACGGCTTACTATAATGCAGGAAAGAGAAGAATATATTTTGAAAAAGGAAGATCCCACCCATCTCCCCAACTATCCTTCTCTATAAGGCCTGGAAAAAAAGAGATACATCTCATGTGCCAACTCCAGAAGATTTTGGCCAGGCTGCTTGCAGCTCTGTCTAGAGGGGGCTTCTCAGACTACGTCTGGGATGTGGGATCTAGTTGCAATGTCTGCTGAGGGTTTGGAAGGGGAGTGGCAGTTTATATGCTTCATGCTTGACATCCCTGATCTAATCCCAACCCAAATCATGTTTGATGCGTTGAAGCCAAGCTGAGCCTCTCCCCTCCAACTCGTTGCACTGGAGGTCTGGGCTGAGCGCTTAGCATCAGAATGCATGCAATCTTTACCTTCCCCTTGCACCGTGCTGAGTTTCTACCAGGAGTGAATGCCAGTGTGTAGGAGACTGGAGCTCTCCTCCCTCACAGATGACTCTTTGTTTTATACTGAACTCAATGGGGTGCTGAACCTTCTGCCCAAGTGAGGACAGGAAAGGGGGTGGTGTTACCAAGCAGCAGCAAATTCAGGGATTTTGCTCGCTGGCAGGCTAATTTGGGGGTGGGGGGGCACCTGGAATAGGCAAACAGCACCAGACTGTCCTCAATTAAAAGCTATCTCTCCCTCCCCAGATTTTTTGATTAAATAACTCCATTATGGATGGCAAATCTCCAGGAACAAGATTAAACTAATTGCCCCTTCATAACTCCATGTCAAATTCTTTAATTCCTTGTATCACTGAATTTTGCAGGGGAAAGAGAGGAGGCAGTAGCACACATGCCAGGCTAGGTCAACTCCTACTCTCTCATCATTTCTATCAACCCTCTTCTCCTTGACTTTGCTCAAGTCCTCCCTCGCTATTTTTATTCTCTTTCTTCCTCCCACAAGTCTCTGAACTTAAGGAAGAGAGAAATGGAGCTGAAAAGGGAACTGATACTTATAGAGCCCCTTCCTAGGTGATAGGCACTGAAGTGGGCATTTTGCAACATTATCTCATGTCATCTTTACATCAGTCCTGAGAAGGTAGGCATTACTGTTCCCATTTTACAGGCTTGGGAACTGAGATGCTGAGTTAAGGAGCTTGCCCATGGACACAGAGATAATAAGATACGGACTCAAAAGCCTGTGTTCTCTCTACTTAACCAATGGGCTTCAAGGAAGTGCTCTCTTTCTTGGTCCCCTTTCTATATCATCAACCTGCCCCTAAAACAGAGCACTTCCCGTAGAGATTCTTGGGCCAGAATATGCACAGCAGAGTATTAAAGTTGAGAGGAATTTAAAAATAATTGAATCACAGACCGTGATTCAATGTACATGAGAAAATATACTGTGGTGGTTTTTATTTATTTATTTATTTTTTAATATACTGTGTTTTTAACTTGGCAGAAAGGAGGCAGATGCTGGAGTTCAAGTCCTGGCCCTCGAAACTTCAGCTGCCTCTTGATATTTCGGAGTTGATGTCTTCCGTAAAATAAGGTGAGCACCACCTCCCTGCCTACTTAACAGTGTAGCTGGCTCATTACATCTTTCTGATCATGACAGCTTTTGTAAAACATGAACCATTATTATAATGAACCATCCATATAAAAAATGCTTGCTGATTGATTGATTAGGGGAACTGAAATATATGAGTCATATAAAAAGAAGGTGTCTTTCTTTAACATTTAAAACAAAGGTGACACAGAAGCAGTTAAGCCTGACTGACCTATCAGCTCAGCCTTGCTCTCTTGTCACATGGAACACAGGAGAGAGTGTATGTAGAGTGACATGGGCTCTTTAGGCACCGTTATAGTGATAGCCTTCAAAGGGTTTGTGAGTAATCAGAAATTATTTGTAAAATGTTTTGTATGAGTTATTGAAATTTTAATTTTTTCCTCTGGAAAGAGAAACAGTAGCTTTCATCAAAAGTAGTATAATATAGTGGGTAAAATTTTTGAATTGGAAACCAGAACTTCTGAGTTTAAATCTCAGCAACTTCACTTACTAGCTGTGACATCTTGGGTGAATTAATTAATTCTTCTATGCCTCAGTTTTCTCATCTGTAAAATGAGGGTAATAATAGTAACTATCTCATAGGGTGGTTGTGTGGATACATTAATTAACATATGTGAAGCAGCTGAAACACAATCAGTAAGCAAATTTTCATAGCTGCCAACCAGCAACACCATCGCCATCGTAAGTTCTCTAAGTGGTCTCTGACCTTAAGGATGTTTATGAGTAGTCACCAGGAGACACACTCCATTGTTCTGATTAAAAATAGCTATTATTTACTAAGCAACTCCTTTGGGCCTTACATAAATATACTTACAAAGTACTAACTACTTTACATGCACTACTTCCTTAATTTTTATAAGGATACTATGAGATGAATAGTATTATTAAAATGATTTTACACCTGATTAAGCCTTGACTGGGGCTTAAAGGTTTAAGTAACTTACCCAGGATCATGTGGATAATGAGTGCAGAGCCAGAATGCAAACTTAGTTCTGACTTGTCCCAGAGCAAAAATTTGTAATCAGTATAGAACTAAATGCTTCTAGTTAAGGACAACTTCTCAAGGTAAGTCAGCAGTGATCCTCGACTCACCAAAGGACAAAAGTAAAGGAATCAACGGCAGCTCATGACACAAGGAAAAGATGATATTGCACCAAGAATTAAAATATAGCATCTGTCTTTTCAATTCCAGGAAAGCTATGAGAGCCACAAGATTCAAAGCACCTAGGGAGCAAAGCATGTCGCTGAAGATGTGTCCCTGTGGGTTCTGGAAGAAACGGAGATGTCTACCTCTGAGATCCTGAGAGGGGTGAGGAAGTCAGGAGACTGTGAAATGGAGGCCAGAGGGGAAGCTGAATAGGCCCACATATTCAATCAGGACTGAGTGAAGACAGGACCACAAGGGGAAGTTCAACCTCTATGTACCGCTTGTGACATCAGCTACACATTGTTTTCTGATAAGCTTGTAGTTAGTTAGCACGAAGGTTGGACCAAGTGTGTCCAATATTTCTGATGCTAGCTCTCAGTGCCTGCTACACAGAAGGTGCTTACCAAATATTCAGTGAATTGATTCGAAGAGGGCTGGAATATTATGTCATTTCTCCATGAAATAAATTTGGTGGGGATGCACAATGTAGGATCCCATTAGGAATGCTAGCCTTCAGTACGGTCTCCTGAAGAAGCACCACACTTATTCAAGGGATTTTGTTAAAACAAAATTAGGAATGCTAAAATAGGAATGCTTCTGGAATGAGCTTCAAAACCAATCCACAGGCATCACAAAATAAATTATTTTATTAACACATTTTCCCAGTTTGATACTCAGAGTAATTGCTGGTCTTGGCTCTAAATGACTTTTGGTCATTTGGGTTTTCTGATTTATCACCATTAATGATATTCTTAAAAATATGCCCCAGGCTCTGCAGACAATTCTAATAACAACAATCAAATAATCCCTAAATGTAGCATCTGAGTGCTTTCTATATTAACTCATGCCACCCTTACAATAGCCCTGTGAAGTAGGTATGGGAGTTATCTTCACCTACTAATGAAGAAACCATGACTCAGGTTTTGTAACTTGCGCAAAGCAACCCCAGGTAAGAGGCAGAGCCCAGTTATTTGAGTAATTGTGACATCGTTGGAATAAGTGTCTATTTGTATCTCCCCCAAATTATCTTAAAGGGAATTAATGGTATTCCATTGTGTATTGAATTTTCATTTTGTTGTTTTTATAAAGGCATATTTCCTTATAGTCCAATCTTGCACCCGTTAATTTATTTAGCCCCTTTGAGAAATTTTTACTTTTTAAGGACAAAACCACTCATGGAAGATATAGTAGAGGTTTGCTTCTACCCTGAATGTAGGGAGTGTGGTATCAAGGGAAGCAGATCGCAGAACTCTTTATTTCATATCTCTGCTTCCATCTTCTCCTTTAAAGGAAAGATCTTTACATTTTATTAGCAGAAAGAGATGGACTACCGTGTAAGGTAGGTGTTCATTTATTCCCATTTTAGACATGAAGAAACTGAGACTCAAATAGGTTTAAGAAACTTGCCTAAGTTTGCAAGAGGTTGAGTTCAGGTCTAACAGATTCTAATATCTTTCCTGTAAAATAAGCTGGCACTGTATGCTAGGTCCTTCAGGGGTTAAGTACAAAGTTTCTATTTGTGTTTAAAGAAATATCAATCACAAATGTCCAGTATGGAAAAAATTGATTTAAAAGTAGTTCCTCTAAAAGGTGGAGATTTGGTTCAAAATTAAAGTCTAAGATAGGCAAGAGACTGCCCAAACCTCTTTAACTGAATTCAAGACTTGAGATACAGATACATTATAATCCAGGATATGAAAAGACAGAATGCTTTTAGGGCAGGGGACTAGAAATGGGGGAGCAAAGCCATGACTCTCAATAAAGGGTCAAGAGTTAGATTAAAAAATTATGTATATACAGATATAGATAAATACATACATACATACATACATATTAGTGTGATGGTTAATTTTATGTCTCAACTTGATTGGCTATCAAGTACCCAGATTAAACATTATTTCTGAGTGTGTTGTGAGGGTGTTTCCACATAAGATTAGCATTTGAATTGGTGACCCTCCCCTATGTATGTCAGCATTATCTAATCTATTGAGGGTCTGAATAGAAAAGAGGTGGACAAAGGAGGAATTCACCCCCCTTTTCTGCCTCATTGTTTGTGCTGGGACACACCTTGTCATCCATCTTCTGCCCTCAGACTGGAATTTGCACCATCAAGTCTTCTGGTTCTCCGGGTTGAGGCTCAGATTGAATTATTTCACCAGCTTTCCTGGGTCTCCAGTTTGTGGACAGCATGTTGTGGGACTTTTCAGCCTCCATAATCACGTGAAGCCAATTTCTTATAATAAATCTATCATCATCATCTCTCTCTCTCTCTCATCTATCTATACACATATATACATATATCCTGTTAGTTCTGTTTCTCTGGAGAACCCTGAACAATACAACCAGGAATAAAGAAACAAACAACTGCAAAGTACTATGTACACATCAGGTACTGTTACTAGGATATTCTGTGTGCTTTCTTCATTCACTCATTTATTGAATAACTATCTATACGCCCAACGTGTGCCATGTACTGTGCTAAGCACAGGGAACAAAAAGTCAAAGAAGATTTGATTCTTCCAGAGACCAACCATAATCTACAGAAAAATTCCATAAGGACCATTATTACCCTCACTTTACAGAAAAGGAAATAGAAGCTCAGAAGAATTATAGGACTTATCTAAGGTTACATAGGTAGAACATGGCAGACCTGGGTATTATTATACGGCTACCTCCTATTAACCCAAGATTCTAGAAGAAATTATTTATACAAATGGCCAGAAAGCACTTGGAAAAGAATGTGGTAACAAGAGGTGCCAAAATATGCCATGTAGATTTGTCTTCAGAAGGGTTTCTCCCACAGCTGTTAGGAGTGCTATTGGCAGACAGCCTTCAACTGTCAACACTTCAGGATCTGACTCAGCTGCAGAGAGCCACCTTGGCGAAGGTCATGCCCCTTTCTTAGCCTGCCCATATTGGAGCACTAGCTGTATAAAGGTTATCGATCTCAGCTAAACCCAGGACAACCCGGAAGGGTCATTCTAGCTCACAAGTTCCCCATGTGATTAGCTTAGGCTGTTGTTGGATGTGCAAAACAGCTTAACTTCTCCCTCTGCCCACCCTACCCCACAGGTATTGAGCGCAACATCCTGCACACTAAACTTGGAATTGGAGTCAGCATGCTGCACGGAAAACCTGTTGAGAAAAGGAGGGACTCTGTCCTTTTTTCATCCTCCAAAGAGCACAACTATAACATGAACAAAAGTTACACAGAGACAGCATTTGGGTTTAATAAATTTCTTTCAACAATGAAACAGCCTTCCTCAAAAAGCAGTGAACGTTGTAAGACAGAAGGAGCACTATTACTGTTGGAGGCATCTCTATCAACCAAATAAGTTGGTATTTTACTTAAGTTTGTTTCTTTTCATCCTTCTGCTGGCTAACACATAGCATAACATAACTGGTATTTAGAAATTAGTGATTAGAATTCTCTAAAAGGAAACTTCCTAGTTTCAATAGGTTCTGGGAATAATTTTAAGATAGATGGGGAGGAAATCCCATTTTCCAATAACTCCCCAAATTTATCTGATTATTTAAGATATAGTGGCACAGAAACTGTGTCAATATCTACCAATATCCATTCACTCCTTTATCTTTTAGTAACAGAACCCTGAATTTTAGCTGGTTATATGTGTATCCAGCCAAAAACTACATTTCCCAGACTCCCTTCCAGCTAATATGGCCATATGACTAAATTATGGCCAGTGGGATCTGGGGGGCAGTGATCGGTACAACTTCTGAATTCAACACTTAAAAGAAACCACTTGCCTTTTATTTTCCCTTTCCTCCATCCCAAGGCTGGAACATGGAGGTGTTTCGTGATGGTAAGGCACCAGCATCCTTGAAAAGGTAGAGCAATAATACAGAAAGTTCCTGGGTTCTTGAATGACCCCTGGAGCAAGACTCTATTACCCATCTGGACTGCCTATCAGCTTTGACTCTTTTGTGGGATAGAAATAAATCATCCATTTTTTTAAAGCCATGACTATTTTGGTTTCTGTTAAAGCAGCTCTACCAATATTCTAACTCATACAGATCCCAAATCAACAACTGAAACATGGGTGATTTTCCTTCTTTACCATATCAGCATGATATCTTACTAGGAGACCACAACATGATAAGAATAGAAATTAACATCTTTTGCCTGTGAGTTGACCTCTGCATTCTCCTGTCTTCTTTTTTGGTGCTTGGCCTTGTCCTGGTCCATACTATACTTGATTTCTATATAAAAATCAAGGACCCAGGTGAGATCTAGACTGGAATTATGTTCATTTGCCTGTAGAGTAGGATTTTTGCCAGTAGCTAAAACCCTGACTTTCTATGTTGCTGAAGCTTTGTTTTGGGGAGGAGTAATTTTCAGATAGGTTTGTTTATACTGTATATACACATAGATATATATGACACATTCATCCATCCATTCATTCATTTCATTCATTTATCGAGTCATTTGACCATGATGTGTATATAGGAAACCTACCCAAATAAAATGAAAATCAATTCATGATAAGAGATATCAAATGGGTTACAATTCATTAATACATATTCACAGATAGATGAAAAGAACAAGTGAAACACAACTTTATCTTAAAATTCTTAAAAAGAAATAGAAATCAGAAATTCAACATAAGACATTGTTATGAATAGCTTACCATTTGGAATTTTCTTTATTTCTAGTAGTGTAACAATTGATGCTTTTGTAGCGTAAGAACCATAGCCTAAATGAAATATTCTGATATATCATTAACTGGTATAGGTCCTATTTCTCTTTTTGTACCTGAATTAAGTGTAGCTGTGTGAACGTCTGATTGCTTGGATGGAAACATCTAAAGCTGTGCAAAGCATTCCTCATTTTCATCATGGCACTGACTGGATTTCAGAAGGTTCTTTCTATTTATCCAGTTCTGGAGATAAAGTTCTACCTATGTCATTGGTGAAATACACCTATATTTGGTTATGGGTTATCTAGAAGAGGGCATGGATTCTAAAGCCAAGAATATGTTTCCAGTCCAATCGCTCTTTACACTTATGTTTATCCAGAAACGTGCCTACCTTTCCCTAAAGCAACACTCACAGCTCATTTTCTTACAGTAAATGTCAAAAATCACAACTCTTTGGGAATCATAGTAATGAGAGAGCCAGGTTCTCACATTAGAGGGAACCAGCTGGGAGTGTGGAGGCAGTAGTGGCGGGGGGGATCCCTTGGTCTGTGGGGCTGCAGGGCTGCAGGAATTGCCTAACCCTGGGATTACTTCTCTGGGTGTCTCCATCTAGTTTTAACATTGTTTCCCTAACATCTTTTTGTCAGTCTCAGCCACATCATGTCAATATACCACTTTAAAAACTGGTGTTGGGAAGAGCTCAGAGTGACAACCACTCTCCTTGCTGTACCCTCATTATCTGGTAGGAGGAATGACTTGGGCAGGCATATTCGTTTTGATAGAAGGGACTTCCCCTTTCCAAGAGTCAACTAGCTTTCAGCAAATATATCCCACACATGTCTGGGATCGTTCTAATAAGTTTTCTTTCACAGAAATTTGTTCACTGAACCCCATGAACTTGCCTTCTTACACTTATCCTGGTAGCTTTCAAATGACCACTAGGTTTATTACACTCTATAGAGAAGTGGATATAAACTGGTTTCAGGCATTGAAATAAACTTTTACAATTGATAAAAAATGATTTAGCAAGTAAAAAATGATTTGAAAGATGTTAACTGAAAAGTGAAATTGTGTACAGTTAAAATGCCCCTATTACTAGAAATCACCTGTATTGTAGACCAACATGTGAATTTAAAATCTGTACCCTCCATGGCAGAAGGGAAAGAAAACTAATACATGTTATGCCTCCCTTTTCAAGAAAACATCTTAAGATTGCAAGTGAGTATGATTAAAAATTACCTGAAATATCATTTGCTGTGGTTGACTACTATTAGCAATCATGTTAGTTGACCCTAACCGTAGTGGTAAAGGCCATTATAAGCACTAAGCACTAAAGAAGGCATCTTTATAGACTTTATTCATCCCAGGCAGGCAAACATTTATTCCCAAAGGATGGGTGATTACAACTCCTTTAGAAAGGTTAGTCGAGATATTCCAGAAGCATCTCAAAAATGGTTCAGCATTTATTAATTACCTCGTTCATGGGAAATGCTGCAGGGAGAGCACATTTCTCTAAAGAAGATGCCAAGAAGCCAAGAACATCTTAGCTCCTAGTATGAGAGCCTTCATCTGCTCTTCACAGCTATTTTTAGAAAACAATTGCAGCATTTATCAAGTACTACAGAGAAAACACTGTAAATGTTGGAACTCAGAGGGCAGCAATTAGAGAAATTTAGTAGATGAGAATTGGAGAAGGAAGTACAACTTGTAGAAAAATACGAATTTGATTAATATAAATAAGGCATACCTGTATCTGAGGTGCCTAAATGATGAGATTATTTAAGACAATTTGATAATAAAATATAATGAAGCTTATGAGTTTTAATACCTTTTTAGACTATGATCTATGATGTTAGATTAATATTTCTTTTTGAAGCATTAGCAATGAAAAGGGTTTTTATTTTCCTAAAAAAAAGCAATTTTCTTGGTTTTCTTTCCATGAGTTTTTATGTTTTATATCATAAGAGATGACATTAAGATGTGTTTTTAAAAATCGCTATTAGTAAATTCGTATACTTCATATTGTTTTTAATTGTTTCAGGAGTAAGTCTGGATAATCTTTATGTTATTCTTTCCTTCTTTGAAAAATGATTGCAGGAAAACATCAAAAAGAAATGTGATCTCGTGCATTTTTACCATTTTGAAAAGCACAGAAACTGCAATATAGAATGAGCATAACTTTCCATGGCTAGAACGAGCTGCTTCAGGTTTATAGACTTCATAAAATGGTGACCATATGCAGCCTTCAGTTTAAGAAGTTTCTGATCTACTTAACGTGTATGGGCAGAGCACAGCTCTCTGTCCAACCTCACCAAAGCTTGAAATAAAATCCACTCACCACTGGTGATGGGGAAAGTGCAATGTTGCCTATTGATGCCTTCAGTTCATCTACAGTTGCAGCGTTCTTAAGAATGTCTTTAGCTTGCAATGGCTTAATCTTGATATTAAACTTCTTGTGTGATTCTTCTTCCTCTTCCGATTCGCTTGAAGAATAAAAGTGCTTTCCTTTGGTAGGTAGAACACAGTTAAAGATACATAACTCTTTTTTTCTACTGGGAGGCAATGATGAGTATAAGACATGAGTGACTGCACATAGAGGCAGCAGAAGTATCCTTAGATGGTAGAAAATCAAAGCAAAACAAACAAAAATCAAAGGGTAAAGAAGGAAAGAGTTAGAATTTATTCACCTTTCCTTGGAGCAGGATTAAGGATGGTGAATTTCAAGGAGCAATGGTTACAAAGTTGGCCATTTGTGTCTCACTCAGCACACACAGTGACAGGCGTGACAGGCCCACGGGAACTTCCTCTTACTGTGGAGACAGGAAGGCCTCTCTACTGATGATTTGTGATGATTTTTAACTGCTTCAGAGTGTGACCTGCTCTTACCAGAGATGGTTTGCAGGCAAAGCACAAGTCAGAGCTATTTTCCAGCCACCATTAGTGACGTTGTCACATAGGATTTCAGCAGACAACTCAGTACCCGCAATTTGTACAACTGTTTTTCAGCACAACTTTTCTCTTTCTCCTCACTCTCTCTTTTCTATGAATAGAGCAAGGCAAAATGCCTGCTTGTTAGTGACCAGGCTGTTCTCTGTGCTGTTTATTCATCTCTAATACAAGGGACAACAGGACTTGAGAAGCTTGGGTTTCGGCACCTTTTCAATACAAAATTTATCACCCTGCTGAGAGCAAATGAAAATGAAAATTAAAATATAAAGAAAGGATATAGCCGGGTTCCTCAGGTCTGATGCTGTAGCCTTCTTCATCCAGCTCAGGAGAGTTCTATAAAATACAAGTGCACATTAAGCAATTATTATCCTGACAATGATAAAGGAATTATTCATTTTCCTTCAAGGGTCTTCCAGTTAAGGGTATAGACTTGTCTCTTGTTTTGGAGGTGAGTGCTGGGCCCTATATGTTTAGATATTTACTCACGGATATTTGGAGACTCTTCCTATTGGGAAAATAAACTAGGAATCAACTGTCAATGAAAGAAAACATTCAAACAGAATTTATCATGCATTTCCTGTAAGCCAAAGACTATGCTGAGCAACATGGCAGGGATACAAAATGCAAATTATCTTTCGACTGTATTCTGGTAAGCAAAAGTTCAAAAAAATACGAAACACAAAACATCAGTGATAGGAGTTTGAAAGGAGAGGAAATTTGTGAAGTTTGGAAGAATTAGAGAGTCTGTGTGTGCCTTTCGGGCCAGATGGAGAGGAGAGGGGAGTCAGTGGTGAGGAAGAGCCTGTACCGAGACACCAAGGCAGGAATGGACAGTATGATTCCTGTAGGGAAAGGGAGAGGCAATGGTGACAATGACAGGACTGGAAAGGAAGCTGTATGGTGGGAGACCATGGAAAAGAAGACCATGGCTGGGGGCTGGGGAGCAACATGCTGGGGGAAGAGTCTAAACTTGATATGGCTACTGCAGCTTCTCAATTAAGGTAGGACACGCTGAAAGCAGAATCTTAAGGAAATATGCTTCAGGATATATTGGGGACAGAAGAAACTGGAGAAAGGAAAACTAATTTAAGATGCTTGCATCAATTCAGGTGAGATGTGCTAAGTAAATGACCAAGTTGTTCGTGGTGGGAAGGGAAGAATCAAGGACATTTGGAAGGACAATTTGTTAGTTCTTAGTAACAGACTGGTCATAGGAGGAAAAGAAGATGGAAGGTTCAAGAAGACTCCGAGATTGCTATCCTCAAATTCTGGGAGTACTCCTGGCTGAACTCATTCTAACAGAAGGCAAATAACATTTTTAGGAAAAAGACAGGAAAGATAAAAGATAGTTTGCATGACTGGGATTAGAATTATCATACTTTAGTTCCTATTATATGATAAGTACTGTGACCCACGCTTTATTTTACTGTCCCTTCATAACAATCATATGCAGAAAGAATTATCCCATTCACCAAGGAGGAAACTAAGAGGAATTAGACGCCATTTCTCAAGGAAACACACCCAGCAAATGGTAGACCTGGGCCTTGATCCCAGGTATTTTGAGGCTCAACTCTATGCCTGAGAGAGGAAAAGGGTGCAGAGTTCAAGGGCAGCCTCTTGTAGTTGAGGTCATAGGCCTGGAAGTAAAGAAGACAGAGCTGGAGAGAGAGATTTTGGAGTCACTGAAGCAAAAGACATACCATGACCATGGAGAGAGAAGAGGGCCTGAACGCCATGGAAAAGCTGCCATTTATTGGGCATTTATTGTCTCCCTCTGTCCTTTCAGTACTCAAAGCTACTTTTAAAATGCAAGTGTATTAAGGTTACTTTCCTGCTAAAAACCTGTCCCTGGCTTCTCAGTGCACTTAGAATAATAGTCAGCACCACTGTGCAGCCCACAAGGCCCTGCCTGATTCTCACAAGGCCTTCTTCCCACTATTAACGTTTATGATTTGATTGCTGCAAGCTCTTTCCCACTTCAGGGTCCTCATAAATGTCCTTCTCTCTGCCTGGAAGTCTCCTCCCTCAAATGTGCAGTCAGTTAAACTACTTAAACTTTAGGGCTTTGCCTGAAGGCCACATCCTTCCCTAGGCCTTCCCTGCCAAAAACACGATGATATAATCTATTAAGAATAAAACCTTTATTATTACTTAGAGAAAGTGGAGTCTAGTGTATAATTACAAACACAATTCCTGTGACCTGAGTATTTTTTAGGACCAAGCAAATTCGAGGGAAATTCTGCTTCATTTAAACACTTACATGTTGACAGGACAGCACTAGGGTTTAGAGTTTAGATGGGGTAGCAGAAGTACTTGATGAGTAATTTCGTATTTTAATTATCATGCTTCTTGTTTGCTTAGAGTATCCCATTCCTGTATATTAAAGAATTCTACAAAACATAACAAAAATCTTTCTGGGTGAAAAAGTGTTAATTTTGAGAAACGAAATCATCCTTCCTTAATATCTTTAGTAACTTCCTTTATAACATTATTTGTGAACAATTTGGATGTAGGATAACATAGGGGCTATCATAGATCTAGGGAATTAAACTGCTAAAAATATCAAAAGATCTCAATTCTGGGAAACAAATATAAGAGAGGACCAGGTAATGAGGTTGACAGAATGACATGTTTTGGACTGCACGAGTGGCATGAAGAATTTAACCTTTCTGAGCTTCAGTTTTCTTTTCTCTAAAATGCAGATAATGTAGTATTTACCTTCTAAGGTGGTAAGAATTCAGTAGCATATAATATTATAAATGGTGGCTGTTATTATAAAAATAAAATTCTTCTTATTAACAAATGTGCAAAAGCATTAACATCAATCTTAATTCTTATGAAAGGGGAGGCTGGGCCAGACAGTCACCTAAGGTATAAGTACAAAGGCATTCTGTAGGGATTGTGAATTTGGGCACTTACTATGCAATAGAAATGATTTTGGATGTGAATATGGTCTACACGTTTTCTATGAATCTAAGAGCCATTGTGTCCATTTTGTTGTGGTTGGTGAAGTGTGTGGTGATGAGGTTAATTGATTTCTGGGGGAATTATGAGGAGAATTTAGGTCTCAGCTGGGATTCACCTTCGCTCCTTGAGAAGCAACAAGTGATTGTCATTTGACCTAAGAAAAATCTGTACCATGAGGCTATAATAATTATCATGAGCTATGGTATGAAGGTTTGTATTCTCCCCAAACTTATATGTTGAAATCCAAACCCCAAGGTGATGGTATTAGGAGGTGGGGCCTTTGGAGGTGATTAGGTCACGAGGCAGGAGTCCTCATGGTTGGGGTTAGTGACCTTATGAAAAAGACCCCAGTGAGGTTACAGCTAGAAGGTGCCTTCTATGAACCAGAAAGTGGGCACTCAACCAGACACCAAATCTGCTGGTACCATGATCTTGGACTTCCAGGCTCCAGAACTGTTAGAATTAAATATCTGTTGTTTACAAGCCATTCAATTTTTAGTATTTTTGTTAGAGCCGCCCGAATGGACTAGGACATTATGAAATCAAGGCCCAATACTGAAAGCCGCTTAGAAATATAACCAGGACTGAAACATCTGGAGTTAATATTTTAAAAAGCATTTTTTGAACACATATTACAGGCTAGGCAGCCTACTGAAATATTCTGCAAATAATTAGCTCAATGAATCCTCGCGACAGTGCTATAAAATAACTACTGACTTCATTTTTGCTGGCCAGCAAATAACCAAAGCCACACATAGGTGATATATGGAGGGGCCAGGACTTGAACCCAGGTCTAATAGACTCTAGTGCTCTTAACTGCTACCTGTGCCGGCATGCTAACTGTGCCGGCACTTCCTAATGAGGTGTTTCACTTATTTCTGTGTCCTATTTTAAATACAAGAATGCCTCGACTCGTTTTCACATTCTGAAATATTTATAAAGACAAACAATCTTCTGATACTCACGTATCTTTCCCAATCAATTTCCGCATAAAATCCATTTGGTGCCCCATTGCTTTTCTTCTGTAATAAATTTGAAAATACGTTTAGAAGAGAAACAATTGAATGAAAAAAAAAAGAAACAAAGAACACTTCACTCTTATCTGTATTTAGCAAGAGCTATCCAAACCCAACACTAGAAAGACAAATTAGAGCAGCCTATTAAGCAGCCACATTGGTGTAACTGAATGGTAAACTGAGCTGCTGTGACACTGCATAAAAGAACTTACACACTTATTCCACAAAAGATTGTAGGATACCTAAGCATAGAGATATTAACAACTAGCTGTTCAAATTTTATTCAATTACTAGAGAGTCAGCAGCACCTACGTTATAATTTAATCCTCTATACCTTAGGGGATATACCCAGATGTATATACACATTTAAATGGAAATATTTTGACTTCTACATTACTCTCATATACAATTAGTTCCAACAGATCCAAAGAGTATTCATCCAAGCCATTAACTAGTCTTCTTTTAACTTTTCTGACACTGACTCAACTTTTTCCTAACTACCCACTTGACAGAATATAAAGGAAATCAGCTCCAAATTAGTTAATTCAGCCTGTAAGTTTTAAAAATAGTGCTGATATTCTTTCAAGTGGCTTTTCTTACCAAATTATTAATATAGAATTTGAGGATTAAGAGTGGATTTCTATCATCCATGCATCCTAAGCCTCCATGAGCACACATCATTACAAGTGACTGGGTATCAGCATTGTCCTCTCAGTGTTGTCTTAAAGTTCTATTTTGGTCCCTAGTACAACCATGGCATGTATGGCCATAAGAACTTGAGCAAGGATGTGGCATCATCCAAATTGAAATTCCTGGGATTCTCTACTTCTTGTGAGCAAAGGACAAAAACGCAAATGAGGTTGGTAATGGACAGTCCATTCAACAACATTCCTGTAGTTGGCACATGGAGCAACAGTATGTCACAGAGCACTCGCAGATCTCACAACAACACGCATCAGATGCTGACGTGACACACGGGGCTTGAGGACAGGACACGTAATTTCGCAGTCACAAATGAAGGCCAGTTGAAATAAAATGTGAACAGCTGACACTTAATTTGACAAATAGGCAGGAGAAGAAAGCTTTGCATCTATGCATATAGGATCACTAGAAAACCAAATCAGAGGTAACCTAGTAACCATCATCACTGAGTAATACTGCGTGTTGAGTGGGCACTCTAAGAACTAGCAGTAGTTTAGTAAGGGTGAAGTGCCTAGGGAATAATGTGTTCATTATCTTCCTCTCTCTTCCTGTACACTAACACTGCACTGGAATTTACAAATGCAGCAACTCTGCCCCACATCCACCAACCAGCGCCCCAGAATACAGGGCTGGTACCCCTCTTCGTCTGTGTCTTGCTCCTGACAAAGATAATGTACTTCGTCAGACTACATCATTTTAACCTTCTCACAGAATTGCCTTCATTGAAATAGTGCTTCAATGACATTCTTTCTTCTTTGAACAAAGGTTGCTTTAAAAACCTGCCACATCAACTCTGCACCTGTATGAGCTATGAAGCTGCTTTTGAGGACATGGTCCATTAAATAATGTGCCGTCTAATAATAAAAAAATATCTCTCTCATAGTGAATGGACATGGTTCCTATTTTCTTTTCTTCATATTTGCTTTCTTTTAAAATTTCTACTTTACCAATCTGTTTGCATATGTCTTCTTTGCAAAATTCTCCAAATCCTTCTTAGATAGTATGTATAATAAATTCAAAATACAAATGTAATGTACAATAATGTGAAATCAAATAAACTAAGCTGATCTCAAAGAACTAAACTGATGAATTTTGTGATCAGTATAGTACTATTAATAGACCTTTCAGTTATCAAACAATTCTTCAATACAAAGAATCGTTATCTGAAAACTAAAGAGATTAGATAAACTACTGAGTTCAAAATTTTCAAAGTTCTACAGTTGTTTGCTTCCATGATAAGCTCATCTCCATAATCAAAGCCTTTCAAAACCAAGATAGTTGATATGTTCAGCTAAACAAAAACAAAATAAATATATGTGTGTGTATGTTTCTTTCCTGACAACATATACCCGACATTATGACTAAAAAAGTTCCTCGATTTTTTGAATTTTCTAGATCTGGGCTCAGTGAAAATTTCCCAGTTTCCATGGAAACCAATGGAAGATTGAGATAAAGAGAAAGCAAAGCCTATAAAAAGAAATTTTCCTTTAAAATAGGAACATTTTAAACATAAGTACTAAACACAAACAACAAATCATAAAAATACATTCTTTGGGGCAGACATTCAAAACATATGCAAACATACACACACACACACACACACAGAGATTCATTAGAGAAATTGGCAATTTGGCCTCATTCATACTAGTGAATTCTTACAAATATATTTGGTTTTGCAAGTGGATATTATCAAGTTAAAGCTAATCCAGAACCTGGCTGAAATTCTTCTGGTCAAACTCCAAGGAAGAAACAATTCTCCTGGTTTAACCATTTAAGCAGCTCATAGTGGTAATATGGAGGTAATGGCTCTATTGATTTTCAATTGGAAAACAGTGAAAAAGCAAGGAAGTATGTAAGTTAAGTGGGGAAATATTATTTAAAAACTAAGCTTACTATTTAAAGCAATGTTGGCTATTCATCAACATATAAACAGTGATTTTTCTCTTGGAGTATAATTATTTATTCTTTTAATTCTTTTCTGTATTTTCTAAAATTCCACAATTAGCATAAATAACTTCTACAACTTGAATATATGACTGTTATTCAAAGATAATTGAGGCTTACAGCAATGTTGATCATGTTTTAATAGGTATTTTACTTTGGTCAGGTTTATTATCTGCTCTCAGATAATATCATGGTTTAAATCAATAAACATAGTAACAATTGTGTTCAATTACACATACATCAAAGTTCTTAATTTCCTTCGTGAATGCTCTTCTTTTCCAAGGTCAGATCATGGCCACATAGCTTTCCTTGGTGAGAAGTATTAAAGGCACATGATACACTGCCTAAATATAATCTTTTTGCCATTGAGACAGACTTGACTCACTTTGTATAGAACAGCACTATCCAATAGAACTGTCTGTGAAGAAGTAAATGTGCTGTATGTGTGCTGTCCAATATGGTAGCCACTAGCCACAAGTAGCTGTGGAGTACTTGAAATGTGAGAAATGTGACTGAGGAACTGAATTTTATTTTTGAATTAAAAAATTATTTATTTACTTAATTAAAGTATAGTTGATTTATAATGTTTCAGGTGCATAGCAAAGTGATTCTGTTTTTTGTATATATATATATATATATATATTCTTTTTCAGATTGTCTTCCATTATATGCTATTACAAGACAATGAATATAGTTCCCTGTGCTCTACAGTAGGCCCTTGTTGTTTATCTAGTTTTATATATAGTAGTGTGTATCTTTTAATCCCGAATTCCCAGTTTATCCCCCCCCCTTTCCTTTGGTAACCGTAACTTTATTTTCTATGTCTGTCAGTCTATTTCTGTTTTGTAAATAGGATTTGTATCATTATTATTTTTTTTAGATTCCACATATAACTGATATCATATTATATGATATTTGTCTTTCTCTGTCTGGCTTACTTCACTTAGTACGATAATCTCTAGGTCCATCCATGTTGCTGCAAATGGCATTATTTCATTCTTTTTTATAGTTGAGTAATATTCCATGGTGGAATATTCCATGGTGGAATTCCAAGATGTGGTGTATATATGCACCACACCTTTATCCATTCAGCTGTCGATGGACATTTAGTGAGCATTGAATTTTAAACAGCCACATGTGGCCGCCGTGTTGGACAACACAGTTATAGTTGTTGCATAGTCTGGGACAGGATCAGCATCCCAAGTCCATTGTCAAGTACATTAGATCCCACAGGCCAAGGTCCTGCCAAATTCCTGATGTTACTGACGTGGTGCTTATCCTAATAAACAACTACTCAATTTGTATGGTGGTGTTTATATTACAGCCAAGGCTTTCTTAGAGATAGCATATTCTTTTTAAAATTGGAATCCCTATCCTTTGTGTAAGACATAGGAATCACACGTCTCTTATGCCTGATCACTTTTTAAAAGTATATTTGGATGTCAACATATAGAGTCTATTTGGTTGATTTAAAAATTGGCCCTGGGTATTCAGGAAGTAATTGGGAAATATTATCTGAGAAAGAGTCTTAAGTGCTACTGTTGTTTTCTTCAAATTTCAAATTGGGATTTTACTCACTGTTTCTACAACCCCTTGGATATCTTAAACTAAAATCTGTTTCCTTACCGAAACTTTTTTTCCTCCTTCACGTGCGCACTCTGCTTTGCTATTGTAGGGTGGTTCATGTGGGCTGGGCTGCTGCAATTGATTGTTTTCATGTAGAAAAAAGTTGTTAAAGGATCTGTTTGTTCTTCAAGACACATATAAAGAATCACATGGAGTCAGCAAGCATACCATAGAAGAAATAATGTCTAGGCCAAATTGTAGGGCCTACCAATCTTGGCAGGGTTCTTGAAGCAAAGAGTGGACTTTGGGGCCCATAATGAGGCTCTATTCAGCAGGCCGGTGTGGCTAGGCCAGGAGAAGAAGGGAAGGAGGAAGAGGCACCCCAGGCACTAGGGATGACGTGGATCGAGTCCTCACTCAGCCGGCACTTAATTTACAGGTAGAGAACAGACACTGGGACACACCAAAGAGACTTAATAAAAATGGTTGCATTTTTAATGGACGTCTGAAAAGGCTAGCTCCATCATATATTCCCCTGGATCAAAGCCTTCCTGGGAGACATCAATACACACAGCACACACAGTTGACAGCTCCAAATCCGGACCCTTTCTTGCACACGTGTTCAGGATGAGCAGAGATCTCCTCACAGCAACGGCCGTGACCCCCAGTGACCCCAGTCTAGGTGTGGATGGAAATCTGAACTGCTTAGGAAAAACTTAGAGTGTATCCTGCACAAAACAGAGTTTGTCTCTGGGTTAGACTGCATCATCACACACAGTTGCCTGAAGCTTCAGACATCGAGACAGACAGCTCGGCCGAGGGTAGGCATTTTCAGCCAGTGGGGAGCAAGGTAAGCCCATCTTGATACGTGCAGCCTGGCCACAGAGGCTCTGTAGATAAAACCTCAAAAGCAGTGTCACCAGAGATGGGCTTCACTGGATTTTTGAGAAACTGAATTTAAATAGTTAAATCTGTCGTGTGGCCCCTGCATTGACAAAGTCGTCTATAAGCATTAAATGGGCACACCACAACCTGTAGTTTGTAGAACCACATTAGTGAAACCATAAATTTCCACTTCAGATATTCAAAAAGCAATAATTTGAAAGCTAACTCAGCCACATAAACGTGGACTGGCTCCACAGACACGAGGTCTTAAAGAAATCAGTCTGAGTTTGAAAGAAAATCAGGTTGAGATTTCCAGGGACTGAATGCGAACAGAAACTTGGACCCCTACAGCACTGGTCTCATAAGACGTTCTCAAAATTTGGTGACCATAGTATGTGGAGAAAACTTAAGGTACATTTCCAAATAGTAAAATTAGCAGCTGGCCAATAATTTCCAGTTACCTAGGAAGCTGTACACCCTGTTTCTGAGAACCTGCATTTATTTCGAATGCAGCCTGTTTTCCAAACAGGTCTGTGTTATTTCCTGAGAAATCGAAATTAAATAATTCTTCCTTCCTAAAATCATGACCATTCATGGCATTTCCAATTAAGGAACAAAGAAGGCACATCTGCTGATAAATAACTTGATGTGACTGAGAATGGTGACAGTGAAGGAGGATCGGGGAACTCAGGGATGAAGCCCTGACTTAGGGTGGGCAAGTCCGCAGAATCATGGCTGGGCTTATTGACTCAGCACATACTCAGAGTTGCCTGCTACACGCCCGCCAGGACTGTGCCAAGCACTGGGATGCATGTTCTGCTCGAGATTTAAACTCGTGGTCCCTAGAAGACCAGAGAACTCTGAGATAGCAGTGGGGCCTTGGGAGACAATGAACAGCAGGGAGGGAGGAGCTTTAGAGAAAGGAAAAAGGACAAGACTGAGGGTGCCACAGGGAGAGAAGCAAGAAACAGCAAACCAGCCTGGAAGCAGCAGGGAGGGAAAGCAGAGACTATCTCACAGAGCCTTGCAAGGGTCAGAATGAAGGGAACAAGAGAACTCAGGGAGGGGACCAAGACAGAAGCAAAGAGAAGACACAGAAGCAGAGAGTACCTGAGACAGAGTTAACGAGAGGGCTCTGAGCCAGAAGCAAGAGGTGAGGAGAAGCTGAGTCTTCTGGGTCTTTTTTTTCCCCTGCTGAATAGAGCCTTGATTATAGTGTTACCCAATGTCTGATAAATTTCAGTCTACTTTCTTAACATTTCATGGCGAGAACTACATGAATGCAAAAGGCGTCCCAAAGCTAAGAACCTTGAGTCAAATATGGGAGAAAAACTCCTACCATAGCTACAATTAACACCCCAATTTAGGTCTAATATTATAAAGGGTGATTTTTCAAGAAAATATTTTTAACTATCTGGTTTATTTTCATTCCCACTTCAGCCCAATGAGCCTAATGCGAGTCCCTTTTTTTTTTTTTTTCCTTCAGTAACAGCTGTTCTTTTGAACCTTCTGAATAGGCGTCTGATTTAGATTTGAAGGAAGTCATTTTAGAAGCTGGTGCAGACTCGCATAAGCACAACTCAGATAAATCCAAGCCCATGCACCACAGATTTCTTTAAAAAGCAAGAAATCTGGTGACCAGCAAGGAATCAGAGTTACTGTTGAATCTAAACCCAGTGGACACATTTTCCTCCTCCAGGCTGTAAATTCAGGCATAAATGGTTTCCAGACTATTCCCTACTAATGAATTTAACATAGAAAATGTATCTGCAGCTCAACTACGAAAGAGGAAGAGCTTCTTTCAATTTTATTGGATCTCAGATCCATTATGACTTTGTGGCCTCTGCTGGAGAAAAACATTCTCATATAAGGAGCTCTTATATCATTAAATAGGAAACGAAATAACAGTTGATGGTAGCAGCCCCTGCAGGAACTGTCTGGCTTCTGACCCACCATATTGATGACTGGTTTGCTTGCCTACTCTGGGGCAGGGTTTTTGGTGAATGCAATAAATAAGTTTAACTTGACCAAGACTGCATTTATGTCCCATGCAATGACTACAAAATTTACAACAAAAAAAGTTGTAATTGAAAAGTCATTTAAGCTAATTTTTTTCCCCTTGCAGGAAAAAAAAAAAGAAGAAGAAATGGGGCTTTAAGAAATTTAAACTAGCATAGGTTGAAGTGCAAACCTACTAATAATGGTCATTTAAATACTTACAATTCCATCTCTATCTGGTGAACCTCTGTAACAAAAAGAAATTGGTAGCTATTAGGAAAATGAATCATTCTTGCTACATAGTCTCAAGTATGACAATAAGAATCATTAACCACCTTTCTCCCCCCTCTCACGAGTTCCAACCCCAGTAAACCTGGCTAATGAAAGCCAAATCAAAATGGATTGGTTGAGTGATATTTGAGTGTGGGGTGTGTGTATGTGTGCGTGGGAGGGAGAGTCTCATTAAAAACTGAAATCCAAAAGGCACAAGTTGCTGGTGCAGTGTCTTGAGAGGAGAATTCATTAAGAGCTGTCCCACTCAGCAGCCTTCTATTTAAAACTACCACCAGGAATGCAAACCCATTTGTTCTCTCTCATCTTCTCCCCATAAGTGGTCTTGAATTTCCCCCTATAAGAAGGAACTTCTTATACTTATAAGAAGAACTTATAAAACTACAAAGTAGTTTTCAACTTACTTTAAGAATCTATATTTTCTTCCATATTTCTAGAGTTACTGCTCCTTTGATTACAGAACAGGAAATGGAGGGCAATTTTGCTAAATGGCTTGCTTTGATGACTAAAGTCCAGGGTATTTAATCCATGGTGAAGCTAGGCTGCAGTGCTTAAGAATAAGGGCTTTAGAGTAGGATGAAGCCAGGTGTCCGGACTCTACCACTTATTAGCTCTCTGACCTCGAACATATTGAGTATTACTTAGTTCTCTAAGCCAGCTTAAATATGATAAGGTATATAAAGAACTTATAATGGTTCCCGACACATACTAAGTATTCAAAAATGTTTGTTTGTTTGTTACAGGTTTTTTCCTCTTCCGTGATGTCTCTACCCTAGGAACACAAAACTGTTCACTTGCAGCCATGTTAGACTTTATAGCCATAGAGGAAGGGTATTATTATTGTTACTTTGGAAAACTGAGCTGGAGGAATCGGAGAAAGAGAGAAGAAAAAGAGTAGTCACTTTATAACTTCTTATATTAATTAATTCTGTAAGGAGCTAGAAAAATATTATTCTATTAACATGGAGACCAGAATTATGCTTAGATGGGGACCTGCATTGTTTGGAAGAAAACCTTAGTAAGTGCCTGGGTGGACTATGAAATCTTGAAGAGTTTGGTGTGGTTGGAACTGTTCCTTAGCAGGTGGGACCAAGTGACAAAATTGTTTATTGCTTCATAGGGTGGGACAGAGGAGAGAGAGAGAAATGCAGAGTTGGTGGGACATCTTCTTGGCTTCAAGATGTGATTCCCTTTCCCCACCAACACCCCCTTCAAAATTAGCAGAATATTCTACTTGTATTACAAAACACTTGATGGGAGAGCATCATTTTCCATAATCATTTCTGTGTCCATGTGGATACAGGGATGAATCAGTGATACAGGGGCTAGAAGCAGAGAGGACCCTGATATTGAAAGACCATGGGAGTTGACAGAAATCTTAGGATCTTTGGACATTCGCTGGCTATGGGAAAAAGTTGGTTCAAAGAAATTTCATCTAAGATAGAAAGATAGGAAGAGCCTTAGCCAATAAAAGTTATATATAATTCATTGAACAACTATTGAGTGCTTATAATAGGCCAGGCACTAGGCTAGGGTCAGGAGATAAAATAATGAAGAAGACATGCTCATCATAGAGAGAATGAGACAGGCAAGTAAATCCAGTGGGTTATTATGGCCGTAGTAAACCCAGTTGGTAGGAAAGTACAGAGGAAAGGTACCAACCCATATTCATCAAAGTCAATTTTCCCTAGATTTGTACACTTCAAAAAATGAGCATTTCTTACTAGGATTTCAGCCTCTGCCAAAGGAACTGATAGAGAGGAGATTGCATCAAATTTTGCATAGGACACATCCAGAGGCACTGATCCTCGTGGGGTTGTCTTTCAGGGCAGGTGATAGATGTGGAGAAGACAAGGCTCTGGAGATAGTCCTGGCTGTGGTGTTGCCCACTATTGGTCCAGGTAGAAGGGCATAGCTATAGGGGAACTTAAATGGGAGGCCACTTGGTCTCATGCATATTACAGCTCTAGGGATGGCACTTCAAAAATCTTAATCAGAATAATTGTAATTGTACATAGCAGCGTTGGTATCTATTCTGATCCTTTGTCTTATCCACTGATGGAAATAGGGCTGCTGCTTCCCCGTATAACAGCAGTAAGCATGGTGGTATTGTGCACTAGCTATAGTGCCCAACTGCCCAGGTTCAATCAACTTATATTTCCTAGTTGCATAACCTTGGACCAGTACTTCACTCCTTTGTGTCTCAGTTTCCTCATCTATATAACAGCCGTGATAACAGCATATAGCTCATAGGGCTGTTAAAGGATTCAGTAAGTTAATATAAATGAAGAGCCCGGAATAGTACCTAGAACATAGTAAATACTCATTAAATGCTACCTAGAATAAAGTTATTATACAAGCTGACCTAGGATGGGGAGTAGAGAGAGAGATTTTAGCAGCCTCAGACAATGGGGTATGCGTCCTCAGTTTATTTCCTAACCCCCTTTTATTAAGTTTTATACATTTTTAAATAATTTTTTTTTTCTTTTTAAGAGCAGACCCATTATATTTACTGATTCTGTTTTAAAACTGATCATCTACCAGGAACGCTTTGCCTCTATTTTAAAAAGTGACAGTCACCTCTTGCCACTGCTGCCTTTTCTCTTTTACCCTCCTATTGGTCTTGAATATAATTTTGTCCATCTATTCTTTTTGTTTTCTGAGTAATCAAAGAATAGGCACTTGACTCTGGACTAGACTACTGGCTCCATGTCTTATTTTTCTGGGTAGCCTTCAGCAAGTTACTTAATTCCTTTTGGCACTGATTTCTCATCTCCAAAATTTAGATATTATTTCTAACCTTGTTGAATTACTATGAGGATTAAAAAGGATATCAGTACATACAAAATACCCTGCACAGGGCCTGCCACTTAGCACAGGCTCCTCTCTCCTTTCCTCTTTCTATCAGCCATTGTAACGTTGATCAAATCAGGAAGCTCTGGTTCTAACCCCACTCTATCTAAGGACACTCAATCAACTGAAGTTGGAACTGGCAGCTACCATAGCAGGTTACTTGTCAACGCTCACGGAGTTGCAACAGCCCTGAAAACAGTTTGTATCAACAAGGTTTCAGTGATTGCATACTAACATAAGCATTACCTAAACCTGAAGGGATAGCACATTGCCAGAACATTTCTCCAGCCTTCTGCAAGGATGATATATGACCCAATTAGAGAGCAGGGGCTCATGAAAAGCAAAGGCTTACACTAAACGTCTTGTCCTTTGACCATCACTGCTGGTGGAACCAGTTTATAGCTAATTTGCTATCACCTAAGTAAATTGGGGCACTCAGATGATAAGAAGTAAAGGACAGATGCTTGGGATTTTACAAGAAAATGTCTTGTTAGAGTATTTCAGAGAGATATTGGGCATCTACACAAAGCCATGAAGAGTAACTTCCTCATTTTCATGTTTTTAGAAGTGGTGATGGAAGAGTGGTACTTTGGCCACCTGCAAATGAGCTCAGTCTGCCCTGGGGAGGTTGTTTGACCTCTTTTTCCTTTTGAGGGAGCTTCTTTCCTTTCTAATTTTCTTCACACACCAGAGATTATGTATAGTCAGTTACAGAAGCCATCTCAAAGAAAAATGGATTTGTTTTCTGCTAATGATGTTCTCCTGAGATATGTCTAATAGTGTCCTCCACAACACACGGCACATTGTAGGTGGCAAAGGATTCTGTTGGCAGACGGACTGCTACAGTCTCTGGCCTTTTATGGAAATTCAATTCCATCTAGTGCAAATTGAGGCCCATTAGAGGAAAGTGTATTCTAAGTCCGTGGAGCTATTGGCAATGCTGAAACCAGAGCCCAGGTCTTCCGACTCTGGTGAACGAACCATCTCCTATTCTGGTTAATGTTTCAAAGTTGGCAATTTCTTAAGAAATAATGAAAATTATATAATGCTCAGAAAAATTATTTTCTAATTTAATCATTTAGAAAAATTGGCAAGACTAGAGTAAATACAGCTTCCATGAAATAATTATTTACCAAAAGAAAAAACACAAAGAAAAGGTAAGAACAGGGGACTTAAAACTTGATATCTGGACAAAAAATAGCTTTTTACCCCCCAATCCTTTACAGTCTCTGGTTTAAAAGCCTTCAAGGCTTCAAGGTCGCCCACTGCCTAAGGAAGGAAGCCCAGACACCTCAGCCTGGCTGGTACTTAAAGCCCTTCCTATCTGGCCCTGATCTCCTTTGCAGCCTTGCCTCCCACTATTACATTTACGTGTGGCCGACAAGTAGACAGACTGCTCTGTTTAGCTTGTCCCGAATACCTACTTGGCTTTTCCACATCTCTGCTTTGGCTGTTGTCCCTTGGCATGAAACGCATGTCCTCATCTTCTTGAAGGCCAAAATCAAGGCTCCTCCCTCTTTGAAGCTTCACTGATCATGTATTCAAATATGAGCTTTCCCACTCTCCAATTCCCTGGAAATTCCAATTCTAATCGCTCCTAAGGAACTTACCACGTATTAATTTGTATTAGTGATAACAGGAGTAGTGGCTGCTACCATTCACTGAGCGTTTACTAAGTACGTGTTACCACGGTAGTCATAACAAATGTTAGCTCTTTTAGTTATATGAAAGATACTTCAATTTGCGTGATAGATATTCTATTCCATGAATTATAAATTCTCAGAGGACAAGCCCACAGGGCAATTCTCAGCACCTTGTGATAAAATTTATGCACGATAAAAACGTACAGAATGAAAAGCTAAAGTTGCTTTTTTTTTTTTTTCTTTTCACCTGTGCCTAAACAACTATTGATTTTTGCATTTTCTAACTTTCTTTCAGGGATTCTTGTCAAATAAGGGGTTTTATAGGTTCATTATTCTGCTATACAGCAGACCACAGCAGATCTGCGTTTCCACACGGTCACAGCCAGCTGATGCTGAGCAGTGGTGCTCTCCTTAAGTACATACGTAGAATCAGTGTCCTTTTCTTTCTTCCGTATTCCAAAGGCCTTCCTTGTACGTTTTTTCAATCCTGTGGGAAAACAACAAAAGGTCAAAAAATCTATTTTCTATTTGAAAGTTCCTAGCAACATGCAAGTGAACATATTTTTAAAGTTGCAATATATTAGTTAAATTGGAACGTTCAAAAACCCGTGAAAGTTTCTTCATGTGTATGCATGTGTGTGTGTACATGTGCATAGGATTCATTACTGTTTTTCAACAGATGTTTATCAAGGACATGGCACTGTAAGTTCTTAGCCCTATGAGCAATGTAAGAATATTAAAAAAAAAAATGGAAAGGAGATCAGGACAAAGTACAATAAAGTAGGCAAGCTTTTCTTAGACTATTGTTAGCCATCGCCCAAATTGGTGCTGTGCAAAGAAACCCCATCACAGACTTAGAAGAACAGTAATTTCCAGGGTAGGCGGATTCTGGACACTAGGATAGTTCCAAGACAGAGATTATGTAAACCATACGAAACAGACACATTGGCCTGACACTTCTTTGTATCCCATATTCCCAGTTCATCTTTTTCTACTTCCTCAATTCAGTGGCTATACTGGATTCTCTGAACATCCCCAATATCTGTTCTCCTGTATCTCTTTTCTCTTTATGTGGTCCTTGCCACTGGCTGAAATGCTTTTCCTGTTTTGTTGATATTTACAACTTCCATATGTGCCTTCACAGCCCAGTCAAATGCCCCCTCCTCTGTGAGGGCCTCTCAATCTTAGTGCTGTCAGAACTGACTATCCTGTGCTCCCCCAAATGTTGCTGTTATATGTATTACAATATATCAAAGCATTCCACTTATTAGTTCCTACGTCAGTTTCCCTCATAGACTGTAAGCCTTTCTAGGACAGAGGCCAAGGATACCCTTGGTATGTCCTCTACGTCAAGTAGAGGAACCAGATAATACTTGTTGATTTAAGATGTTTTCCAGGAAGCATCATTCAGGTGGTATTGGGGTAAGAAGTCTCCTTTTCTTCCATCCTGGACAAACCAAGCCTACTCTTGTATCTTCTATACTTCTCCTGTCAAGGCTCTGTCAGGGATTCCTATCTCCCACGTGTCCTGTAATTACATATGTGGCTTGTGTGTTTCTCATGTTAGTCAGTATTATTCAAATATACCAATGCCTATATAGTCAAAACCTTAGACTTGTTACTGGTGGTTTGGAACTTCATCCTGACAAATTAGAGCTGGAAAAGTCACTGACGTTCAGGATTTGTTTGGCACTACCAGGTGGATCAAGGGGAAAAACACTGACAAAATCAGAGATTTGATGACATCTTTTTTTAAAACATGTGAGTCAGCCCAGACCACTCAGATGATCTGAGTCATTCATTATCTGGCTCTTAGGATACTACTCAAATATAATCTCCAAAATGCCTCGGTTTGTCTAATTTTGTATTTGAATACTCATTCCATTTAAGATGTTTAGGTCTTTAAAATGTCAATGTTTGTTTAAAAAAAAATCTCCTCCCACATTAAGCTATTCTCCATTACCCTCCACATGAAGAGTTTATAGAAAACTTATTGACATTTAAAACTACCCACCCATAATATTTAGGAACACCTTCTCTCTGTTCATTTTTAATTTTGATTGTGAAAAACTTCTTTCTTCTCACCTGTAATTGCCTTATCTCCTTATAGGGACAAAATATTGTAGTTAAAATCATTTTCCTCCTATAATTGTTCTTGGGCTTCAAGTCTCTTACTTGGCTTCTCCATGCTTCTAATTCAGCTTTGGAGTCACAATGAATGCTATATTCACCAGTCACTACTGGTTTTTATAGAATTATAAACCAAATGCTATTATTATCTTATGTTTTCAAATTACTCTATTTTCTGCAACTTGACCATGAGACAAGAGATAGCATGCCCTACCAAACAGATGAGAAAATACAGACAAATTCCAATAATTCTTGTATTAAATTAGTAACAGAGCAGGCAATAGTAATTTTCCATAGACTCTGTCCTGTTTTTGACCACCAAACTTGGATAATAGCCAACATGAACTAGGTCATGAACGTCACGAGTTGTCCATTTTCCAGTGAAAAGTGCCCTGGATCAGGCTTCAGGAGACAGAGTCCATTCCCAGCATCATTTCTAATTGTGTAGATGAGTATGAGTTACATTCTTTTTGTATTTCCATCTCTCAGTGTACAACAAATCAGCCAGTAATAAGGAATGAAAGAATTTGCATATGTTCACAAAATGCAATGCCATTCTGTAGTTTTAGTTTCACTGAAAGTCATATTTCCCATATGTAAAATACATTCCCATATATGGAACATAAATAGGAATACACTAGAGATGTGACATTCCAGAAAAACAAAACTAATCGAATTATTGCATAAGAAAAAACACTGAAGACTTTTCCCCCTTGAAAGGTGGAAAGATATGAGAAGTTTATAAGAGTATGAAGAAAACTCTGAAAGACTAAAACAAAGTTATGAAATATAAAAGTTATTCGTATCTTAACAGCTTTTTGAGAAGACCCAGGAAGAAACAGTCATACCAACCATGTTAAAAGTGAATGGAGAGGTGTGGTCAAGTCTTTTGAGAGTTTATTTAAAAATATTCAAAGAAATTCTTCAGAAGAGAGCATGGACAGTCAAAAATCTTACAGGAGTAACAAGTTTAAGACACTGTGTCTGGTAAAATGATAAGCTTAAAAAACAGTATATCCAATGATTTTTCACTTCTGACTCCAATATAGTGTAATTGTTTTTAGGCTGGGTCATGAATTTTTGTCAACTATTTCTTTACCAAAAATAGGAGGGAAAAAAAATCAAGTGTCTTTGAGAAATGAAGTAAATAACTTTTCCCTTGCCAATATCAAAACAAAGAGATCTAAAGAGAAAGAATTTTAAGGTCCTGATGATCTGGGGCTAGAACAGTTTTCTTCCAAGCTATGGAATTGAGAACATCCTCCTGTGTGCATGCAGAACTGGGTCGGAAGTCTGGCCTGTGCCTCTTAGCGTCCCTTCACCTAATTTAGATTCTTTTAGCTTCCATCGGTATTATGGGAGAAGCTAGCAAAGTCTGGAAACAACAACAACAACAAAATTAAAAACAGACTGAGCTTTAAGAGGGTAGGAGAGCTTATTTCAAAATAGGTAGTCCTGGATATGATATTACAAGATAGTGAAATAAAGAAACATGCAGAAACTGACAATAGTGACAGCACAAATATATATAGTAATATTTGTAGCTATCATTACTGAGGTCCTACCTATGGGCCAGGTACCAGCTGCTTTGCATATGTTGACTCATTTAATTTTCTTACAAACCTTGTGAAAAAGTAGGAGATGTTTTCTTTGCAAATGATGAGCCTGAAGGTTCACCTGAGTTAGGTTTTATTTATCATCATCTCTAGGGAGGAAATTGGAGGCTCCTTCTCCCTCCATGGATCCCCAAAGTACCTCTGGACTCTGTCCTAGGTTCCTTTACACTCTCTCCCTGGGGCAATTTCATTCACTCACATGGTTTTATTTTCCATCTGTATGCAGATGAACCCTAAATCCATAGGTCAGATCCAGTACTATCTCATGAGCTTCTGGATATACAGCACTTCTTCTCATGCTCAAACTTCTACAAAGAGACATCAGGTTTCTTTGAAAGCCTTTAGGTGCCTATATATATACATATATATATATATGTATATATATATATACATATATGTAATCAAACCTCTAAAGGTATGTCCAATTGATTAGTTTACAATTATTTTCTGAATAAAATCTCCCTTAAAATGAAATAGTTCTCCATGAACTAATGAATGGATAAACAAAATGTGATGTACCCATACAATGGCATATTATGCAGTCATTAAAAGGAATGTGATACTGACACATGCTACAACATGCATGAACCTTGAAAACATTATGCTAAGTGAAAGAAGCCAGATACAAAGAACTACCTATTGCATGAGTCCATTTATGTGAAATATCTGGAGTAGGCAAATTCACTGATACAGAAAGCAGAGTAGAGGTTGCCAGGGGTGGAGTAGAGGGGAAATGAGGAGTGACTGCCTAATTGGTACAGAGTTTCCTTTTGGGATGATATAAAAGTTCTGGAACTGGATAGTGGTGATGGTTGCCCAACACTGAGAATGTACTGAATACACTTAAACATAGCCAAAATGGTAAATTTTGTCATTTGTATTTTATCACAATAAAAAAGAAACAGAATAGCTCAAGCCAGATTATTCTGTGACCAGAGGGAATAAAGATAGGAGGGAGTGAAAAAGAAAAGAAAGAGACAAGGAAAATTGGCTTAAAAGTTTGGAATCTTTTTTTTTCCTTTTTATTTATTCTTTTGTAAAGTTGTCAAATATTTAGTTAAGAAACTGGGAGCTATATAGTCACAAATCTGTGTTCATGATGACCTTCACCATCGCGAAAGTGATATGTCCGCAAGAATTTACAACTACAACAACCCTCCAGCTTTTCTCTCTCACATAATAGCTGTTTACAAAAAGCTTGTCATAAACACATTTTTATGTAATGTTCCTTTCAGCTTTTCTCATCAGATTACAATGTTATGTTAATCCCTACTAGACGGTAAGCTCTGTGAAGTCAGCCACTCTACTATGTAGATGCCTGTCTTTATTTTCACTGCCCCATAGTGTTTCACGAATAGAACATTCCTTAAAGTGAGTTACTCAATTGTGTTAAAACAGAGGCATTATTTCTCACCTTCTTTTCAGACTGCAAGTCAGGCCATTGGAAGCTTATGAAATCAACTTGTTAGGGTGAAACTTCCATTCGAAAATAAAGTAGAAGAGAAAAACTAAGTGTGCATTGCCTGTAGAAAGGATGAAGACTGCATCATGAAATTCTTGGCCTCAGCTGTGTGGGTGGTGAGTGTCTGCAAACTGGGTGACCATGTAAAATATCTTTCTTATGATAACTCCAAAAAGTTTGAAAGTCTTTTAAAAAAATAAACCTTTCTTTTAAAAGTCTTTTAAATTTAAAACACAAATTACTGTGTTCACTATGTTTTTCTCTGAAATGTCTCCTAACTAATTAAAAAATAAAGATACCTTCCTGACTTTGAGTATACAACTCCACAGGTGAGGAAGAAATAATACAGCAAAAATTTACCTTTATCAATTTCCTTCTCTCCCAAGTGTAACTGTTCTATAGAGGTTCACTAAGCAAACACTAAATTCTAAATTTGAGCCTTTAAATGTTACAATGAAAACAGAATTTGTCAGAGGGATCCTCCAAAACAGAAAATTTAGCCTCTATACTATATACTAAGTTTATCTCCAAGATAACTTAAAGGGACTGGGATGGGAAGAGATGTGGCACTATATTTTATTACCTTCCTCACTCATGTCACAGTCTTACACACTGCTTTCACTAACAGCTCTTTATTATGGTGTTAAACCCCCCATATAAGCATTTTGCATTTAAAATTGATGAAAAGGTGTCACTTTTGCAGATCATGTTCCTGGGGTGTACTTGATCCTTCTTCCCACTCCTCTACAAACAGTGCTTTTGAGCAGAGCTTGGACCAGTCATGGCCTGGGCACAGAGCTGGCTCTCAGAGTGACCTAGAGCTTTGGAAGAAAGAGGAGAGGGTGGCAGTGACAGCTGTTTAGGGTCACTATGCAAGACACAGTTCACAGAGGAATGCAAACAATCTTCTCGTGTATCTCCTCCAGAAGCATGAAGATGCCCCTCCCAGATACAGAGCAGGAGGCGTGGTGGAAGGGAGCAGAAGGACTGCTTTCTTTGGACTCCAAAGATCTGGAATCAAATCTTTTTTTTTTTTTTTTGCGGTACGCGGACCTCTCACTGTTGTGGCCTCTCCCGCTGCGGAGCACAGGCTCCGGACGCGCAGGCTCAGCGGCCATGGCTCATGGGCCCAGCTGCTCTGCGGCATGTGGGATCTTCCCGGACCGGGGCACAAACCCGTGTCCCCTGAATCGGCAGGCAGACTCTCAACGAGTGCGCCACCAGGGAAGCCCTGGAATCAAATCTTAATTGGACCTCTTACTGGCTGTCATTTGCAGCAAAACGTATAGAGAATCTGAGAGGCACTGCGTTACTTTCAATGTAAGATTCATATCCTCCCAGGACATGAGGTTTGGAGGAATAGCCTCAGTTTTTCTCTCTATAATCCCTAGGAATGAGGGGAAGGCAGCGCTGGTTCACTGAATCCCTCATACGTGTCACGCACTATGCTAAGCATTTTCACAAACTAACACTTTCAACAAGCCCAGACGGTATCACTAACCCCTACTTTATGGATTAAGAAATAAACTCAAAGTGATTAAGTTCCTTTTCCAAGATCACCAAACAAACAAGTTAGATAAGACCAAGATTTTGAGCCAGGTCTGTATGCCTCCAAGCCAAGCGACTTATCGGGTAGTCCCGATGCTTCTCTCGGTACCCAGGGCCATGCCTAGTACACGGTGGACACACTTTCCATGTTTGTCTTAACACCTTTTTAAAAAGCCACTGAATGTTTGTATAATAATTAAAAGAAAAACCAAGTGACTTTTCTGGATGTTTGCAATCTACATTCCATTGATGTTTAGTGTTTGAATATTTATTTGTATGTATGGAGGTATCAGGGAAAGAGAAGGAGCCCTAAGCTGCATGGGGTGGACCTATCTGACAGCATGTGCATTGGGGGAGGGGTGTGGGGTGACCTCACCACATTTTTAGGTGAAGAATGTATACAGTGGCACATTGAAAAGCTAAATTTAGCCCAAAACACACATCATGAATAAAAACCAATAGATGTAATTTGTTAAGTACTTAAGATGTTTCAGGAAATTCATCAGGAACTTCCTTATCTTAGCACAACACAATCTTATAAAGCGGGAGCTATTATTATTGTATTGATTACATACCATGGGGCATGAGGAGTGACTGGTGTCAGGTCACACAGGTGGCAATTGACGGACCACATTTCTTTTTTTTATATTCATGGTTATAGTTTATTACAGAAAGGCTTATTACAAATTAAAATCAGCAAAGGAAAAAGGATGCTTAGAGCAGATTTCAGGAAAAAAACAAGTGCAAGCTTCCAGTTGTTCTCTCCTACTTTTGCATGGGTAGTGCTTAATTCTCCCCGTAGCAATGTATGACAACACATGTGAAGTGTTGCCGACCAGGAAAGCTCACGTAAGTTCAGAGTTTTTACTGGGGGTCAGCTCACATAGGCATGGAACACCTGCATGACTGACCTGAGGTTTTCAGTCTACAGTCCCCTAGATGTCAACTGATAAACCCAAAGCTTCAGGCATGCAAAGACAGATGCTCACCGCAAATCACACTGTTAAGACTAAACTATCTGGTATGGCTGAAGGTTTCAGATATACAATGCCACTCTTATCAGGCACTTATCCAAGGGCTCCCTCGGAGTTTAGTTCCCAGCAGTTGGGACAGACCACATTTCAAAGTCCCCTCTGCCTAACTCCAGAGTCTATGCGCTTCAAGTCTTTGGAATATCTTTCTGTTGGTTGACAATTCGTCTTGCCTTCTTATCAAAAAACCCAAAACCCAAAAAAACCAAAACCTTGATTTCTTTTTTTAATTGAGAAACATTTTTAGGGAAATTAGGCAGTATATTTGTTAAACACAAAGACTGTGTTTTGCATGTTTAAATCTTTTTGTGCTGCCCAGTGAATATAAGGAGACCCAATAAATGTTTGCTAAATGGATTATTTCTGTAATAAATGTAAATTTTCAAGCTTGAGTCTTCGTCAGCTTGGAGGGTTACTCAAAGGTGAATCACATGTAATGGAATTACTTATTTTCTGCAGGAACCCAGGCCAAACATTTGGTCTCAATAATAAAAAACAGGCAAATTTAATTGCCCTGGGCGTAATGCCACAGATTGACAGCAACTCTCACTGGCAATGTCTATTAATTATAATGGCCACTGTATTTCTGTCAGGAAAGATTAAAATGCTTTGCGTATTAGCTCTTCCCCTAAGTTTTAAATATAGGTACTATAATCCAATTCAGATTCTTTGTCCTAAGAAGGTCTTACAGAAAAATGTAAGACCAGTTAAGATGAAGGCCACTCTCTCCCAAGATTTTTTATGATATTTATGATTTCCAGTGCCTAGACTATTGCCTAAGATATGGGGACGCTTAATAGAGGTGAGTACCAGGGAATATGAAAAGTCAAGTTCAGTGTCGAGCAGTACCTGGCACAGGGTAGTCACTTAACAAAGTTTGTTGGTTGCTCTACCCATTTCCAGATTGTTCAAAATTGGTATGCATGTGGTCTGAATGCTTTACTTTCATTTTTATGTGACTCAAAGGAAATCCAGGTGATCTTTGTACTTAGCACAGAGCCTCTTTACAATATGGTACCCCTTTATTCTGAGCTGAGCCTATTGGGGGAAATATGCATCTTAATGACACACTCCATTGGTGCTGGATTGCAAAAGAGGCTGATGTGGATGCCACCTTGAAATTCAGATTTGATATACGGGAGTTCAGGTTAGTGCGCTGAAATGGAGATGACCGTAAGACAATTAAGACTTCAAGGGCTAAAAATAGTAACAACTTTTTTTGTGTGTGTGGTATGCGGGCCTCTCACTGTTTTGGCCTCTCCCCTTGCGGAGCACAGGCTCCGGATGCGCAGGCTCAGCGGCCATGGCTCACGGGCCCAGGCGCTCCGCGGATGTGGGATCTTCCCGGACCGGGGCACGAACCTGCGTCTCCTGCATCGGCAGGTGGACTCTCAACCACTGCGCCACCAGGGAAGCCCAAATAGTGACACCTTTTAAAGAAATATTTGATCTTTTGGAGACATGGTAGAAATGTTGAAAAGAAAATGGTCATGGAACAGGTTTGCCACAAGCGAACTTAGTATTTGCTATGCCAATATCAGTGCAATGAAGGAGTTGAGTGGGAATGGGAAGAATTTTAAGCAGGTGAACAACTTCTATTAAGCTTTAAATACAGTAACAAGATCCATGGGAAACATGCAGTTGTAAAAAAACGTAGGAGCTTTGAGCTCTGAAAAACTTTTGTTCAAATCCCATCTTCACTACCTCCTGGGGTAAGTTACATAACTTCTCTGACTCTCAGTTTTTTCAGCTATCTTAAAAGGTTTTTGTAAAGTTTAAATGGGTGTAAAAGCTTCGTATCATACATAAAATATATTGTGCATCATTTTATGCATATTTTTCTTGCTTTTCTTGCAGTTTTGATAGTTACAAAGCAACTAGAAATCAGCTATTTTAACAGATTACATAAAAGTAACTAAATGCCTGATTTCAGCACTTACAGCATCTCCCTAGCTCTATTCCTTTAGAAATAAAAATACAACATCAAAATTTGAAAATAATCAAATTTTCAAAATCTCAAGCTTCTCCTGGTTACAGCTATAAAAACAAAACCAAGATCAAGAAATGTAATTTACTAACATCTATCATAAAATATAAGTGGGGATTTAAAAACTCACAGTAAGAAATACAACAATTTCCTGAAGCAGGAAAATACATCATTGATGAAGCCTTTACTGTGTGCAAATCTATTCCAAACTTTAATCAGCTGGTCATCCCAGCATGATTTGAAAGTAAGCCAGTGTTACTTTTACTTGGGTTAGTGGTATATAGAATTTGTTTTCTGCTCCTACCAGGTAGGGAGAATAACACTTCAAACACTAGTGAAATTAATTTGACGTGTTCCTTGGGAACCTTGTTCTGTAAAATGGTTTTCCTCTTATTCTCTATTTCTCTCCCTCATTCTCTTTCCCCACATTCATTGATTCTCTTCTCTCCCCTCCATCTCCAGTCCCTCCCCAGCCTGACACTGACACGTAAACAGAACTGAAGTTAACGATCCTGCACAGAAGGATTCTGGTTTTCAGGCATAAACAAATCACCAAATCTCATTTCAGGCATAAACAGAAAAATTCACCAAATCTCATTTTCCAAACACTCCATTTTCAACAAGAAAATAAATCCAAAAGAAAGCAAACTGCACAACGACAGAAATGCTTTTCGTATGCTCTTGTCTTTTTATATTTCATCTGGAGAGGAAGGAGCAAGTCCTTTGGTCAAATTTCTAAATTGTTACGACATGTGGCATTTAGCGCTGTGAATTAAATTCTTCAAATGTGAATTTAAAAAAAAAAGCTGGAACATGTCCTACAAAGAATCATTTTGGTTTAATTCTAACCTACTACATAGAGGCAGAGAGCTGAACAAAGGAAAGGAGATTTACATGGCATGGCTGACTCAATACATCACAGGTTATTAGCCAACCTTATTTACTGGGAATCCATGAAGTCTACTTCTGAAATGGAATGGAAATGGTTTAAAAAGTTAAAAACATATAAACATTAAGTTGTTTTTTTTTAAAAAGAAGATCAGTTATCAGAGAAACATACACAAAATAAGGGTTTAAAGGAACTAAATACAGAATTCGCGTCTAAGTCCTTTTGAGAGGTCTCTGGAATGCATGTGGATTGATTCTGTTTGTAAGATTTATAATCTCATCATCATCATCCATCTATCTAGTCACTTGTCCTCTATACATTTGCCTGCCCACCCACTCACCCATCTATCCTTTGGCTATACATTTCAATAGGTAACAAAGTTCAATGTCATGAAATTATGCCTGTTGTATAATATAAATCTACCAAGTTGCAATGAAAATCTACTCTCCTTTAGTCTATTCTCATTGGAGGTAGAAAATATCAAGTCCATCCTCTTGGAAAATTAACCCTTGGTAGGCTTCTTGATTTATTAAGCCATGCCCTCAGCATCTTGGTAGACTAAACAGCCATGTTACTCTTCCCTTGCTTCATTTACCAATGTTATATTCCAATCACTTAAATTCATGTTTGTTACTCTACAAATGATCTCTGATTCTAGGTCTGCATATTTACCTAGGAAGCTCAGATGGCAATTTTCCCCATTACTGGTCAGTATTCTCTTCATCAGTTTCTCAGTGTTGGGCAGGGAGATAACTCTAGTCTTTTATTCAATGCCCAGAGTCATGCAAGCTCCTGTATTTGGGATCACTATCAGAAGATCTCATCTTCTCATTTGATGGTTGATAGAACAGGAACGTATTGGACGTCTATCATGTGCCAGGGCCTCTTCTGGACTAGAGATACAGTGTCTAATATGACTCTTGAATTATGTGAAATCAAAGATAAGTTACTGGGCTTCCCCGGTGGCGCAGTGGTTGGGAGTCCACCTGCTGATGCAGGGGACACGGGTTCGTGCCCCGGTCCGGGAGGATCCCACATGCCGCGGAGCGGCTGGGCCCGTGAGCCATGGCCGCTGAGCCTGCGCGTCCGGAGCCTGTGCTCCGCAACGGGAGAGGCCACAGCAGTGAGAGGCCTGTGTACCGTAAAAAAAAAAAAAAAAAAAAAGAAGAGTATCCAATCCAGTGTAAATGGTAAGGTCTCTCTCTTCCCTTGTTTGCATGAAAAGGGGAGGAAAATCCATTTTCCCTAGCAAAACATCTAAGAGCATATTTTCCAATTTCTTCCTTTGGGTAGCATTAACTCTAAAATTCTATAAAATCTTGCTTATTTGCTTTTCAACAATCTATCAAGATAAGGACAAGTGTTTACACGAGGCATGGATAATCTAAACTGGAACTTCCTCCTTAGCCAGTTCCTTTGCCAGAGGTTCCCTCTCCATGGAAAATAGTACCATCGTCCCTCAAGATGCTCCATCCAGAAATCTAAGAAGCTATCTTTGACTCCTTTCCCTCCCTCTCCACAGTCAATCGATCAGAGAGTGCTGTTAGCTTCTTATGTACATCCAGTCTGTTCACACAGGCTCCTTCCATCTCTGTCATCTTCAAGACATGGCCTCTAAGATTGTCGTGGAAGGGAAAGAAAGCATGAGGAAGTTACCTGGGATACTTCACTACCTCAGCCGGGAGGGACAGAGTTATGCTTATATACCACTGACCAGAAGGGTTTGGGCTTATATACCATCTGGTCTCACCTAGATGTAAGAGATGCTGGAAAACAAAGTCCCTGGCTGTGAAGTCACTCCCCAGCAACAGCTCTGCGCTGTGGAAAGCAAGCTTGGCTCTTTGGGAGTCAGCTAGCTGTCTCTTCCAATCCCTATACACAAAATCCTCACCTCCCATTTCACTTCTCTGCAGCTGAGAGCTCTAGTCCCACATAATTAATTGATTCTGCCACTTGCTACTTGTGTTACTGTCAATAAATTTATGCTTCTCTCGACCTCAGTATTCTCATCCACAAAATGGATCTTATCTCATAGGGTTGCTATGAAAACTAAATGAATCATGCATGTAAATTGTTTAGCAAATCAATGGCTTATCACAATCAATATTTTCTAGAAACTGAGTCTGGATATAAAATTCTTAAAATAATTCTTAAAATTGTTGGAATAAAAAAAAATCTATACTATGGTTTACTGAATTATCTTTTCATCATAAAGGTAATGGTTGAAGAAGACTTTGGAGATTTTTGTTTCCTTTTTTCCCCCCTAAAATCCCAGTTTAAGCAAAACATTCTTGTTCTTTGAAGAAGCTTTTAATAAGCCTCCATTAAAGAATTAAAAAGGGGAAATAACATGGCACAACTGATAGGCAGTTAAATCACAGAATATCAGGGTACAGATTAACTAATAGATAAGAAAAACTGAAGTGCTGGGAGACTAAAGCAACATGCCTCCAGCAACACAGAAAATTATAGAGAAGGCTGGATTCAAACCTTTGTCCCTTTACTTTAGTTCAATATACTTTACCATATTGCTTCATTATGTATGAGTGGGCATAGGTATGTGTGTGTATAAAAAATAGCCTGGCATTCCCTGGTGTTCCAGAGGTTAAGACGTCACACTTCCACTGCAGGTGGCACCAGTTCGATCCCCGGTGGGGGAACTAAGATCCCACATGCTGTGCAGTGCAGCCAAAAAGTTAAAAAATATATATATATATATATTTTATTTTATATAAAAAATATATAAAATAAAATATATATATTTTATATATACATATATATAAAAAAGAGAGAGAAAGTACACAAACTATCTCCCATAGTGCTTTAGAATGCCAAGTAGTTTTAGGTTTGAATAGTTTTTGTTTCTACTTCTATGCTAAATATATCTCATTACTTTCTAAATGTCTAGAACCGTGTCATGAATCCCTATTTGGCTGAATAGCATTCCCCCAACAATCTGGGTCACAATTCCAGTGACACTAATACCATTTTAAGTGGAAATTTGGCATAACGTTTTGACTAAATTTTCTGTTAAGTACTCTAAAAAGACTTTTCATTTCATGAGACTATAACCTCAAAGGCAGAAGGAAGTAAAAGGTGACTTTTATAATGATAAAAACGAAACAAAACAAAAAAAAGTCATTAGAAATGGGGTTTGTAGAAACACCAAGATCCAAATGCTGAGTCTGAATTAAGCTAATTATGTGGTCCTTTCCGCAAATGTATGTTTTTCTTCCTGGAACAGTCATGCTAACGAGAGTAATTCTATGCGAAATTCAAAAGTTTGCTAGCATCCTAGTCAGGCTGCCCCACATACTTCTCCTCTGCAATGCATTTGAAAACCCCAAGTGACTGTAGTTCCTTCTTTTTTACAGCCACCTAAATACATGCCCACACTTGGTTCACCTCCGCCATTTTGTTTAATTAGAGGCCCCTCAGTGATTTCAGCGGAATTCAGTCTGCTCTGAAGTTACCAGAAGACAGATCTCCTTGCTTAGGTTGGCATTTCAGACATGGTCTATCATATTTCTCTAGTTTCATCTCTCACTATTACTTGTAAACACTCCGCTCTGCAACCGAATGAAAATTCTCCTCATTCCCTAAACAAGTGTGCACGTCTGTGGCGTATGTATTAGCTTCTATTTTGAGGACTCTCTCTTTGGACCACCTTCTCTTTAGCAGATAACCACAGGAACCCACCTATGCTCCAGCTGGTTCATAAATACCCCACCACACCTGCAGGAGGGTCTCCTTCAGAACTGATTTTTTTCTCTTGGGTTCTTCCAAAACCTAAGACTCCACAATAGAAATTATCAAATTTTGCCTCATATGTCAGTTTACAGTGTCTTTGCTCTTTTGGATCTTAGGCTGCATGAGGACAGGACTCACTTCTCATTCATCTTGGGCCCCATCAGTGAAGCTAATTCAGTGCCCTGCAATAATGTCAACTAAGTTAACTTTGAATTGAGAAAAGGGTTCTAAGCCAAGCCAAGGCTCAGGTGTCAAAAATGACCTTCTCTATCCCTGCTGGATATAAGCAAACAAATCAGGAGCTTTCAAGTTAAGTCTTCTTCCATCACTGAGAAAAGAAACTCCACTAAATACTTGCTAATCTTCACGTATACAAGCGTACGTATCATAAGTACAGCCAACATCCTAAAAAGCCAGCAGAGTTAATGAAGAAGTGAAACAAAGGTGAAAGAAGGTATACTACTGTGTGTACACAAATAAGATGTACTAATGCTTGTGTATACAGCACAGAAGAGATCCTCAGTTTTTCTCATTGTCTGTTCCCTCCTGTTTTAAGGACAGAGACAACAATCTTACTAATCTTCTTTTCCAGACCAGAAGGGCAGCAGCTAATTAGAAGGGGTCAAAGAGGCAAAGTTAAGCATAGGTAGCAATGGCAGCTGCCAGAGAGGAAATGGCCCATCACACTCTTCAGAAAACGAGAGGGCTTTTGTCATCAGGCTACCAGCCTGGCTTGTAACAACAGCGCCTGATAGCTTTGTTGAATTATAGCATAGGGCATTCCGTGGTATTCTGAACAATGATAAATATAAAAAGCACTTTTTAGTTGTTTTAAGTAGTTACAAAACTGTTACTTCTCACCATCAAAAATGGGTTAAATGATGTTTGATGATCTTTGCTTAAGAAATATAAGCAATATAAGAATATTGATATATCAGAATATATGTTACATATGTTAAATATATATTTATATATCTATAATAGGCAAACATATTAAAATTTCACTTTTGATATCTCTAAAATGTAATATATATTACATATAAAATATATAATATTTTTCTCTCAGAAAATTAATTTCTGTGGGGTAAGACTGGCTAGTCTTAGGGTAGCATTTATTAAACGCCTGCCAGGTACTTTCATGCATTATCTCATTAAAATGCACAACACCACACTGTGCTGTAGGTCTAATCATCTCTGCTTGGCAGACAAGGAACACTTCTTCGAGGAGTTCCACAACTTGCTGACACGGCATGGATTGGAAGTGATGGGCTGCGGTCTCATTTAGGCTTGTCGGAACCCAAGGCCTGTGCTCTTGACCCATATGTACGTGTCTGCTGGGTGACTGGGGAGAGAGAGCAGGGTGCACACAGTGCCCTGACCGTGCACTTGCTGAAGGCACTCGGGAGACCCGGTGATTCTCCTCTCGCTTCCCCAGTTTCCTCTGCCAGCACTCCTGGGAATATCTGCTCTAGATGGTCTGCTACATTCTCTTGCTACCATTATTACAGAAAAAGATGCGTACATTCAGGAAAATGAAAAGCAATAGCAAGAACTAAGTCGGTGGTTGGCATGTAGGGATGAAACACTTCCCTTGCCACCAAGTCCTAATGTTTTGAGTAGGCTTCCCCTCTGAAGAAATTGAAGAGATTGATCAGGCATCTCTGTGACGGGGTGTCCCCTGGTGGGGGAGCATCCCTCTGGGCCTTTCAGGACTCCCCCATGATAGAACAGGTTCAGCTACACAATCAGAAGGCAAGGGAAAAAGAAGGGACTGGTTCTCTCTCTGAATTACCAGCTTTTATTTTAGCGATAGAGACAGTGACTTACTTTCTTCACTTACTCTCAGCCATCAGGTGCCGGCAAAACGTACCCTGCCACTGTGGTGCACCCTCCTTCACTCAGCTCTACTCAGCGCTAGACCGTGCTCGAAACAATCAGTCTGCTGCTTCACTGCTTAAGGGTACTCTCTAGGACTTAGCAGGTTTTATTTATAAGTAATGCATAGTCAAGGATGCTAGGCTACCTGGTCACTGTGTATAATAAAACTACAAGCCTTGGTCCCTCATCCTAAAGGAAATTGTCATTGGAGATAACCAAACAGTTAGTATTTTGTTTTGAAATATTGGAAATATGAGGAAATATGGGGAAAGTTCATGGTTAAAGGAAGGGTATTATAGACTCAAGCATGTTTCTTAAACAATTAAAACAGACCTTGGAATATCTGTTTGAATTCTGTTGAGGAAAAAATGTGATAAAACCCCCATAATAAGATAGTACAGTTCACAGAAACAATGCATGGCTCCAATTCTGTTTTCCTCAGGGAGTATATTTGAGAATTCCGGGAAAAACATATTCATGAAAACGGTCTCTCTAGCTATAAAGAAATTTGGTCTTTTACTATGTAGCAGTGGCTCTTCACTTCTTTTTGGTCGCAGACTCCATTGAGAATCTAATAAAAGATAGGGATCCTCTCCACATAAGATATTGGCATAGACATCTATCTACCAACCTGTGCATATTATTCCTGCATTATAAACTGGCTAAATGTATCACGGACCTCAGGTTAAGCCCCTTCCTCTGTAGGAACTCATTTTCTTTTTGCATTAATGTGTAACAATAGCATATAATAAATGATCGTGGCCAAGACAACCCAGCAATGCCAAGCATTATGGTGAATCTTTGTCAGAAATTAAATGTTACTTAACACTTCAGAAGGCATCAGGGACTGAGTCAGGCTTAGAATTCAGTGTCTGTCCCTGGACCCATGATGATGGATGCTCTAAATTACAGTCCCTCAGCTGAGTCCTTTGTCATGTCTCACTCATGGAGCCTCCCTATTTTTCTTCTGGCTGGTCTAGTCATCCATCTGTTTCTATTACAAACAGCCACAGTGCTTTGGCTGGACCTGCAGCTTTCAAAACTGAGTAGAAGGAGGAAAGAAAACCCCAGAAGCTAAAGAGCTTGGTTATTAGCAATGATAAGGGAAGAAAAAAATAAACATAGTTCCTACTGTGTGTTAATTACAATGCTAGGCTCTCTCACTTATTTTATCTCATTTAATCTGTAAATCATTCCTGCTGGGTAGGTATTATCAATCCACTTTTTACATGCAGGTAAAAATCTAAGAGATTATGTGACTTGTGTAAGACACCATGGTTAATAAATTGCACTAATATTTAAATATATTTGTGTCTGACTCCAAGTCTAGTATTTTTCTACTATATAATGCTTTTAAAAGTACTTATTAAAAACATCTGAGATCTAACTCCATGCTTCCAGTATCTTGAAATTATCTATGTCTGAGAGACCTCAAAGTTTCCTCAGATGAAAAGTTATGCATGGAGGAAAAGGTGACGTACACCTCCTAGAACATTCAGGTGAATTCCAACACTAAGGTCACATGGTTTTCACTGAGACAAAGCAGTCGAAACCTTACCTGGAGGACTGGGTTTCCATCCAGGAGCATTCAGACTCATAATGCTTTTTCTCCCAAGATGTGGCTAATTGAACCACAGAGACAATCAGAGGTATCAGGCAGTCATGATGAAACTTCGTATCCTCTTTCCATTCACCCTCAGACACCAAATTAGCCTTCACCTGTATTTCCTTCTAGATTAAGAGTCAAAGCTTTTATGTACTGTCATGACAAGAATATCAGCTTGTTTTGGGCTATAAAGGGGTCATGAGTCATTGTTTTGCTCTATTTGTTAAGAACTCTGGGACACACCGGATAACACAGTAGTTTTGTAATATCTAGACTGATTGCCTCCCCCCACATACCATTAAGAGACAGTCTGGTATAATGACTGTGTCCCTACTCTCCTTAAATTCATTTCAAGTGTCTAGGTTGAAAACAAAGCCACATTACAATTCTTTAGAGAGATGTCTTACAGAGGTGTCCCATCTCTTCACCTTCTTTGACAGCTTCCCATTTCTACGTCTCCTTTCATTTCTCTACCTCTTGGGCAAGGTAACTGAGATGAGGTAAGCAGACAGTCTGGGGGGCCAATGTTTCCAGAAAGTCCTGCTCATGGAGTTCTACCTGGGGAACTACTGCCATAGAGTAACTGAATAGTCAGATAAGAAAGCCTTCAGATGATGTCTTCCAAAGCCATGCTTAGAATGGACCCTGGCTTCTCCCTTGGTATCAACCTCCTGTAACTCACCTGAAAACATCTGGCAAATGCTTATTGAGCACCTACTATATTCTGGACATCATTCTAGATATTGTTCTATGGAGATAAATAAGATAGAGCTTCTGCCTTTGTGGAGTACTGCTGAGTTAGAAAAAGCGATTCACAAGTATAAAATTTCAATAGAGCATATTTGAGTATGCTTATGTGCAGTAGTTAGAGTCTATGAGAGCAAATAAGAAAGACACCCACCCCAACCTGGGGACTTAGAGAAGAGCTCCATCTGACATGCATAACATGAGTATCAAAAGATGAGTAAGAGTTAGTCTGGTGGAAACAAAAAAGTGGGATGAGCAAAAAATGGGGTCTGGACTGAGGAAACCACATAAACATAGGCACAGAAGGATGAAACAGATGACATGCATGGACAAGTAACAACAATTTGCTATCTGTTACTAACACTAAGTAAAAAGGAGACAGTGACAGGAGATGGGGCTGGAAAGGCAGGTAGGGATCTGGTCATAGAGAGTCCTCTATGCCATACTAGGTAACTTGGACTTCATTCTGTAGGTTATTATGAAGCAAATGCAGGCTTTTAGCAATGCAGTTACATGCTTAGACTTGTATGTGGTGGAGAAGATGGATTAAGAAGGCAAGACCAGAAGTAGGGCGACCAGTTTAAAGATCTTTGCAACAATCTAGTCAGGAGATGTGATAGGGACCTGGGATTGAGCAGTGGTACAGGAATGAAGACCACAAAAGTGGATTAAAGAATTTATTTAGGAGATAAAATAGGAAAAACTTAGTGAATGACTGGATATTGGATTGAGGGGTGGGAAGAGCCCAAGATGACTCTAGTTAGAAATAAGGGGCTAAAGGTTGACTAGGGAAAACTCAAATGTCTCAAGAGTATACAAACAATCAGCTAACCCGTGGCTAATCCAATGCAATAATTTATACCTAGTTACATAGCAGCGATTGTTTATGAATTAGATATTCATCACATCATTTTGATCCTCCCAACTGTCCCATGAGAAAAACACTACTTTGTTACAGATGAGGAAATGGGTTCAGGGAAAGTTAAATGGACTTGGTCAAGATCATATAACAAAGCAGTGGTTGAGAGAGCCTCAGACTTTCTAGATTTATACCAGTAACCTAGAAAATGATTTTCTTTTTAAGTTAAACTGTATAAAATTGTCCATATTTTACCATTTTGGCAATTTCATATGGTTCGACCCAACACTCTGGTACATTCTTCAGTGGAAGAATCTTGTGGTCTGAAACCTCCATGACAGAAATGCAGGCTTTTTCTTCAGTCATCCCACCAGAATCTTTCTGTTTCTGTACTTTAGTTGTTTTCCTCCACAGACTATTCTGCTACATTATGAGATGAAATTCAGAACCCTGGGAATAAGTCCAAGGAGTAAGCTTTGGAGTCCTAGTACCTTCTCTGATCTGGAGAAGAATGGCTTTTTCCCCTTGCACTTGCCCTTCTCAGAAATCTCACCATATTTAGATCACCATCGAGTTTTCCGGGGACAGACTCTAGGTAACTCACGGGGTTCCCATGAAGGCCAAATAAGAGAATACATGTGAAGGGGATTCATAAACTATAAAGTGCTGTTTAACTCATAGTACAGTGTTGTTATTCTCTTGTCATAATGAAGTAAAAGGGAGGAAGACAAACATTTTAGTCAATATCCTTCAGACTCCTTTCTGATTCTGAGTATACGCACCTCAGCACATTCCAACATTCATCTGAGGTTCAAGCAGCTAGGCGATGATTATATCTAGCTACAGAAAATTAAAAAAGAAATACTCCATAGATACTTTTTTTATTAAGATACTGGAGGAGAGTTGGAAAGTGATTGTTTTTTCTATTTTATTTTTCTTTCCTTTCTAGACCTTACCTAAAATATTTTGCCTGAAGAGATTGGGTTTTCCTACCTTAAAAATTTATATCATCTTTTAGTAAAGGGTTTCTCAATGTGTTTCACAGCTCCAGTACCATGAGGTCTGTGTGACTGGTTCTTCTTATTCTTTTTCATGCATAGCTTTATACTTCAAATGCTCTATCAGAAGCCATACAAGTGAATATTCTAATTCCACTGCTTTCCTTTCAGTTTTTAAAATCTCCTTACTATGTCTTAAACCACTGAGAAAACATTAATTGCTCATCTTTAAAATGGAAATTGAACTCTTGTAGGCCACTAAGCAGAGACAGTCTCCGAATTCACTCACCCAGAGACTGTGGGGTTTGATATGTAAATCCTGCACAGGATGTGAGTTTATATATCATTCCTATTATTTATCCTATATTAGTAAATAAAAATCTTTACTTGAGAAGTACCATGAAAGAACTAAAAGTTTTTCCACAGTTAGACTGAAAAACCTTTAATACCCTCTCCTTAAAGGCTGAACACTCTATTCTCACCTCGTTTTCTAAGACAAACTGTTGTCAAATAGCATGAGCTTAAAATTTATCATGTATTTTAGGACTGATTCATTTAGGCTCCACCTACAATAAGGTGAATTTTCTCATATGTTTCTTCTGATATACATGTTTGTAAAAAGGGAGAAAACAAGTACACACACAAACAAATCCCACTGTTTTCCACAGACAATAACTATAGCTAATCATGTTATTTTATTTCAGAGAGGTCAGTTTTAATTTAGGACTTAATTTAATTATGTAACACTTTAAAACATTTATGTGAAACTTTTTTTTAAGATTTTTTTTTGATGGGGATCATTTTTAAAATCTTTATTGAATTTGTTACAATATTGCTTTTGTTTTATGTTTTGGGTTTTTTGGCTGCAAGGCATGTGGGATCTTAGCTCCCTGACCAGGGATCAAACCTGCACCCCTGCATTGGAAGGCAAAGTCTTAACCATTGGACCGCCAGGGGAGTTCCTATGTGAAACTTTTTTTTTAAGTTCTAGGAAATTTCCGATGTTACTATAAGCAAAATATTCAAACGCATTACAAGAAAATAATCTTTTTTTTTCACATCGTTATAATTAATCATTTTTAAGGTGAGCAAGGAGAGAACATGCAAATTAGGAGATAATCTGATGCTGCTTTCTGTTCTACACTTTGGCCATTTGGGTTTATTAGTTATGCTCAGTCTAAACACTGCAGTTGACTCTGGAATTTCAAAATTCAGAAAATCATTGATAATTTGCCCAGATTGGCAGGGAAAGCTGGGAGACCTCTATATTGGTGTCTTGCACCTAGAGGGCTTTTGGCTGTTTGGGGGGTTTCTTACACACACTATTTCATTTGTCCCCCATCACAACCATGACAAGGAGGCAGATCACAGACTCCTCTGGAGCAAGAACCTGGGGTTCATAAAGCCCAAATCAGAGAGTTCCAGTCATGTTCACACATGTGGGTCATGCAGGGAGATTTTAAAATGTTTACTTTACCAGATCTGGCTTCAGCGCTCAGGAATCTGGGGTTGAAGCCCACAGGAATTTATACATTAAAATATTTCCCAGGTGATTCTGCTGCAGTGAGTCCAAGGCTCAGTGTCTGGGAGGCTCAGGTCACAGGAGCAAAATCTAGGAACTCTCAAATCCTAAGGCAAGTTTCTGCGCCCCACCAGTGACCCAGCTTTGACTTTAAGTCCCTCTAGTAGAAAATCCCTGTGGTATGAGATGCAGAGATTCCAGTTTCTCCAGACCACTGCTTCTCAGCTCAGCCAAGTCTCCTCTATGTTCACCCGACACCAGGAGCTCCTTGGTCTGTACATAAAAGAATTACACAGGGGCTTCCCTGGTGGCACAGTGGTTGGGAGTCCGCCTGCCGATGCAGGGGACACGGGTTCGTGCCCCGGTCCGGGAAGATCCCACATGCCGCGGAGCGGCTGGGCCCGTGAGCATGGCCGCTGAGCCTGCGCGTCTGGAGCCTGTGCTCCGCAACGAGAGAGGCCACAGCAGTGAGAGGCCCGCGTACCGCAAAAAAAAAAAAAAAAAAAAAATTACACAGATACGCTTGGGACATGGCATCAGGAAGGTGAGATTTATAGAGGAAGGTGAGATTTACATATAATTAAAAATATTGTTTTACTAATATGACTATTATAAGGAAAGGCTCTATACATCAGAATGGAAGTTGAACTAGATCAGTATTTTTCAAACATCAAGCAATCATTCATTAGCGGGTCAGGAAATCAATTTACCAGGTTTTGACAAGCATTTAAAAAATGAAATAGAGTAGAAAATAGAGTAACTCTCACACAGAAAAAAATAGGGTTTTTTGTTTGCAAAATACTATACTTTTAATCTGTGTACATACATCCGTGTATAAATCTGGATGTAACATGTTTTTATTACTGTAGGGGTCAGGGTAAAGTGTTTTTTTGAAAACACTAGACTAGATCATTTAGCTTCATTCCAGTTATAGATACACACACACACACACACACACACACACACACACACACAATCAAAAAAACAAGCCAAAAAAAAAAAAACTGACAAAAATAGTGGAAAGAGAACTCTGTATGAGTTTTACTAAAGAAGTATAAAAGTTGCTTTTACTTCTTTTGCACAGGACCAACATTGGTGCTCTTGAAGCCCAAGCACCCCCTTTGTGTTCATGTTGGGGAGACTTTTTCTCTGCCAGGGAAAGGTGGGGACACTAAATCACCATGAATTGTCAACAGTAAGAGTCTCAGGGAATAAGCCTTCACATGCAAATAGTGTTTGCTGTGCACTATTCCAGGACGCTAGGTACTGCAGAAGGGCTTTAGAAAGTCATCCGGCCTAAATAATTCCTGCTTCAAAAAACAAAGAAAGAAAGAAAAACATCAAGGAAATATCAGTGGAATTAACAATCAAAATGACAGTCAAGAAGGGCAGCAAGATTCTGGAGTAGGTCTTCCTGTGTCGGGCTTCTTATCTATTCTAAACTATTCTCTACACTATGGGCAGAGAGGTTTTTCAAGTCTGCAAATCTGATTATGGCTTCCCCCAGGCTAAAATCTGTCAGTGCTTTACCCCACAAATCCATCCCCTTGCATGGTGTACGAGACCATTTGCCATGACAATCTCATCTACTCACTGGCTTTCTCTCCTGCTGCCCTCTCTGAGCCACACCACAGCCCAGAATACTAAACTACTTGCATCCTCCCTAACAATGTGCTATTTCAGCTCCTGGTTTCTGAGCACACTCTTCTTTCTGCTTTGAATTCTCTTTCTCAACATGTTCACGCAGCAAAACTCCTACTAGAGCTTCAGGTTAAAACCTAATCATACCTCCTCTGTAAAGGTTGCCTTGGTAGCATCATCTAGACAGAACCAATAACTCTTTTCTTGCTGCAACAATCAGAACTTGTGAATGTCTATTATTATTATTGCCTTATGATTAATGTCTTATTATTGCAACTACCTCATGAGTATGAGTTTCCATTTTTATGACTTCCATTTATAGGACGGGGTCTCCTGCTTGCTTTGCCTTTCCATCTCCAGTTTCTAGCAGAATGATTGGCACATAATATATATTTGATAAATATCTGAGCAAATGAAAGCTATCCAAATCAAAGGAAGATTAAATCTTAGATAGAAATTTCTTGTCTAGATGTGAGTCATAGTCACACCACTTTGTAATGAATCTATTTTAGAAAATTAAACTTCTGTAAGTTTATTGAAGTGCGCCCAAGGCACAAAGACTGACTGTTTAACATGCTGCTCATAAGGCTGCATGTTAAATGCCACTAAACAAAAAGCAAAGCAAAAGCTCACCGAAGCTCGCTAAAGCTGTGTTTTAAAATACCCATTACAATAGACGTCAATGTGTCAAATCTTGTAAAAGTTCTAGCATTCATTGGACCTTGGGTTTTAATACTGCCTGCCCCTCTGGGCTAAAAAGATGGTATCAGGGATAATTTCTGTGAGGGCTGATGGGAAAATCCAGACTCTCTTCAGTGTTAAATTGGAGCTCGGCAGGTTGAAAATAGATCCCAAGTGTCCAATTCCCTGAAAGACAGAATCAACCATTTAGCTACAGGAAACCCGAGGAGAGGACATCATCCTCTGAAAGACCTCAGGGTCTCCTTGGTAACAGGAGCTGAAAGTTGTTTTAATATTGTTTTAGTGTTTATTCAGACCAAACTCAAATCCTCATGCCATAATACCGTGTACATTTTCCTCACATACTCAAAATCAAGTGGGGTAGTGATTAAATCAGCACACATATTCCTGTCGTTAAATAAGACATGGAGAATGGAAGTCTACCTCTTTATTCCGTAAATTCAAACCTGGAAGGAAGAAGACAAATGAGGATAGGGAGAGAAAGCATGGCTTTGTGAAAGGCGTCCTGGGAGGAGAATCAGGACACCAGGATTTTGTTTCAGTTTTGTCTCTAATTTCCTATGAATTTTCAGGCAAATCACTTAGCTCTGCAGCCTTAGTCACTTACCAGCCATTTAGATGGACAAGTCCCCCAAACTCCGTTAAGTCTCAATTACTTTGGGTGTAAAATTAGGCCGATTATACCTACCTTATGAGATTTCATGAGGAATAAACAAGAGAACATGGATGAAGTATGTTTCCCAATGCCCAAGTTCATTTGATGTCTAAGTAATATTTTCACAAAATAGAAATACCTAACAGCTCTGTTCATTAGTAGTTAGGTACAAATAACTTGATGAGTATTTTCAAGTCCTTAGCAACTTAGTAATTGTTTGAAAAAAAGATACGTATACACTGAAAGAAAAAAATTAACAATTTTATTATATTTGTAAATAACCACAATTACTTACTAACAGAATGTGTGCTCTTGCTGGAACACTGCCTCCTTCATTTCCTGTTCCACAAAGATTTTCATTCTTTACTTGCTTTTTGTCACAGTAACTATCTAAAACCCAGCTTTGCGAAGATATGAAGTCATCTGAAGGAAGGTAGCATGGTCTAAGGTTGAAAATGTGAAGTACCTTATGCTCATTCAGCATCTGACAGATATTATTGTGTTCCCCTTGAAAATTTAAAGTTCCCGTGGCAGCATGGTACCCTGGGGCACCTTGGCACAAATTCTGGGAACTATGGCCCTAGCATATAGTAGTTACTCAGGAGAAATATGAACTAGATGAATTGACTCTTTCGGGTAAATAATTCTATGATTTGTTAGTTTTTTTTATTGCTTTTCATATACTAGTGTGGATAGAGTTCATGTAAAGAAAATAAATTTAAATCATCTATTTGCCCTTTTCTCCTCGATTAAAAGATATCTTTATCTTCAAAATAAGTCACTGGTGTCAGCATCTAGAAACTGATCATCTCTGACACTGAAGGTTGCCAGTATATATTAATCATTGCAAAAGGGGTACATATCTTTAAAAATATGCACATGCCCAAGAGAACTTACTTTCCCCTACACGGGCCAGTTGTGATCATTTTCTGCTTGAACTATGAATAAATTAAATAAAACCTGTTCACAATTTACCAGCTGCATATGGCATTATTTTTAAAGGAATGTTGCATTTAAATGCAAAAACACTCAATTTGGGGAATATTTATTTATGAACAATAAAGGCATTTCAGCCAGCATGTGAATCATGCTTAAATGAGGTGAAACTGGGGGAGGAAACAAAAAGTTAATGCATAAAATCCTTTTTATTTGGCGTGGACAGGAGGATAGAGTACACTAGAAAAATCTCATTCTCTGGGAAGGAGAAACAGCATATAAATGCTGACTCTGGGGCTCCATCTTGTGTCAATGGCAATTTACTGTTAACGTCTCTCTGAAGTGTTATGTTAAGAAGGATTCTGAGGAAAAATTCAGGCTTTTAAAAATTTAAGTGCCATGATCCACTAGTGATGATTGGAAGCATATATGCTGCATGTTTGCCATTTCTGGCTGAAATACACAGAAATCCAGAACACTCCCCCTTCACATTTTTAAGGAAAATATATCTCATTTTTGCTTACTTATTTTACTGTCTTATATTAAAATTAGAAAATAAAACAAATAATTATAAACCAATACTCTCAAGTTTTAAATAAAGTTCTCAGGTTGACATATTGTTTGATCAATAGCTTTCTGCTATAATATAGACTCAGGTCAGATGAGGGAGCAAATGTATCTTTGAGAACAGTCCCCAAAGTAGCAACATTATAATAATAGTAGGAAATATTAAGAACACAGCCATGTTAGGGTTGAAAACACCTGAACATCATCATTCTCTGCTACTATTCTGAAGGAATAATTCTCTTTATTTGATACCAAATTGCTATAAAATGCAGTTGCAATTCCCAAGATCCTTATCACAGATCTTTTAAAACTCTTTTGAGATAATGCTAGATTCACATGCAGTTGTAAGAAATAAGAGAGAGCCATCTACCCTTCACCCAGTTTCCCATTCCAGTGATAAGTCTTATATGACCATAGTACAATGTCACATCCAGGAAACTGACATTTATACAATCCACCCAATTATTCAGATTTTATCAGTCTTCCATGCATTCATATGTGTTGTGTGTGTGTATTTGCGTGTTTTTATAATGCAGTTTTATAACATATGTAGATTCTTGTGACTGCCACTATAGTCAAGCTACAGAACAGTTCTATTACAAGGACCCCTTGAACTACTCTTTTTTTTTTTTTTTTTTTTTTTTTTTACTTAAGCAACAGAAATTTATTTTCTCACAATTCTGAAGGCTAGAAGTCCAAGACTAAGACTTAGGCAGGTTGGGTTTCTCCCAAAACCTCTTTCCCTGTCCTACCCTTTAAGAGCCACAGCCAACCTCCCTTTCTCCCCTCTTCCAAAGCCCTGGTAACTACTAGTTTTTTTCCCCTCTCTATAATTTTGTCATTTCAAGAATATTATATAAATGGACTCATACAACATGTAACCTTTTGAGATTAGCTTTTGCAACACAGCATAATTCCCCTGAGACCCATCCAGTCTGTTGTATATGTCATTAGTTCATTCTTTTTGTCACCAAGTAGTATTCTATAGTATGGATTCCATAATCCGTTTAACCATTTGCCCTTATCGTAAAATTTATGAATAGGTTAAGAAAGTCAGTGAATGGAAATGCCAAAAGTACAAACTCTTTTACAGGCATAATGTCTGACAGAGGAACTCAGGAGTTCCCCAATATAACTTTTGCCTTTATCCTCTCATATTTTGTGAGGCTGTGGAAGGTATTTGGAAGGTACCCCAAGACCCCTTAGCATGGTGAAAATCTGATTAATGGAAACAGCATTCAGTGATAAGAAATAGTCTGTTTTTAAGCTAAGAGCAGGGACTGGTGATTTCACAGTGGCCTATTCCCAGGATGGCAAATACATTTCATTTCCAGTAAAAATTATGAGCCATTGATAGTGGCGGTCTGGAGGGCAGTGATGAGAAGTCAGAGCGTGAGTCCAGGCTCAGCAGGAACAGAAACTAGATGGTTCCTGATGTCTGCCCCAGGCATTGGTGGAGATATTGCCACATCTGTGCTAGTTGTTTGTCACCAGTCAGAACTAAAGAGAAACTGCATCAACTGAAAGGTCAATGACCAGCATGAAGTATATAAAAACAATGTTAAGAAAATCAAACCTGACCCATGTGTCTCTAGTATTGTTTGGGCAAGGAGCTCCCAGCAAGCAAAGTGTCATTGGAAAGCTTATCTCAGTGGTGGGAAGGGACGGCTCAAGCCAGGAACTCCTTCACTGTAATCTCCTGTTCCCTTTTCTTCCCTCTCTACACACTTCAACAAACTAGCTCATTCTGAGAGAGAAAGCACTGACCAGAACAGCTGAAAGTTTCCCCTTTCCCTAATATTTGAGTGTTTGGTAAGTGACAAATAGGGTGCTAATGCATTTTATATACATTACCTCATTAATTCTCACACAATCTTGTGAAATTGGGTCCTATTATTTCCTCATTCACAGATAAAGACTGAGGCTTAGAGAAGTTTCGTACCCACCCAAGCCAGGAAAAGGAAGCCCTTAGTGTCTGTCTCCACTGCCTCCCCTGCCCCATAGCCTTTCCTTTCTCATTTTAAGGTAATAAACTAGAGGTATTTTTAATATACAAATCTCTGGTGAGTCTGAGTCACATGGTTTCCACAATCCCAGAGCCTGCTCACCTCTGGGCGCTGGCAAAATCAAGTGCCTGGATCCCCAAGTTTAAGGACCAGACCTTGCAAATGGAGACTCAAGTGAGTTTTCTGAAGCCACTTTGCTTAGTCCTGAGCCAGCCTTCCTAAGCCACACCCTTCATCACCCTAATACACCTCAACGTAGGTCTTATCACAAAAGACAGAATTACTGGGAAAAAATTGCTGTTTTTTTTTAGCACCTACAGGGTGAGAAATTATGTTTATGTTAATAATAACAGGTCTAATAGATGAGAGTTTCCCAATGAGACCTACAAGGGGGTAGAAAGAAATAATTTTGAGGACTAAATAATTGTTAGGAGTTTATTGGGTACAAACCTTTTACATTTAAGCAAAAAAAAATTGTTTCCATTTTTTTCTTTCACATATGTTGTTTATTCCCATTAGATCATCCCACGAATACTCTTCATTGTCACTTCTAGATTTGATAGATATAGAAATATTTTTAAATTTCTAAATTTATACTCACATTGCACTTTATTACTTTATGTTGTGAAGAAGAAAAACACATTCTTGTTATTGGGTAACGAAGGATAAGATTCTTTTATTTCACCTCTCATGATGTTATTCTTTAAGAAACTTGCAAAGTTTATCAGAATATTTGTTATATTCTTTAATTTAAGAATATGATTAGATAAATAGTCTTTAAATATGTTGGTATCTATTAACCTTATTTAGAAGAATAGGAAACCTAAGCATATAAGAGATTAAAAAAATACTTGGCAAATTGCATAGCAAATGAGGAACAGAACTGGGTCTCACTTAGGTCTGTTTTTGACCTCGAGTGGAATTCAGGATGCCTTAGAGCTCACACTAATATTCCATTTTCCAAAATAACTAGAAGACAGTCTTAATAAGGGAACCATGTGCTTAATCAGCTACTTACACTAGTAAGTACTATGAGTCAAGTGACCCCACCAACCCATGTGAAAAGTGAACATAACTGTGGGCCTAGAGAAACTCTCATTCATTGTTGGTGGGAATGCAAAATGATACAGCCACCTGGAGACAGGTTAGCAGTTTCTTATAAAACTAAATGTACTCTTACCATGCAATCTAACAACTGAGCTACATGGTATTTACTCAGAGGAGTTGAAAACTTATGTCCACGCCCAAACTTGCACATGAATGTTTATAGCAGCCTTATTCATAGCTGCCATAACTTGGAAACAATCAAGATGTACTTCAGTAGGTGAATGGATAAATAAACTGTGGTACCTCCAGATAAGGGAATATTATTCAGTGCTCAAATGAAATGAGCTATCAAACTGTGAAGACGTGGAGGAACCTTAAATGCATATCATTAAGAGAAAGATGCCCATCTGAAAAGGCTTCATACTGTATGATTACAACTATGTGACATTCTGGAAAAGGGAAAACTAAGGAGATGGTAAAAAGATTACTGGTTTCCAGGGTTCGTGGAGGTTAGAGGGGTGAAAAGGCTGAACCCAGAGGATTTTTAGGGCAGTGGAACTATTCTGTATGAGACTACAATGGTGGATCCATGTCATTACACACTTGTCCAGATTCATAGAGTATACAACACTAAGAATGATCCATAATGTAAACTGTGGACTTTGGTGATGATGTGTCAACGTTGGTTCATCATTTATAACAAATGTACCACTCTGCTGGGGGATGTTGATAGTGGGGAGGTTATATGTGTGTGCAGGTTTGGAGGATATGTAAATTCTCTGCGCTTTCCACTCAATTCTTCTGCAGACCTAAAACTTCTCTTAAAAAAGTCTATTAGAAGGAAAAAAAGTGAACACAACTGGCAAAGGAAGGGACTTTCTCAAAATGGAGGTCAAGGAGAAAGTGTCCATCACCCACATATGATCATTCTCACAGGCTTACTTTGAGCCTAAGGATCATATTCTTGGCTTAAATAAGGTAAAATTATCTGAGAAAATTTTATTGTTTAACAATTGGGTCAAGATTCCCTGTACGAAGAAATCTAGCATTGTCTGGGAAATGGCTTGATGAGATGCTTTGGACTTTGGTCCTAAATCCGGGATGTGGAGTGAGGGTGTAGGATAGAGAGAAGGATCAGAGACCTCTTCTCCCTCCCTGACGTAGCGTAGCCAATGCTCAACTTTAGAGAAGAATCAATGAACACCAAAGATTTCAAGTTTACTGTACGTGCATGATATTAAAATGCCTTTATCACCTCTAAACAATATTTAGCAAATTTTACATTGCTCATTAATGCAGAAGCATTGATAAGAGTAGATTTTTCTGTTGGGGCAGTTTGAAAAGGAGAACGTCTGAGCTACAGAAGTAGAATGTTTCTCTTATTTAAAAAAAATTCATATATATAGAACATACACTTAAAGCCAATAATTCAGAAGAAAATTATTTTCTAATGTGTCCTCTAATTTTATAGAGATTTACTACAGGACTCTGTTAATCAAACTAACAGATGTTGACAGAATCCAATTATTCTTAGGAACATACAAGGAGGATAATATTTATTTTTATCTTCAAACAGATTAGGATTACTCAAGAGGCCATCTATGCATTTGCTTAGTGCGCCAAAAACAGGAACAAAAGTTAAAGAATAACATTTCCCAAAACAAGTATAGAAAATTCTGAAATTTGCTAGACTTTCTTATCCTTATTTGACTGAATAACATCATTTTTATTTTGAATTAGATGTGGTAGTGGAGGAGATGCCAAAAGTTTTTTCAGTACCTAGGGTCTCTTGAGATCTTAATCTAATCTCTGTCCTCAAGTAATTTAAAAACTCGATGGGGAGGTAAAACACACAGGAAACAAAAAGAGAAAACACAGCATTATATCATCGTGTGGCAACTGTGTGTTTCTGCCTATGAGCACAATAGAAATTTTATGAGACATAGAGACATACAGATGAGATGAGACTTAGGTAAGGCCAGAAGGACTGGATAGGCCAGTCCTTGATATTCAGAAGAAGATATTCAGAAGGAGATGTGGAATTTTTATATCCAGAGGATAGTTTAAATAACCCACAGTTTCCATGACTTCTGAAGATGATTCCTTTAAAAAGTCTTGACTTACAGGTAATGTTTTAGGAATATGTTGTCAAACACCCTCACTTGTTGAGTCTTCAGGGCTTAGAGTCATTAGACATAAGAAATGTAGCATCAGGGGAGTGATTTCCATGGGTTTCTGAATTTTCACCACAGGTATCCTTTGGACGCTAAAAGGTGGGGAGGCATACATTCCCATCACAAGCTCAAGATCTCCTGGGAAAACTCATCTTTGTAAAATTCATGGGCTAAAAAGGCCAACAGTTTAAATTTGCTTTAAGGACTCCTGACCTTCTAGCCCAATGTTTAGGGAATTTGTTATGTATTGTTTTAAGAAAAGAAGAGAAACTGGGGTTAATGACAGAGGATATTTTTTATGTCTAAATGATTTAAGAAAACAAAGTCTAAAATAGGCATGTCTTAGCCTCTTCAGCAAACACTAAATAAATTCATTCTGTTTCCTTCCAGTCATGAGAAATCCCTGAACCCTTCACCTTCTCTTTATCCTCAAGTTACCATGTAGGTACTGGGAATCTAAATGAAGAAAACTAATGATGACATATTTAGATGCTAAATAAAACATAAGACATGAGTTCCTATTGATTAAAGCAGGCCTGTGTTTTATTGCTGGGAAAAAAATAAAGAAGATAAGGGTCCTGCTTCCGTTTCTTGTGTTAGATAGAAGCATTTTTTTCTTTTCTTCATTGCGTTTCTACCAATTTTACTCTTTTAACTGCCAGAACCTGGGAGGCAGTATAATTCTCTTATTTTACAAACTTAAAGAACATTTGATAATAATAGTGTTTTGGTTATTTCTGAGAAAATGTTCAACTGAGAATCTCTTGTTAATGGTCTGCAAAGAATAAAACACAGATTAAATACGAAATCAGAAGGGAGGTAAGAATGAAGAATGAGAATGGGACATTGTGAAGGTTATCTGCACTCTTAATTGCACTTAGAGCTTTCTAGATCACAGACAAAGTGAAATGGAAAATACAGGAAGGAAGATCCACTAGAAAGAGTGAAAAATTAACTCTGTTCAATTGATTATTCTTTCTTTTCTTTTATGGTAAAAATCAAATTACCATATATTATTAGACTGAATATATCTCTGCCTTGGATCACTTGGCCTCAAATATTCACAAATCCTGCATATTAATAAATCTGTCCTTCATAAATGAAGAAAACACAAAACACCACTGCTTCACTTTCTCTTTCAACAGTTCAATGAAGTAGGGTAGAGTCTAACCTTTTCACATTTTGCAGGTGAAGGCACCAAAGGAGAGAGAGGGTAAGTGCCTTCTAAGAGGCTGTACAGTGAGTCAGGGTCAACCTGGGGTATGAGCGATAGGACTTGCATATTATTTTACTATCAGACTTGAATGCTTCAAGGGGACACATACCTATGCAGTGATTCCATCTGCCTTTAGTTAGTGGTAATAAAAGATGATGTCCTAGCAATCATTTCTCTTCTTTCATGGGGATTGTAGTGATGCAGACAGGAGCTAGCCATGAAAACAAATGTTAACACCATGTGACAAAGGAATATGCAGAAGAAAAAGACACCACTAATCTCTGCTTGTTGGGAAATAGGAGGTCTTAAGCAAGGATGTAAAACAAAATGAGGCTGAAACAGCATGGGGTTTGCTCTTTAGTTCACCTAATGAAAGGGTGTTCAGGCTCAGAGAATTATGCTTTATATGTATTTAATCACAAACTGAGGAGCTTGGATTTTTATTTTAAAATAAAAATTAGGATCAACAATTTCTACAAAGGTGAAACCCAGCCTCTAAGCGAAGAGTCAGTCCCAATGGTTGACAACCTTTAGGGTGCATCAGAACAAACTAAGGAACTCATTCAATGCAATTATTGAGACCCGCTCCCTGAGATTCAGTAGAATGGGGTTAATCTGAATTTAGAATAAGCACTTTAGGGGCTTCTAGTAAAAGTAGTTCATGGACCACACTTTGAGAATACTCCCAACTTTTCTGCTGCTTTCCAGAGCTGATGGGTCACCTATTGACTAAATCCATCTTCAGGTCTCATCCAAACCACTTAGACTTTTCTGACATCCCATTATAGCTGGATGTTTTATTTGAAAAACCATATATAATTCAAAATACTTATAGGCATACGTGTCTCACCCTCTCCTTGAGAACCATTTTTTAGGCAGGGTGTAAAAAGCCATGTGTAATTCAGATATTTACAAACCAATGGATGTCAAACACATCAGAGACTTGATATATTAGAGAATTTTATAAAGGTATGTAAAATAAAATCACTCCCTATCTATATTTTTCCATAAATCTGAATTTAAGTTGGGCTTACTTTAAAGTAAGATGTACCTATAGGTTAATACTCATTTTTTCTAGCATAGTACAGGTGGTTGTCACTCTATTAAGGTAAACAAAGACCTGAGGGTTTAAGAATGAGATCTGGGGGCTAACTTATTTTAACATAATCTTAGATTACTCAAAGTTGATCATCTTTTTAGCTTATTTTATGCAACAATAACTCTAATTGCTTCCTATGTTTTTGATTGGAAAGAATTAACTGCTTTTCCATTAATATAAATTGGCAAAGCCCTTCAAAAAAAAAAACAAAAAAAAACCCGTGCTCAGTCTGTGAAGTGTGTTTTCCCCTCATTTAACCAAAGACTCAGAGGTAACTGCCTTTCCCCAGATCTCCCACAGAACAATGACTCTCCATTCATATTTGTAGGCCTGACCCGGTTTCACACAAAGTATGCCTGCAAGGGATGCTGGACAGGAAAGTCCTTCTATCTTCACTTGCCAGCTCATCTGGCCACTTCCCCTGAGAAAAAAATACCTCAGAGCAAAGCCATTCATTTTCAAAGGCAACGTTTCACGATAAGTGGTGTTTTATATTATCCATACTGTTACTTTGAGTCCACTTACTCTCATTCAGAATTTATGAGCCCTTTTAAAATCAAGATGACCTTTTCCCAGATTTCTAGATAGCTCATAACCTCCTTTACCTGCCCTATGAGCACAGGAACGTGGAAGGAGTACTGAATGGACCTGGGGAAACAGTGATTCCAGTCCTGTTGTCACCACTAAATAGACTGTCTCTTCTTTCTGTGAGGTGAGATTCAGAATCCATCACCTTGCTCTCTGGGCTATACTTCGATGTTTCTCTTTTTCTTTTTGTATAATTATGATGGCAAAGTAGCTGGTGACCTGGCCTTGTTTCCAGTAAGACCCCGGTTAATTGGAATGCTGCAGCTCATTGAGATACACACTGGTTATCAGGTCCCATGTCAAGCATTTCAAATACAGAATGAGGGATTATCTCTTGTGATCTCACAAGGACCCTCAGGTGGTATGCGGGCAATGGATACTTTGTGAGGTAAATTAGATTACACTACAGAAGGATTAACCAAATTATAATCTACTTGCTTGTCTCTAATGAACATCTTGTGTCTTTCTTCATTTGATGATGTAAAATTGGGTAAAAGTCTCCAGTCTTCCTATTTTAATGTTAAAGTGTTAACTATGTCAGGACCAAACTTACGTCTGATGCTGTGTTGTTACTATGACAATCATTCTTCAGTCTTCAGTGAGGAACACAAAATGAAACTCCGCTAACTTGGAGTTTTCTCATGAAGAATGTAAAGTAACTTGGTTTGGGCTAAGCTGAGGATGTGCCAGGCGAAGCATTTTAAACTTAGGAAAATGTATGGGTCCTAATAGAGGAAGTACTTTTATAGAAATAGATGTTCATCATTAATAGTTTTTATTTATTCTTTGAGTCAAGACTGGCAGGACCTACTAGGAAATACCCTGTTGACAGTTTTTATGTGCAATTAAAAGTAATAAGAACTATATTCTGGAATAATAGTAACAAAAGATAAGATCAAGATTTTCCTGTTTATAAGGCACTATTTTAAGAGTTTTATGAATATATGCCATTAAATCCTCTCATGAACATGATGAAGTGATACATTATTAACCCCATTTATATACAAGGACCAGAGATGATAAGTACTTTTCCAAGGTCACACAACTAGAAAATGTTCAAGGTAGAATTTGAAAATACACAGCCTTGACCCTTAAACCACTGCCTTAAATGAACAAACTGGCAGTTTAAACAGATTGGGCTTTGTTAGTCTAAAGTAATAATGAGGTTTCATTATTTACTCTCACATCTTAGCGTGAGAAGGTCTTGAGTTTTTGCCCACTAATAAAACAAGTAATTGTGTCAAGAAAAAAGTTACAAAATAAGATTTCTCCAATTTTTTCCATACCTTTTTTTAAGCTTTGGTATCTATGATGGCTTTTCTCCAGGTCACAGTTGGCAGATCAAAAGACATGTACCAAGCACTATACTAAATGTTGAAGACACAGTAACAACAACAACAAATTACTGCTGTATATGGAAAGATAGATGATGAACAAATAAATAATATATCTTGTGTCAGGTGGAGAGAAATGCTATGCATAAGAAAAAGACAGGTTCAGGTGGTAGGGAGTTTTGAGGTCGTGGTTGCTATTTTATGTGGTATGCTCAAGAGAAGCCTCTCTGGCTAGGTGCTATCTGAGCAAAGACCTAAAGGAGGTAAAGGAATATATATATACCATGTGGTTATCAGGGGATGAGGGTTCCAGGCAAAGCAGAGCAAGTGCAAAGATCCTGAGGCAGGAGTAATGCTTGAAGGTACAGGAGACAACGAGGACACTAATGTGGTGAAAAAAGGTAGAAGAGATGGTGGAGCTCTAGGTTACACAGAGTCTTGTGGGCACTGTTAGGAGTTTGGCTCTTTCTCTGAGTAAAATGGAAAGCATTCAAGTGTATTAAAGAGTTGTGATATGATCCACCTTACATTTTTAAAGGATTTGCTCTCACTGTCATGTAGAGAATAGATACAAATGGGGCTAAATGAAAACAGAAATGATAATCAGGATGCTATTAAAATAAAGCATCTGAAGGCTGACTGTGGCTTAGATCAAGGTGAAACCTTTGCAGATGGTGAGGAGTGATTGTATTTGGGACATATTCTGACAGCAGAGATAATAGGATAGTTAGTTGATTGGATGTGGTATGTGAGAAAGAGAGGATTCTGGTGTGACTCAAGATTTTTGGTGAGAGCAACTGTAAGAACAAGGTCCACATTTACTACGATGGGGAAGAGGAAAGAATGGCCAGTTGTATTTGGGTGAGGGTGTTGCCCAAAAACGCTTTGTGGGAAGAAATAACCCTTGAACCCAATGTTGAACAGGTCTTGTAACGTTAGGGAAAGATATCCCAGGAACATGAACAGATGATTTTTATTTTTGTCAGAATGGGCGCTGTGAGCCAAGGCAAAGGCAGATAAGGAAGCAAGAATGTTGGGCTTCCCTGGTGGCGCAGTGGCTGAGAGTCCGCCTGCCGATGCAGGGGACACGGGTTCGTGCCCCGGTCCAGGAAGATCCCACATGCCGCGGAGCGGCTGGGCCCGTGAGCCATGGCCGCTGAGCCTGCGCGTCCGGAGCCTGTGCTCCGCAACCGGAAAGGCCACAACAGTGAGAGGCCCACGTACCGAGCCCCCCCATCCCCCGCCAAAAAAGAAAGGACGCAAGAATGTTGTGAGAACCACAGGTAGCCTGGTAGGCCTGGAACAGAAGGTGTGAGACTGGGGAGGTCAGCAGGGCCCAACGAATGAAGAGCCTCTCAGACGTGCACTTTATTCTATAGGTCCCTTGTCACGTGCACAGGATTTGAGAACCATGGTCTGTCTACATAGCTTTAAAGTTCTTCTTAATCCCATTTGGATCTCTTTTCTGTCCTATATATTTGCTCTAATTCCATATTGATCTCTTTTTCTATTCTGTGAAATGGCTATGTCTATCATTTTATAAAACCTTACAAAAACTCTGACATTGGACAGCCCCATGTCCACCATCTTATGCCTATTATCTTATACCTCAATGAATGTCCCCAAGGACTCTGACATAAAGGGCTGGGCTAGTGAAAAACGTGTGAAGCTAAACAGAGGTAGCCTTGAGAAAGGGCATATCGGCTACAGGCATAGTGGGAAGACAGGGTAGTCATGGCTTCTCTCTCTCTTCTGCCTATAAAATTCAGTTTATTGATTTTTTCTTTTATAGACTGTTCTTTTAAACATTATCAATTGAAGTATAGCTGATTTACAATACAATGTTGTCTTCACTTTACCTTCTTAAAAGAGAATGACAGTAAACGGCAACAACGAAGTTTGGTTAAACCCTACAAGTAAACATGTATACGATTTTAGGAACCCCAAAATAGACAAAAGTGAGACCACACACACTGGAATACTTAAAGAGGAGGAGAAAAAAGTTCTGCTCTTTTTCTTTCATTAGATTTTTATCCAGAAACCGCATGCTTACTGATGCATCTCTGGATGAGCAGTGTCACCTGTAGATGCCCCCCCAAATTCTCTCTGCTTGCTGAGCTAGATATTCATTCACCATGAACAAATTCCTGGGACCACTGAATTCATATGTTGAGTAAAGGGCATGAGATACGCAGTGTTTGAATCTGGGCTTGGCCAGGACTTTGGGTTTCTAGGCAAGTCAGTTGATGTCTTTGTCTCAATACCCATTTAAAAAAATAGAATAAAAACAACTGCTTTGCCAATGTTTCAGAAAGTATGAAGTATATGAGAGCACTTTATAAGATGCTTCACAAATGGTAAAGTGCTTTAAACATGTAAATTATGTATTTCATAACATGATTAAAGTTTGTGATTGTGTTTTCGTATGTCTACTGGGCAGGACCCAATCTTTTTACCTCAGTGGTTCCCACATCAGTTGTTCCTTTGCTGCCTTTGGGAAGCTTTTTTTAAAGATACACATTCCCAGCACCTGACCCATCCCAGATATCCTGACTCAGAACTCCAGGGATGGGCTCAGGTATAGGAGCTCTCATGTGACTCGGGCGGTCAGCTAGACTGGGGAGCTATCGTTACATGGTACTGGATATTCTCCAACCCCCGCTCAACGTAAGTACATAGCAGGAACTTAAATCTGATAATGGAGAAAGATTAAAATCTAAATGTCTCTGCAAGACATAAGATCTTGAAAAAGTCATACTAATTTATAAAGGACAATGTGATATTTTGGTTAGAGTAGATCTTAATGGGAGAATAATTCCTAGAAAGCAAACTTGAAGCTAAAAATCATCTGTTCTTGAATCTTGACTTCATACAGGAAGGGAAAATGCAAAAGAAATAAAGAAAAAATTTCAAAATGTAATCTAGGATTGAGCCTGCTGTCACTGTGTCCTTCCTATTCCTCCTTTCTGTCTTTTCTCTCTCAGCCTGCAGCACACACACATACAGAGGACTGGATTCATACCATTTTTCTAGATTGCTAAGTAAATTAGTTCATCAGATTCAAATTATTAATCATTTGAGCACCTGCTATGTTCAAAGCCTGATTTTATGTAGAAAAACAAGTCCCTGGAATCTTGCTTATGAAAGAGAAACAAGTACAACTGTCACTACAGTAAAAATGAGGGAAGGTAACACCCACCAGTTAAAATAGCCTCGTAACCTCTCTCCTCTGTGTACTTCACTGTGACCAGCTTCCCCCATGGTCAGAATCAGAAGCCAGAGGCCATCAAATTAATTAGCTAATTTAAGCATCAGGGATAGAGTGAATTCAAAGTAGAGAATGGTTATCAAACCAAGATACACATAGATTAAAATAAATTGTTCAGGGTCAGTCTATGAATGAGAAGCGTTCTCTAAGGGGTTCCTTTACGTGAGGAGATGCTGGACTGCATCACCAGATGAACCAAGGATACTCGCAAGTGTAAACCTCTGCTGTAAACACATGCTCTGAGCTGAGAGGGAAAGGGAGAGGAGAGGCCAAGAAAGGACTTTATGGAGGAACTGATGTTTGAAATGGACTTTGAAGAATGGAAAAAGCATTTAATAAGCAGAGAGTGGAGGAAGGTGGTGCCAGTAGAAGCTTGAGCTTTATCCGGGAGAAAACCTCCCTTGCTAGTGCACAGCAGTTCAGTAGTTATTCAGGTCCCTACATGCTGACAGTTACCCTTCCCCCAAAATAAGACAGAGCTTTTTCAACTCTAACTGCGGCAGCTGCACTCCAAGCCCCAGGCACGACCCCGCTGATGCTGCAGCCCTGAGCAGGCAGCCGGTCTGCCTGGGAAGGAGGTGGGAGGGAAAATGAGACAGTCACTGCCCTTGTCTATTCTGTAACCCCTGAAGGAGAACTCCCAGAGCCCAGACTCAGGTGACGCATGGCTACTCTTTCAAGAACAGTTTGGCGTATGCCACTGCCCATCCCTACAAACTCTGAGAAGACGGATGAGAAAAAAGGAGGAGAGGAAGAAGATGAGAAACGAGACCACAGGTAAGTTTCAGAAAATTTAGAGAGATGGATTTTTGGAGCTAAACTAGTAAAGACAGAAGAGGTTGGTCCAGGATACCTCAGGATGTGTGTTAAAGTTTGGTGTAGTAATAAAATTAGCTGTCAGTTCCTGGAGTGCTTACCATGTGCATTGGGATCATTACCTCTTTACATCTTTACCATGACCCTATATTCTCATCTCTATTTTACAGATAAGGACACTGAGGTTTGCAAAAGTAAATACTTGCATAGATTCATAAAGCTTTTTAAAGTGGCTGAATTAAAAAAAAAAAAAGAGGCTGAACCCCGTTCACTGACTCCAGAAACCCAGGCTCCTAGCCCACATCATAATGGGCTTAACCACTTAGGTTCAGCAGTGGGAAGCAATTCGGTTACAATTATTTCAGTTTACCTAACAGAAAGGTTTTCTCCTTCTTCCTCATCTTCAGTGATTCCGAATTGATACATTCTCCATTAGCACCTCCTTTTCAAGAAGAAAAATGTTAATGCTAATACAGTACTCCTTCCTTGTTAACAACCTGAAAACAGTAATTATCTTTATGACTCCAGGATGACCCAATCCCAGGTCCCATCTCCATAGTGTTACCATCCATTCTCGTTTTTTGACCTCTTGCTGCAATACATGAATCAATACTGATTCCCTTTGGATTTTTGCACCTTCATTCCCAGCTCCACTGTCCACATGTTCCCAGGAAGAAAAGTTCTGAAGTCAAATAAGTTGCACATTGCTCCTGGTATAAGGACAAAGCTGCCACTGTCAGGGGAAGCCTGGATCCATTTGGAGGCCACCTGATAACAAAGGCAAACTCTGTCTCTAGTTTTCTTTCCAAGACAGCCAGATGACAGGTGGTTTCCATTTAAGCTATAAACACACAACACATATTTTATTCACTTTGAAGTTTGTCAAAATCTAACCACAGATAGAAAATGAAGCCCTTGATATGATTTTACCACCGAGTACATATGTACCAAGCATGAATCATTCAGTTTCTACAGCGTTCGAAATGAAGAGACATTAGGAATCAGACTGGCCCCCTTTTCCACCTTTCTGTTGGTGAAAAGGCCTGGCATGACTTGCATGAGGACCCGCACTGAGCCACGTGCAGGATGTCTCAACACACGGGTTTGAGAGAATAGACATTTACTAAATTTGTACTACGGCTACTTGCGTCCAGTTTTGAGGTTTTGGACTGTTATTTTTAAGTGGCTCATTTCTAAACAACAGCAAGTAGAGAACATTTGAGGGTGTATCTCCAAGTCAATGTAAGGCCAACTTGAATCTAAGAATGAGAAAGTTGGTCAAGTGAAATGGGGTGCTTTAAATGCACATTATGGACTTGAAGGGCTCAGAATGTGCCACCCAAAATATGTTGCTTTGGCATTTTGATTATTTTGAGCTGAAGGCACTTGAGAAAGAGCAGATTCAGGAAGAGGTCTCTGACTTCTCCCTTTCTACCTAAAAGCAGGTAGAAAAATTTCCCATGAGAAAGGTGCACTCCCTGTACCAGGGAGAGAAGAGCATCCTTATCACCAGACACTGCAAGCTGACTCCAAAATGGACCTGTACAAACAAACCTACTAAAATAACCCTTATCTTACATAGTTTCCCCCATATATTTCCTAGTCACTGTCCCACAATTTACTGCCCCTAGCCCAAGCCCCATTGTCTCGTCATATCCTCATAATTTATTGTTCTCTTTGTAAAAAGGTTTATAAGTTTTGGTGCCTAACAGCTTCTTCGGGTCTTCATTTTCCTTCTGAAGACCCTTGTGTACATGTAAAAATATTTTAAAAATTTAAATTTAAAAATTTTCTCCTCTTAATCTGCCTTATGTCAGTTTAATTCTTAGGCCAGCCACAGGACTACCCCTAAAGGGGTAGAAGGAAGTTTTTCCTCCTCTGCAGACAATAGTTAAGACCGTGGGCTGTTCTTCCATCACTATCAATCTTATAGGAAATTCACACATGACCTAGTACAAGTCCTCTCATCCTCTTTACAACACTCCCTAAATTCCCAGAAGATTCTTCACTCTTATCCCCATGAACCATACATAGACATGAGCCTTCTAAGCAGAAGGTCAAAACTACACATCATGTGATCAGAACTACAGAGAGGATGTACCTTCCAAGTGTTCTGTGAGTGGCAACGCGATAAAATATTCTCTCAAAAGACATCTCTTCAAAAAGCTCTATAGCTCTCAAAGTACATGTTTGCCCACATTTTGACAAAAAGTATAAGGTTAAATCTATTTTAGAATAGAAAGACATTTAAAATAAACAACACCATGGCTTCACGAAAGAAAAAATTTTCATACCCCAGAGATTGGAAGGACATAATCTCTAAATAAATTTCTTGAACAAGGGCTGTTGGCAACCTTACACACACACACACACACACACACACACACACACACACCCCACACACAGACAACATTGTCTTTATTTTGATCACTTCACCATGGACTAGCAGCAGTCTACAGCCTGGTATTTGAAAACTATATCTGTAAGCCATGGGGAGCCACTGAACGTTTTAAATGGGGAGTACTAAGAATAGATTTGTTAAAGAAAATACGTTGATGACAAAGACTATAAATTAAGGGGCTGCCCTGGTGGCGCAGTGGTTGAGAGTCCGCCTGCCGATTCAGGGGACACGGGTTCGTGCCCCGGTCCGGGAAGATCCCACGTGCCGCAGAGCGGCTGGGCCCGTGAGACATGGCTGCTGAGCCTGCGCATCCGGAGCCTGTGCTCCGCAACGGGAGAGGCCACAACAGTGAGAGCCCCGCGTACCGAAAAAAAAAAAAGACTATAAATTAAAGAGCAAAAGGACAAGGTGATAACTCCCCATGAGCTGCATATGAAGCAAACCATATTCTCCTTCCACTTAAAGAATTAAAAACAATCCAATTGTTTTCATAGATGTGCACTATATGTGCCTAACTAAAGACTGAAAATGTATATAATACAGAATTGTATTAGGTGATGAGTAAAATATGAGAAAGAATTGGAGATAAGCACACATAAGTTGGGAAGGAGGGAAAAGAGAGAGTGGATGGAGAGATGTGGGCAGGGTGGGAACACTACATCAGAGACTGGATAGCCATTTGCTATCCAGTTTCCTCTTCTTCCTGGACCACAACTGAGTTACATTTCCAAGAGTCCCTTGCAATTAGATGTGCTATGTGACACAATGAAACTTGAGTGGAAGTGATACTGGGTACTCCCAAGCTGAGAGGGCAGAGAAATGGATGTGCCTCTCTCTGCTCCCTTTCCTTATCTACCAGCTGTATACAGAGGACTCTGAAGACCTAGAGACATAAGATGGAAAGAACTTAGGTCTCTGAGTGAATGCATGGGAGACTCTTTGGCTACCAGGAATACCCGTTATGGAAATGAGAAAACAAATTTGCTAATGTGAAGCCACCATAATGTTTGAGTGTCTTTGTTACACCAGCCAGCATTACCCTAAAAAATAATGTATCCAGTTCTCATGCCTAAGTTTTAAAGAAAAGTAACAGCTTTATTGAGATATAACTTATATACAATAAATTTACAATTCAATGATTTTTAGTGTGTTCCCAGAGTTGTGGAGCCATCACTGCTACCTAATTCCAGAGCATTTTCATCACTTCACAAAGAAACCCTATACCCATTAGCAGTCTCCCCCATTTCCCTCCAACCCTCCCAGCCCTAGACAACTACTCATCTTCTTGTCTCTATAGATTTGCCTAGTCTGGACACTTTCTATAAATGGAACAATAAAATATACGGTCTTTTGTGACTATCTCCTCTCACTTAGCACAACGTTTTCAAGGTTCATCAACATAGCGTGTATCAGTACTGCATTCCTTTTCATTGCTGAATAATATCTCATGGTATGGATATACCATATTGTACACTTCCATCCATTAACCAAGCTTTTCTTATCTTTGCTGTAGGAGCTTTAAACTATCCTATCACCATACTGAAGAGGTGATTCACTCATCTGGAGAATGCACACATACAAAGTCTTGTGGGTTACAGCTATCAATACCTTACAAAAAAATGGCTTGACTTAAAAGCATTCAGAAAACTTGAAATTCCTATTAGAGTGATAAAATACAAGGTACCCCAAAGTGAAAAAAACAAGAGGAAAGCACATGGTTTCATACCTTTTAATTCAAGAATATAAGGAAAAATAATGCATTGCAGCCAAACAGTCTGGCAGCAGCCTCCATGAAGATACATTCTGGGGAGGAACCCAAATAACTAAACCAAGTGTCAACAGAAAGCAATTAAGTAGAAATTAGGTATTGCTGGGTCAGGAAGAAAAGTTCATTAAAGGAATTAAATCTCAGTGTTTTCCTAAAGATAAATCCCAGCTAGTCTGAAAATCATTAAATCTTAATGACAGAGTCAATTTGTTGGTGTTGTTTACAATTGAAATATTAACATATTTCTGTAGCCTGGAAGTTTAGAATTGTGATTGCCTTTCCATGGTAGAGAAGTTAAATTTCTGGAAAGATTTACAACACAGGAGAAAAATGCTGTAAGACAGAAAAATGCTGCTTCTGTATTCACTCTCTTTAGGTCATCAGGAGGACATTCACAAAGAAAGAACTGACTCTGCAAGCATTACATTCATTTGATAGGCACTTATCAAGCTCCCCTTGTTTCCTGGGCACTATGGTGATGCTGGGAATACAGAGATATAGAGACATTGGCTTGGTAATTACAGCAGAATGTAGTAAGATCTGTAAGAGAGTCGTGGATAAAGGGGAAACTGGGAGAGAAAGACTAATTCTGACTGAACTCCTGATCTCAACGGAAAACATATTGTGTAGGGTCTTGGGGATGAGTAATTTACTATGTGAGAAGGACAGCAAAGAAATTCTGGATAGTGGGAATGGGATCCACAAAGATTTGGAGTCATGACAGGCTTAGAAAAAATGGAGTTATGCAAGGCAGAATTATAGAGAATGCAGAAGTAGGTTGAAAACTATTTTGGGTTCAGTCTATAAAGGGACCTGTATGGCAAGCTCATGAGTTTAGATTTTGTTCTTTAGCCATCAGGGAATTAGCAGATTTTTTTTTTTTAACGAGTTCCATGGTTGGATTATTTTTTAAATTTTACTATGAAAACTTATACACACAGAAAAGAATAAGATGCAAATTACCATATGCATATCAACCACTCAGCAATTGTCAAGATTTTTCCACTTTTGCTTTATTTTACTTAAATGAAGGATTTTAAAGTAAACTTCCCACCTGATTTCATTTCACCCCTACATCTCTATATGCGGATATGTTCTTATCAAACCACAATCCACTTTCACATCTAACTAAATTAATAATATTGTATTGGCATAATTTAATCATTGTGGACTGAAATGTTGTGAATTATCTCATAAATATCTTTTTTATAGTAGGTTTGCTCAATTAATTTCCCATGTTGCCCTAAGTTGCAATGATTCTTAAAAATTTTAATTTAGAGCACTTCCTTTTCATCCCACCCTCTTTTATCTCCATGCCATTGACTTACTGAAGAAACCTGGTATGTTCTGGAGTCTGTCCCACACATTGCATTTATCTGTTTGCTTCCTTGTTGGTATAACTTAACCTTTTTTTTTTTTTTTTTTTTTACATTTTTCCTGTTTTCTATAACTGGTAGTTTACTCTGAAAGGCTTAGTTACATTCACCCTCAATTATTTTTTTTAAGGCAAGAGTACTTCATAGGAGGTATTACATAATTTATATTGCATCCCATTAAGAAGCACTTAATATCTGGTTGTCCCACTCACAGTTATGCTAACATTGATGATCAGATTTTCTTCCAAGATGACTTTGCTAGTACAATGTGGAAGATGGACTATGGTGAAGCCACTTTTGTAGCAGGGAGATCAGGCATTGCAGCATAATAGGAGCAATGAAGTGATATGAGGCAGGAACCATAGATAAACAGAGAGACTGACATGATAATAATTCTGGAGTAGAAGTATTGGAAGATTGGAAATTTATTATAAGTTTGGATGGGGGATGGGAATCAGGGCAGGTGAGCATGTGATGAGGACAAAAGAATGTAAGCTCCATGATAGCAAAGAACTATGTGTATGTTGCTCAGTACTAAACCCTCAATGCTTAGTACTGTGCCTAGCACACAGTAGATATTTGATAAATATGTGTTAAATCCATATATGAATGTATTGTTGGATGGGTGGATGGGTAGATAGGTGGATGGATGGTGCTGAAGCTACTAAAATAAAAAACTAGTTGGGTGTTCACACTACTGCTAGTAGCTGGGGAGATAATATGAAATGTCCTTCAAATTTGACTTGCCTCCAAGATATTTGTTTATTAGTACTTCAGGAAAATGCTTAACATTGTAAGGTATATTCCAAATCATACAGCCCAGAGATGTAAAAAAAGATCCAAGTGAGTCTAAATTTATTCCTTGGAATGCATATCTAGATTTTAGAAATGTAGGAAAGAACTTTGTGGTTTTGGAGGGCCTCAAATCATACAAGAGATTCAGGAAATTCCTAGGATGATGACAATGTGAGAATTTATGCATGCCCACCAGGAGGCATTTCACATAGTAAAGTCAAGAAACATTAAAAATAATAATAGATCAACAAAAGCAGAATCTGGTTCCTTGAAAAGATCAATAAAATCAATAAGCCTCAGCCAGGCTATCTAAGAAAAAAAGAGAGATGACACAAATCACTAATATAAAAAATAAAAGCGGGGACATTACTACAGATCTCACAGACATTAAAAAGATAATAAACAAATATTATGCCCACAGATCTGATAACCTATATTAAATGTACCAATTCCTTGAAAGGCACAATCTACCAAAACTCACACAAAATAAATAGAAAATCTGATAGACCTGTATCTATTAAGGAATTTGAATTAATAAATTAATTGCCTTCCAAAACAATACCAGGCTTAGACAGGCTCACTGGTGAATTCTACCAAACATTTCAGGAAGAAATCATACCAATTATCTATAATTTCTTCCAGAAGGAAGAACTACATGGAATACTTCCTAACTCATTCTATGAGACCAGCATTACCCTAGTACTAAAACCAGACAAAGGCATTACATAAAAAGAAAACTACAGACCAGTATCTCTTGTGGACATAGATGTAAAAATTGTTAACCATATATTAGCAAATTGAATCCAACAATGTATATACAGAATTATACACCATGACCAAGTGGGATTTATCTCAGGTATACAAGTTTGGTTCAACATTCAAAAATTAATTAATGCAATCACATCAAAAGACTAAAGAGAAGAATCACATGGTCATATCAATAGATGCAGAAAAAGTATTTGACAAAAGCTAACATCCATTCATGATAAAACCCTCAGCAGACTAAGAATATAGGAGAAATTCCTCAACTTATAAAGAACACCTATAAAAAACCAATAGCTAACATAAGACTTATTGATAAGAAACAGGAGACTTTCTCACTAAGATCAGGAGCAAGACGAGGATGTCCTCTGTCAACAGTGCTTTTCAATATTGTACTGGAAATCTTAACTAATGCAATAAGGCAAGAAAAGGAAATAAAAGGTATACAGATTGTGAAGGAAGAAATGAAACTGTCTTTGTTAGCAGATGACATGATCATCTTTGTAGAAAACCTGAAAGAATCAACACAAATCTCCTGGAACTAATAAGTGATTATAGCGAGTTTATAGAATGTAAAGTTGATACACAAATATCAATCACTTTCCTATATGCTAACAATGAAAAAGTGGAAATTAAACACAGTGTCATTTCCAAAAATAAAATACTTAGGTATAAATCTAATAAGCCAGGTATAAGAACCACATGAGGGGAATTATGCTCTAATAAAGACATCAAAGAGAAGGACCTTCAAGATGGTGGAGGAGTAAGATGTGGAGATCACCTTCCTCCCCACAAATACATCAAAAATATATCTACATGTGGAACAACTCCTACAGAACACCTACTGAACACTGGCAGAACACCTCAGACTTCCCAAAAGGCAAAAAACTCCCCACGTATCTGTGTAGGGCAAAAGAAAAAAGAAAAAACAGAGACAAAAGAATAGGGACAGAACCTGCACCTCTGGGAGGGAGATGGGAAGGAGGAAAAGTTTCCACACACTAGGAAGCCCCTTCCCTGGTGGAAATGGGGGATGGGCAGGGGGAAGCTTCAGAGCCACGGAGGAGAGTGCAGCAACAGGGGTGCAGAGGGCAAAGTTGAGAGATTCCCACACAGAGGACTGGTGCCTGAGAGGTTTGTCTGCTCACCTGCTGGGGTGGGTAGGGGTTGGGAGCTGAGGCTTGGGCTTCGGAGGTCAGATCCCAGGGAGAGGACTGGTGTTGGCTGTGTGAACACAGCTTGAAGGGGGATAGTGCACCACAGCTAGCTGGGAGGGAGTATGTGAAAAAGTCTGGACCTACTTAAGAGGCAAGAGACCTTTGTTTCAGGGGGTGCGAGGAGAGGGGATTCAGGGCACCACCTAAACGAGCTTCAAAGATGGGTGTGAGCCGCGGCTGCTCCTGCAGCCACCAAGAATCTGTGTAAGCATAGGTCACTATCCACACCTCCCTTCCCAGGAGACTGTGCAGCCTGCCACTGCCAGGGTCCCGTGATCCAGAGACAACTTCCTTGGGAGAACACACAGCATGCATCAGGCTCTTGCAATGTCACGGTGACCTCTGCTGCCACAGTCTCGCCCCACCTTCTGTACCCCTCCCACCCCCCAGCCTGAGTGAGCCAGAGCACACTAATCAGCCACTCCTTTAACCCCCTCCTGTCTGGGCAAAGAACAGACGCCAGAAGGTGACCTACATGCAGAGGCAGGACCAAATCCAAAGCTGAACCCCAGGAGCTGTGCGAAAAAAGAAGAGAAAGGGAAATTTCTCCTTGCAGTCTCAGGAGCAACAGATTAAATCTCCACAATCAACTTGATGTACCCTGCATCTGTGAAATACCTGAATAGACAACGAATCATCCCAAAATTGAGGTGATGGACCTTGAGAGTAACTGTAGACTTGGGGTGTGCTGTATGTGACTGACTAGTTTCTGATTTTTATGTTTATCTTCGTATACTTTTTAGCACTTGTTATCATTAGTGGATTTGTTTATTGGTTTGGTTGCTCGCTTCTTTTTTATTACTTTTTAAATTTTTAAAAAAATAATTTTAAAAATTTTAATAACTTTTTAATTTAATTTTGTTTTATTTAATTTTATTTATTTATTTATTTATTTATTTATTTTTCTCCCTTTTCTTCTAAGCTGTGGGGCTGACAGGGTCTTGGTGCTCTGGCTGGGTGCCAGGCCTGAGCCTCTGAGGTGGGAAAGCCGAGTTCAGGACATTGGACTACCAGCGAACTCCCGGCACCACGTAATATCAATTGGTGAGAGCTCTCCCAGAGACCTCCGTCTTAACGCTAAGACCCAGCTCCATTCAAGAACCAGCAAGCTCCAGTGATGGACACCCCATGCCAAACAACTAGCAAGGCAGGAACACAACCCCACTCATTAGCAGAGAGGCTGCCTAAAATCTTAAGTTCACAGACACCTCAAAACATACCACCAGACGCGGACCTGCCTACCATAAAGACAAGATCAAGCCTCATCCACCAGAACACAGGCACCAGTCCCATCCACCAGGAAGCCTACACAACTCACTGAACCAACCCTACCCACTGGGGGCAGACACCGAAAACAACAGGAACTACGAACCTGCAGCCTGTGAAAAGGAGACCCCAAACACAGTAAGTTAAGCAAAATGAGAAGACAGAGAAATATGCAGCAGATGAAGGAGCAAAGTAAAAATCCACCAGACCAAACAAATGAAGAGGAAATAGGCAGTCTACCAGAAAAAGAATTCAGAGTAATGACAGTAAAGATGTCCAAAATTTTGGAAAACGAATGGAGAAAATAAAAGAAACGTTTAACAAGGACATAGAAGAACTAAAGAGCAAACAAACTATGAAGAACAACACAATAAATGAAAGTAAAAATTCTCTAGAAGGGATCAATAGCAGAATAACTGAGGCAGAAGAACGGATAAGTGACCTGGAAGATAAAATACTGGAAATGACTACCGATGAGGAGAATAATGAAAAAAGGAATGGAAAGAATAGAGGACAGTCTCAGAGACCTGTGGGACAACATTAAATGCACCAACTTTCAAATTATAGGGGTCCCAGAAGAAGAAGAGAAAAAGAAAGGGACCTAGAAAATATTGGAAGAGATTATTGTCAAAAACTTCCCTAATATGGGAAAGGAAATAGTCAATCAAGTCCAGGAAGGGCAGAGAGTCCCATACAGGATAAATCCAAGGAGAAACATGCCAAGGCACATATTAATCAAACTGTCAAAAATTAAATACAAAGAAAAAATATTAAAAGCAGCAAGGGAAAAGCAACAAATAACATACAAGGGAATCCCCATAAGGTTAACAGCTGATCTTTCAGCAGAAACTCTGCAAGCCAGAAGGGAGTGGCATGACATATTTAAAGTGATGAAAGGGAAAAACCTAAAACCAATATTACTCTACCCAACAACAATCTAATTCAGATTCAAAAGAGAAATTAAAACTGTTACAGACAAGCAAAACCTAAGTGAATTCAGCACCACAAAATGAGCTTTACAACAAATGCTAAAGGAAATTCTCTAGGCAGGAAACACATGAGAAGGAAAACACCTACATTAACAAATCCAAAACAATTAAGAAAATGGTAATAGGAACATACATATCAAGAATTACCTTAAATGTAAATGGATTAAATACTCCAAACAAAATATACAGATTGGCTGAATGGATACAAAAACAAGACCCATAAATATGCTGCCTACAAGAGACCTATTTCAGACCTAGGGACACATACAGACTGAAAATGAGGGGATGGAAAAGATATTCCAAGCAAATGGAAATCAAAAGAAACCTGGAGTGCAATTCTCATTTCAGACGAAATACAGTTTAAAATAAAGACTATTACAAGAGACAAAGAAGGAAACTACATAATGATCAAGGGATCAATCCAAGAAGAAGATATAACAATTGAAAATATTTATGCACCCAACATAGGAGCACCTCAATACATAAGGCAAATACTAACAGCCATAAAAGGGGAAATTGACAGTAACACAATCATAGTAGGGGACATTAACACCCCACTTTCACTAATGGACAGATCATTCAAAATGAAAATTAATTAGGAAATAGAAGCTTTAAATGATACATTAAACAAGATGGACTTAATTGATATTTATATGGCATTCCATCCAAAAACAACAGAATACACTTTCTTCTCAAGGGCTCATGGAATATTCTCCAGGATAGATCCTATCTTGGGTCACAAATCAAGCTTTGGTAAATTTAAGAAAATTGAAATCATATCAAGTATCTTTTCTGAGCACAATGCTATGAGACTAGATATCAATTACAGGAAAAAAAAAACTGTGAAAAATACAAACACATGGAGGCTAAACAATACACTACTAAATAACCAAGAGATCAATGAAGAAATCAAAGAGGAAATCAAAAAATACCTCGAAACAAATGACAGTGAAAACACGATGACCCAAAACCTATGGGATGCAGCAAAAGCTGTTCTAAGAGGGAATTTTATAGCAATACAATCCTACACCAAGAAACATCTCTAATAAACAACCTAACCTTACATCTAAAGCAATTTGAGAAAGAAGAAAGAAAAACACCAAAATCAGCAGAAGGAAATAAATCATAAAGATCAGATCAGAAATGAAAAAGAAATGAAGGAAACAATAGCAAAGAGCAATAAAACTAAAAGCTGCTTCTTTGAGAAGATAAACAAAATTGATAAACCATTAGCCAGACTCATCAAGAAAAAATGGGAAAACACTCAAGTCCACAGAATTAGAAATGAAAAAGGAGAAGTAACAACTGTCACTGCAGAAATACAAAGGATCATGAGAGATTGCTACAAGCAACTATATGCCAATAAAATGGACAACCTGGAAGAAATGCACAAATTCTTAGAAAAACACAACCTTCGGAGACTGAACCAGGAAGAAATAGAAAATATAAACAGACCAATCACAAGCACTGAAATTGAGACTGTGATTAAAAATCTTCCAACAAACAAAAGCCCAGGACCAGATGGCTTCACAGGCGAATTCTATCAAACATTTAGAGAAGAGCTAACACCTATCCTTCTCAAACTCTTCCAAAATATAGCAGAGGGAGGAACACTCCCAATCTCATTCTATGAGGCCACCATCACCCTGATATCAAAACCAGACAAAGATGTCACAAAGAAAGAAAACTACAGGCCAATATCACTGATGAACATAGGTGCAAAAATCCTCAACAAAATACTAGAAAACAGAATCCAACAGCACATTAAAAGGATCACACACCATGATCAAGTGGGGCTTATCCCAGGAATGCAAGGATTCTTCAATATAAGTAAATCAATCAATGTTATATACCATATTAACAAATTGAAAGATAAAAACCATATGATAATCTCAATAGATGCAGAAAAAGCTTTTGACAAAATTCAACACCCATTTATGATAAAAACCCTCCAGAAAGTAGGCATAGAGGGAACTTACCTTAAAATAATAAAGGCCATATATGGCAAACCCACAGCCAACATCGTCCTCAATAGTGAAAAATTGAAACCGTTTCCTCTAAATTCAGGAACAATACAAGGTTGTCCATTCTCACCACTATTATTCAACATAGTTTTAGAAGTTTTAGCCACAGCAATCAGAGAAGAAAATGAAATAAAAGGAATCCAAGTTGGAAAAGAAGAAGTAAAACTGTCACTGTTTGCAGATAACATGATACTATACACAGAGAATCCCAAAGACGCTACCAGCAAACTACTAGAGCTAACCAATGAATTTGGTAAAGTGACAGGATACAAAATTAATGCACAGAAATCTCTTGCTTTCTATACACTAACGATGAAAAATCTGAAAGAGAAATTAAGGAAACACTCCCATTTACCATTGCAACAAAAAGAATAAAATGTCTAGGAATAAACCTACCTAAGGAGACAAAAGACCAGTATGCAGAAAACTGTAAGACACTGATGAAAGAAATTAATGGTGATACAGGCAGATGGAGAGATATACCATGTTTTTGGATTGGAAGTATCAACAATGTGAAAATGACAACCCTGTCAAACTACCAGTGGCATTGTTCACAGAACTAGAACAAAAAATTTCACAATTTGTATGGAAACACAAAAGACCCCAAATAACAAAAGTAATCTTGAGAAAGAAAAATGGAGCTGGAGGAATCAGGCTCCCTGACCTCAGACTATACTACAAAGTTACAGTAATCAAGACAGTATGCTACTGGCACAAAAACAGAACTGTAGATCAATGGAACTGGATAGAAACCCCAGAGATAAACCCATGCACATATGGTCATCTTACCTTTGATAAAGGAGGCAAGAATATACAGTGGAGAAAAGACAGCCCCTTCAAAAAGTGGTGCTGGGAAAACTGGACAGCTACATACAAAAGAATGAAATTAGAACACTCCCTAATACCATACACAAAAATAAACTCAAAATACATTAAAGACCTAATTGTAAGGCCAGACACTATCAAACTCTTAGAGGAAAACATAGGCAGAACACACTATGACATAAATCACCTCAAGATCCTTTTTGACCCATCTGCTAGAGAAATGGAAATAAAAACCAAAATTAAACAAATGGGACCTAATGGAACTTAAAGCTTTTTACACAGCAAAGGAAACCATAAACAAGACAAAAAGACAACCCTCAGAATGGGAGACAGTATTTGCAAGTGAAGAAACTAACAAAGGATTAATCTCCAAAATTTACATGCAGCTCATGTAGCTCAATATCAAAAAAACAAACAACCCAATCCAAAACTGGGCAGAAGACCTAAACAGACATTTCTCCAAAGAACAGATACAGATTGCCAACAAACACATGAAAAGATGCTCAACATCACTAATCATTAGAGAAATGCAAATCAAAACTACAGTGAGATATCATCTCATACTAGTCAGAATGGCCATCATCAAAAAATCGACAAACAATAAATGCTGGAGAGGGTGTGGAGAAAAGGGAACCCCCCTGCACTGTTGTTGGGAATGTAAATTGATACAGCCACTATGGAGAACAGTATGGAGTTTCCTTAAAAAAAACTAAAAATAGAACTACCATACGACCCAGCACCCATTACTGGGCATATACCCTGAGAAAACCATAATTCAAAAAGAGTCATGTACCACAATGTTCACTGCAGCTCTATTTACAATAGCCAGGACATGGAAGCAACTGAAGTGTCCATCAACAGATGAATGGATAAAGAAGATGTGGCACATATATACAATGGAATACTACTCAGCCATAAAAATAAACGAAGTTGAGTTATTTGTAGTGAGGCGGATGGACCTATAGTCTGTCATACAGAGTGAAGTCAGTCAGAAAGAGGAAAGCAAGTACCGTATGTTAACACATATATATGGAATCTAAAAAACAATGGTTCTGATGAACCTAGGGGCAGGACAGGAATAAAGATGGAGACGTAGAGAATGGACTTGAGGGCACGGGGAGGGGGAAGGGGAAGCTGGGGCAAAGTGAGAGAGTAGCATTGTCATATACACACTACCAAATGTAAAATAGATAGCTAGTGGGAAGCAACCGCATAGCATAGGGAGATCTGCTTGGTGCTTTGTGAGCACCTAGAGGGGAGGGATAGGGAGGGTGGGAGGGAGACGAAAGAGGGAGGGGATATGGTGATATATGTATGCATATAGCTGGTTCACTTTGTTATACAGCAGAAACTAACACAACATTGTAAAGCAATTATACTCCAATAAAGATGTTAAAAAAAAAAAGAGATTGTAATTATGTGATGTGACTGAGATGTTAACAAACCCCGCTGCAGTAATCATTTCACAATATACACATATATCAAAATCATCACATTTTACACCCTAAACTTACCCAATGTTATATGTCAACTATATCTCAAAAACACTGGAAAAAATAAACTTAATTAAAAACCTAATGATATATAATGAAAATGATGCTTACAAAAATAAAACTTAAAAGACTTAAAATAGGTCACTAAGGCAAAGACTTTGGTCTTTAATGATGGTGTTTTCCCCTTTTCTTTCTTCAAATAACATCTTTTTAAATTTCATAGATTACTGTCTGCCCTCCTTATCCTCAGATTCTGTATCCATGGACTCAACAAACTGCAGGATCATGTAGTACTATATTTACAGTCCCTGGCTGGTTGAATCCATGGATGCAGAACCCACGGATATGGAGAGCCAACTATGTGACTTGAGCATCTGTGGATTTTGGTATCTGCAGCAGGTCCTGAAACCAGTTCCCCATGAATACCAGTGGATGACTGTATTATCTCTTCTGTTCTGAATGTTTGAAAATATCTGGTGGTGTTCTTCCTAGTAAGATAAGAAAGTCTGTATTATCATATTCCTTCCTTACTACCAGATTGGTATCAGTCATGCCATTAATAGTTACCTTTCAATGGCTTAATAAGTGAAAGGTTCATATATGTTTTACCAATTTTTTAAAAAATATAATCTGATTCAAACAGCTTTAGTGAAAATGGGCGATTTATCAGTTCACCTAAGTGAAAATTCAGGAATGGCACGCCTTTAGACCTAGGCTGTTCCAGGGACTCGAACCACACCATCAGGGCACCATGACCTTCAATTCTCCTTTTTCTGAAGGGACGTCCTTCTTAATCTCCACTATTTAAAGACTAGCTACAGGCCCACATCCTCCTGGGTTTAATTTCAAGAGAACAGAGAGAGTACCACCAGTAGCTCCCATATAACTCCCGGAATTCATTTCTGATTCAACCAGTTTGTATAATTTGTCCATCCCTGATCTAAATCTCTGTGGTTATTTTATAAGCATCGTCAATTAGTGTTCTGATTTGCTAGGTCTGTGTCACATGCTCTGTGCCAGATAGAGGAATGGCTGGTTCCCAGAAGAGATTTTGTATACTAGAAAAAGAGTAGATGCATTCTAGCAAGGCAAAAACTCTAAAACATTGTTTTGTACTTTGCTTTCATATTATTTTGTTGTGAATATCATCCCCACCTCACAAATGAGAAACTGAAACTGAGTGGTGTCGTTTGGACTGCAGCTCAGGTCTCCCGTTTCTTAGCTTGGTGTCATCCTGCTGGACTAGATTGTGCTGCATACTAGAGTAAATATTCATTACTCCAAAAATGAATAATGGAACTCTCCTCCCAGAAAAGGTGTACTTTTTTGTTGCTGGATAAAGGAAAAGACTTTGGAGGCAAATGTAAAAATTCCTCTTTCCAAATTTTCAGTTGTTATTCAATTGTTATTCCAATTGATTCTCTGAAATCAAAATGATGGATGGAATAAGAATTACCTCCTAAGAAAGTTGACGGCCCTAAGAGAAAACAATTACTCATTAATTCACACTGACCTTAAAAAGATCCCATGATTCAAATAGCAAAGTTGCTGGCAGAGAGCGCTGAGGTGGGTTGCTTACCACTAAAGAAATCACCCTAGTGTCCTTTTAATAAGATTTACATAGACTCTTGCTCAGTTTCAATGTACTCGAGCCTGAATGATTAATTTTCCCCAATAAAAGACAGACATTAAAATGAATACATCTTTCACTCAGTGTAGTGACTGGCCTGGGTTGACCCTAACTGGAGCCATAACAGCTTAGAATGATATACTGAAAATTTGCTTTTTAATTAACTGGGCTGGCAAATGGATGAACACTTAAAGTTCAGACTAGACTGTTCTGTATCAATACCTCCTGCTCTTTGCTTTCTCCTAGAAGTAGGACATGGTAGAACTAAAAAAGTTTTTCTTGACAAACTAGACTTTAAATTCTACAAGAGCAAAGACCTTTGCCTGTTGGACTCACTGCCTGGCACATACACAGACACTAGTACAGGACAGATAAATAAAGTTTGTTGAATAAATTAGTAAGCAAACAATTCATTTAACTTTCTTAGAGGAGCAAGAGTCTTCCAGCTTTGGGATTCCACTGTGACATACTTGTTTTCTAGAACTCTAAGCCCAAATTTTGGAGTTTCAATTTATCACCCTCCCATTTAGAAATCTCTCCTTTTCTTCAGAACTCTCTTGTATTTTCTCTTCATATCTCTATCACTTGGAATTTATTTACTGTCTTTTCATTTTCATATGTGTATGTTTTTGTCCTCAATTTATGTTTCTAGATTTCAGACACCTAGGTTTATCCTTTTTATACCCCGTACCACCTCCTACATCCCTCAAATATTTAAGTTTGCATTTCCACTTGTTTCTGATTACCTGGACAGTTTTCAAAAAGACATACCCCCAAAGAAATACAGTACTCTGTTTAAAACAAAAAGTAAATAAAAACCAGGCCACAGAAAATAAGAGTCCATGTCAACAGAAGGAAGGGATAAATTCTTTCAGAGCTAGACAATTATACTTGGGCAATAAATTGGTTTCAAGTTTTCCAGTCCAAAAAGAAAAGGGGGGATGCCCAAATTACATGTCAGATGACTATGCCTTGGCAGAAACATTTCCCCCAAGAAATTAAACCTAAGTAAAAATTTATGAGGGGTCTTTGTAATAGAAAGCAAATGGGCATTGGAGTCAGGTTGTCCTGGTTTTACATCCATTTTCTCCCCGTTTCCTAACTGTGTGACTTTGGACAAGGCATTTAAACTCTCCAGACCTCAGTTTCTTCATCTGGAAAATGAGGACTTTGATAATGATAAGCTCCACAGGGTTACTGTAAGGAGCGTTATTATTAAGCTACTTACATAATAGTAATAATACTTACTACTACTTCATGCTTACTATACCAGGCACTGTGCCAAGGTCTCTATGCGTAGTATCTCACTTCCCTCTCATTCCCACCTTGTGAGAGAGGTGACTGAAGTAGTGGGATGAAGTAACTGGCTTAAGGTCCCACAGCTAGCTCACTCTGTGACTCAGCATTTGATCAAAGTTAATTCCCTTTCCCTTGCATGGCCTGGTAAATAACTCCCGCCATCGCATTTTTACAAAAAGAATAACCAGTGCAGCATGATTTCCTATCATTTCCTCAGGACTGCAAGCCATCCTGGGATAGTATTGGGACCTACGTAAGGAGAAAAGGGCAGATGACACAGAATCTCAAGTCTTGATAATTACACTAAATAAATTTCTGTGTGCCTTCTTTGCATGTTTATATGCATTAAGTTTAGATCAGTCAGGTCCAACCATAGTTTCCTCTGCCCCTACCTCACTGAATTTTCCCTGCTTATAGGACACAGTAACCTAGTGCCTGTCCAGCCTCATCCCATCACTCTCTGTCTCCAAGGAGACCTTAGTTCCAGGTGAGAAAGAAGTCAAAAGACCATTTACCACTTAAGTGAGTTACAGGGGAGTCAATGGACTGAGCTCAATTCCAGGCCCGCTACTCATTAGCCGTAGGACCTTAGGAAGGTCACTCTGAAACGTGAGTGTCACTATGTATAGAGAGAATAAGTTGGACAAGCTTGGTAACAGTTATTGAATTACTAACTCGATAGGGAGCTGTCTCGGGGACTGCTACTCCAGGGCAAGGAGGAGATTAAAATGTTCTCAACCCCTAACTTCAACCTGGGGAGCTCCAGTTTTATTGGTTTTTTATTTACTGGGTGTTGACTTTAGTTTGGTTTAATAAAGGGCTTCTGATAGATTGAACTAAATGATTGCTAAAGGTCCTGGTTTAACAATCTGGTTTAACAATCTCAATATACATCTATTCCTGGCTGGACTGACTGCCCTAGGTGGGACTTCTATGTTACAATTTGCCACTAGTAGTAGACATGGCAGGTTTACTAAGAGAAGAGTTAGGAAGAGGCCTTTTTCCTTTTCTTTGCTAACTTCTGAAAAGAAGTAAAATATTCCAGATGATATTCTTTCTCTGAAACTAGCAAATAGATGGCCAGAGGAAGACACTGGTTGCAAGTGAGACCAGATGAACTGGGAAATTACTTACTGCTTTCAGCAAATTAACTGGAGGAAGAAAAAAGAACGCTTTCTCCCCTTTAGCACTGTGGGGCGGAAGTAAACAAAACATTCCATTCGATGTGATTCAGAATTTCCCAGATGCTAAGCCAATCGGCCCATTGCAGAGTTCTAAATAAGTAGGACTTTCCCAGAGCATCCTCAAAGCAAAGAATCGTCTCTTATGAAAGAAGCAGGGGCAGAGGGGACTGTCCGTAGGCTCCCACTCAAGAGATCTGGTCCTTCCGGTCTCTCCTCTGCCTCTGTTTGGAGCTGGGCAAGTCGCTTTCTTCTCTGGTCTTGGTCTCCAAACCTCTCAAAGGAAGATTCTGGACTAGGTGTGTGTTACTAAAGTCTCTTCTTGCTACAACATAGTGTGTTCCTCCAAATAACCCAGGAGTCAGCCAAATGGACAGCCTCAAGTCACCTGGCCTCTGTAACACTTCTCAATATTGAAGTAGAAATGCTTCAAGCCCCAACCCTGCAGACAATGATATACCCACTGACCCTCTCCTCAGTACCTTCAAGGTTTACTGGGTGGGTTATATTCCTTTTAGGCATATCTCATTCAGATGGTCTATTTACACTGAATTCTTGATGTGTTTTTTCTTTTTTTTTTTTTTTTTTTTTTGCGGTACGCGGGCCTCTCACTGCTGTGGCCTCTCCCGTTGCGGACCACAGGCTCCAGACGCGCAGGCTCGGCGGCCATGGCTCACGGGCTCAGCTGCTCTGCGGCATGTGGGATCTTCCCAGACCGGGGCATGAACCCGTGTCCCCTGCATCGGCAGGCGGATTCTCAACCACTGCGCCACCAGGGAAGCCTGTGTTTTTTCTTTTATAGCTGATTTTTATTTCCTCTGTACTTCATGCTGATGTTTCAGGACAATGCCTCCTTTTTTTTTTCCCCACGATTTCCCCTAAATATCACATATTAAAGAGTAGTGGGTAATAGACTTTAACAACAACAAATAGGCAACAATAAAGGAAATGTTACATTATAGAAAAGTAGGTGACTTAAAACTAAATTTTAAATATTTCTGTTCTTAAAATTCACAAGTCATTATTATCACAGAGAACCTTCCTTCTGCCAAATTTCTTCATCGTCCCTCAGCCCCTCACTCTGTTACAGATCCTAGCTCACTGCCATTCATTCTAAGTCCTCTCCTTGGCAATTCCTGGATATTTGAAATTTTTTTCAACTTCATTTTATAGAGCAGTTCAGCTCTCTCTCTCTTTTCTAATGATGCTCCTTGGCCATGCCCTGGGGTTAGTTCTCCACATCTAAAAACAACAAAGTAATTTTTCTAATTGATTTCTCTGTGCAGTTTCACATCTCAGTTTCCTTAGCTGTAAAAAGGGGAAATCCTATTTCTGTGAGTTATTGTGAGGCTTCAATGAGATGATACCTGCTTGGTCTGCTTGGTACCCCAAATAGTGCCTGGTAGAGTCATAGTCGGTGCTCAATTAATGTTAGCTATTGTTAGCTCTTGGTATTTGCAATACTATAATCTTTCAGGATTGCTTTGAGGATTAGAGATAAAGCGAATACAGGGCCTGCCTCATGGAAGGCAGATAAAAGCATGTAAATGTGTTAAAACTTAAAGAGGGCGTACTCAAGGCCAAGCACCCTTCTATTTAAGCACATTTAGTATTCACAACAGCCCAGAGAGGTAGAGTATAGATATTCTTATCTTCACTTTACATATGAGGAAACTGAAACATAAAGAGGTTAAGTAACTGACCTAAGGTCACACAGCTAGTTAGTGGCATAACTAAGATTTAAACTCAGGCAATTGAACTTCAGAGTCTGTGCTTTGACCCACCACGTTGTTCTGCCTTTTAACTTTTTTTTAGTAGCATTCATAAATAAATGAGGACAGAAGGTTCATTTAATGCACATTCTAACTATAGGAATCTGTATCAAGGAACAAATTCTCTTAAAACACTTTTAAAAGTAGCTTTTAGCAGTTCACTAGGCCTTCCAGGAATGTTGTCAAGAAGTCCGGTTGTTTTTTCATTGTTTACTGTAAAATGCATCCAGTGTCTAAACAGAAGAACCATACTACACAATACTGGCAAAAGTCATGAGATTTCAACAACTGGATTGGCAAAGTGTTAGATTTCAGAGTTTCCTGTATTTGTTTAGGGGTATGAGCTACAAAGATGACCTTAACTCATGAAACTTACAAGCCTGAAAAACATTTGGTATTTCAATCAAATAAAGCCAACAACAATATCAATCCGGTACTTATTTCATAGTCACACAATTGTTCCCGTCCTACACTGTAATTAAGCATCAGTGACATTCCGCCCAGTCAAAAGCTGCAGTTCAAATGATTTTCCTAAAATCAAACCAAACATTTTCGAGGTCAGCTTCAGGGATGGCTAATCTGTTGAAGGAAAAGAGAGTGTTTGGACCTTCAGGCTTCCCTGCAGGAGATCTGTGATGAGATGAGATGGTCTATTGCCCTTCTTGAAATGAAGGCCTTTTGTTGGGAAGTGTGTGTGAGTAGCCCTTGGTTGGTTGTCAACCCAGTACCCATCTCCTCCCTCCCCAGTCATAGCACATTTCCTCTTTCCAACATTACCTGGCCTTTTTTCAGTTATCCACTCCCCCACGCATCCATGTGCTTCAAGGGACTCTAACCCCCTCCTCTCTGGCTCCAGCAGGGGGACCCTGATTCTCCTGATAAATCTAAACTGATCACAGTCATCTCATTTCTCTGGCTAAACCACTGGGTTAGGAATAGACCCAAGACATGAAACATGAGACGTTTGCTTGGGGCTTCTGGGAAATGTATCTGGGCTCTAAACAGAGACACTCTAGAGACAGCTCCCTCTGCCCAGGACATTGTTTTATCCAAAGGTAATGCCTGTGACAGTCAAAGCCATTTTGCAATGCTGAGAATGGCAGCATGGAGAAAAGCCTGGATCTTTGATGACACTATGGAATCATGGACTCTGCTGCTCCTGGAGCCTGTTTTGACTCTCTCTGCTCTTTCAATTGTGTAAACTAATAAATCTCATGGTTGAAGGCAGTTTGAGTCAAAGTCAAACTTTCCCCTTATTTGAAGCTCTAAGGATTCTAAGTCCCAGCATGCATGCATGCATTTGTGCAGGCTTGTGTCACTCTAAGTATTAGGAAGATAGGGTAAACCAGACTGCTTTTAGGGAAAGGTGGTAGCTCCACTGTGAGCCAAGATGAAACAGAAACTCAGGATCTGACCAAAATGCCAAACACGGCAAACCTGTCAGCTTGCTACCCAAAGTGTGGTCCATAGACCAGCAGTACCAGCCTCACTCATGAGCTTATTAGAAACGCAGAATGTCAAGCGCCGCACCTCCCAACCCCACCACCTGACCTGCTGTGTCAGAATATGCATTTTAACAAGATTGGTAGGTGTTTCCTGTACACAGTAAAGTTGGAGAAGCATTATCTTAGGATCCTTGAGTCCTGGAAGAAAAGCGGAAGAAATGGGCCCAGCGATATGGTTCCCCAGGGATCTCTCGAGGAATTTTCAGGACTCAGCCTACTTTCCCTTTCCCTTGTCTCTAGCTGGAGGGAAGGGCCTGGAAATCATGCACCCTTGTTAGCCCCTCTCCAGGTCCTGTCCTCTAAAGATTTTTCTCTTTGACTCTTTGAAATCAAATGATAACACCTGCGTGGCAGGATTGTAGCTCTAGTCCTTTGCAGCCAGGTGAGAAGGAATGCGTCTCCCTGTTACGATGGTTGCTGGAGAGGGCTCTCATTAAACAAAGGGCACCACACATCACAAACCCAGCCATTACTTGTGCATTCAACTTGGGGCAAGAAGAGCCAAATTGGAAAGACAGGCTATTCTACAGCTGCCAGTCTAGCCCACTGTGTACGTTAGGTGTTCAGGGAGGACCTGGTACATAATTTGTGGGGCTTGGTGCAACGTGAAAATGTAGGATTCCTTGCTCAAAAATTATTAAGAATTTTGAGCAAGTAACAGCAGGGCACTAAGCCAATTGCATGGCCCTTCTAAGCCTTATGCAACAGGACAGGTTGCACAAACATGAAGCCAGGCCTGCTCTCAGGATAAAATGAGCGGGAGAGAATATGAATGTAGTTGTCTCTGCTTTCAGAAAACCTTTGGCAATAAAAAGATATTGTCAGTGGAAGAGGTCTAAGATTGGCTCATGGTGAATAAGACTCCATGATGAAACCATTCATACTAAATATCATCTACTGTAATTATTTCTTCATTCAGACTCACCACATGCAAGGCACATTGCTAGTTTCTTGGATACAAATTTTAGAAAGAGACATCCTCCATCTTCATGGGGCTCACACTCCAGTGGGCAAACTAACATGAAAACAGGTCTATAATCTGAGGCTGCAGATTGTTATAATGGAGGAATCCAAAAATATTAAGTATTGGAAGCTGAATCACTGATCCATAAAATCTAAGGGTGTTCTATAAATTAGTAAATTTCCCCTTCTAACGAAAGGGGAGCTTTAATTTTGTGTGTGGCAAACTTTTCAAATGAAGCCAAGAAGCAAGCTGATTTAGGGGACCACAAGTTGAATTTCTTTTTCTTTTATTTTTTTTTGCAATACGCGGGCCTCTCACTGTTGTGGCCTCTCCCGTTGCGGAGCACAGGATCCGGACGCGCAGGCTCAGCGGCCATGGTTCACGGGCCCAGCCGCTCCGTGGCATGTGGGATCCTCCCAGACCGGGGCACGAATCCGCATCCCCCGCATCGGCAGGTGGACTCTCAGCCACTGCGCCACCAGGGAAGCCCTGAATTTCTTTTTGAGGGACGAGGCACATCCTTTTGCCTATGTGGAAATTTTGTCTAGTGTGTACCTACTTATATTTCACCTTCATGAAATCTTGCCCCTACTCCTCCTTTCTTCACTATATCCTCCTAAAACATCTATCCCAATCCCATTGCCAGAGGTGGGCAGATCAAGTAAAGTGACCCATTTTCCTGAGGTTTTTGGAGAATGTTTGTCAAGGCGATAACGGAGAGATCTGCATTTAATGTCAGGCTGAAATTAAAAAGAGGAAGAAAAGAGCCAGCTTATTTTAGACCTTCCAAATCCCAACAATAGTGAGCAATTTTCACATCTTCAAGCACCAAAGCCAGTTAACCTTTTGTGGAGGATTCTGATGCAGGCTGCATCTGGCCAGGGCAGTTGATGGATGGGCAATGTTGGCCATGGGTGTAGAGTGGGAGAGTTCCGAAAGCCTTATTTGAAAACCATTTGTACAAAAACCTAGTCATTTCACTGATTCAGAAGTAGAGTTTACCCTTCACATGTGGACAAGAATCTCCAAATTATAATTACTACTCCAGAGACTCCAGAGATGTGGATGCTGAATGCACCTAAACCCCTGCATCCCTACCTGGGTGATTCATAGTCACATCTTAGGACCTACAAATTATTTCTTGCTGTGAGTCTAAAATGCATGGTACGAATACTGGAAACTTGAATGCTAAAGTTGTAAATATCAAGATACAACAGTTGTCTGCCAAGCATGGACTCTGAAAACATAATTTAACCAGGTTGATATTCTCTTAAAGAACTGGGATTCACATGATTAGGCTTCTCTGAGGAAAAAGCTTTCAAGGAGAGCAAAAATATTAAGCTTGAAAATCCAATAAGGGAACCATTTGAGACATCTTGTGTTACAGATCATTTTATCCATGATGGATCACTCACCCTTTAAAAAACACTTTCTGATCTCCACACTCATTTGAACAGGGTTCAGCTGGCATCAGAAGTAGGGCATCTTGCATAAACCATCCCGTGACTTGTGGGTGGAGGAGAGAAAGTTCTGGAGCCTTGGTTTTAAAGGGTACCAGTGACACATATCCAATGCCATGCTTTGCAAGGAAGCTGGGCACACAGCCTGCCTTCCTCCATCTCCATTGCAAGCCTGGAAGCAAGCCTGTCTGTGCTTTTGTGAATGCGAACTTACATCAGGTTGAGCCAACTCCATCAGTGGGGAAATACAAATGTCCACTTCATTTTTATTCACCGATCAGAGGCTTGCAGTGCAGAGCTTCCTAGGATAGCATGCCAGAGAAACTCTAGGAAGCAGAGCTTCCTTAAATAAGGCGCATCCTGCCGTTATCCATGTAGCATTTTCAGAGGGCCAGAGAAGACCCTTAAAAGGAAAAAGAGGAGCTCGAGCTAGGGTAAGCTTGTTATTATTTAATGCCAAAACACAAGGATAAATCTATTTATAAATAGCTAGGAGAGCATCTCACTGGGGATTCTGAATACACAAGAACTGAATCAAAAGGACCATCCATACCTAATAAGATCATATAGTGCTTCGTTGATTGTAGAGTCTGCCTTACGAGATTATTTTTATTTTGGGGGTTAGTCTGATAATATATTCACTATTTCCCTATGACTTGCAATGGTGTGAGGATTAGCACAGTATAATGCTGACAATTGCATACTCTGTAACCCCTGGGTTTGAATCCAGGTTGAACCATGTTCTAGCTTTCTTATCTTAGGCAAGTTACCTAATCTCTCTGGACCTCAGTTTTCACATCAATAAACTGGGAATAATAAAGCACCTAACTTCACAATGTTAATGTAATGGTTCAGTGAGTAAAGCATTGACAAAGCACTCAGAACAGGGCCTGACACATAGGAAGAGCTTCCTCCTTCTCTGGTCTGTAGGAGAAATGACTATGGCCAGATTCTGGCCAATTTAAAATCCTTCTTTGATTTCACTGATTTCATTCTTCTTTAAGTGTATGAAAGCAAAGCAACTCTCTAACACTAAGACCACAGAGCTATAAATTAGTACCACTGGGGTTTAAAGAATCCTGACATGAATGTAGGATACAGTAGTCAAGGATACCCTCGTGGAAGGGAGTCATATACTAATTCAACTAACGCTTACTAAGTTCTCCTTACGTGCCTGGCCTTGTGCATGTGCTCAGGATACATCTTTCTTGATGAACAAGAGGGACAGGGCTCTTCTTTGTACTTGGGATGGACCTTGAAGGACTTGGAAGAATTCAGTGAAGAGAGTTGCAGAAAACAGTCTTGGCAAAGGTTCAGAGATAAGATAAAGATGGTGGCCATGGGAGTACAGAAAGCTTATTTGGGACAGTTTCTGCTTATGGAAGCCTAGAGACCTTGATATTGCAAGTGATAGGGAAGGAACAATTGAGGTTTCAGACAAGAACAAGAAGTAAGCAAATATGTATACACACAAGAAGGATTGGGAGGAAAACTGGGTAGTGCCTGGGAGTATGGACAGCTTGCAATGTATTTCAGGATTCCAGGAGTGAAATAAGATTTATAGTAGAGGGTGACAACAATAGGAAAGAAGAATACAGAGAGGCATGTTGAGAAGAGAAGTGATGGTACTTGGTGATTGAACCTATGAGATAGGGAGAAAGAAGAAAAAAAGGCAATTCCACGTCCGACTCCTAATCAGTTGAGATGACTAAAGTATAAACATGGCTTAAGATAAAATAGAATCTCTTAAGATTACTTAATTTAAAGATAATCAGTTTTATAGATTGATTTTATAGATGAAGAATATCTTAATCAAAGCAGCAAATGAAAAATTAGTAGCAGAGCTGGAATGAAATTTCCAATCTAGTGCCTCTTTCTACTACGAAACCAAAAGAAAGATCACAGTATTGTATAAAAAATATAAGCAGACTCAAATTTGAATTCTCTGCACAAGCTTTGGGGCCTCATTCTGTCTGAGCCTTGGAGAAAGTACCTAATCTCATAAGATTGTGAAAAACAAAGCAAAAGATATTTAACTCAGTAGAGCTCAACGGTTGTTGGTTTCTCTCTCTTCTATACTGTACTCCAACCTTGATTAGACTCTGCAGAGCATCATTTCTTCCGAAATTGTATGAACTTGTGGATCATGGCAGCATACATTCAGGAACTACCAGAAGTGAATTCTTGAAGCCCTATTGGATGCCTTAGAAGATTTGCTCAATGGTAATGGAACAAGGGGTGTTTGGTCGGTACGGGAAACACGGTAATGGACTCTGTCATGTGATTCAGAGACAGAGTCATAGACAGTTGCAGCATAAACCAAGCAGCAATGAGCAAATGAGGCCAGTCCACACACATCCAGATGGATGCTCAAGAGGGGGACCACCGGCAACGGTGCTTCTAAATTCAGATACCGACCCAGAGTGCTAGAATGTCAGAGCTGGAGGAAACTCTCAATCATTTTACAGATGAGAAAACTGAGGCCAGGAGAGGGCAGTGTAGGAAGGAGGGTGTGCAGCAAAGTGAAGGGAGCAAGATGGTGAGGTGTTCAGAGCACAGATACTGGAATCCCATCACGTAGACCTGAGCCAAATTACTTAACTTCTCTTGGCATCACTGTTGACGACCTTATTTTTAAAATGGAAAACATAATATCAGCCGTAAGAGGAGGTTTCAAATAAAATGCTTCGTGAAAAGTACCAGGCAGAGATGGCTCTGAGCATCTTCTGAATTCTTTACACTCGCCCCTCCGCACCTGCACACGAGTTATCATATGTGCACTGATGCATGACTGTTACAGGCAAGTGAACAGAAAGCCATTGTTCCCCCAGTTTTCTGCCCAGCCTCCTAAGACCACAAGACCCAAACTATGGAGCTATTGCCAACACCCCCCTGCACTAGAAATATGGGAGGCATATGGTAAGACAGGAATTGCAAGAGTTAAGAGAAAAACAACACTTGGCTGATGTATTGGTCCCTGTGGCAGTAGGCCAACGTGCTTTGTGGCCAAGGGGAACTTGAAAAGGAAGGAATGGGAAGCACCTTAAAGGGAGAACTTGTCTTGTATTCTTCCTGGGGGAAGGGTTTTCCTTAGAGTGGTTAAAGTCATTTCTCTCTCAACGAAATGATGGGATTTCCTGATATAAATTACTCACCACTGAAAAATTTATTAAAAAATGTTATTAGGCAAGTGATTGCTAAGCTTAGGCACTAACCTAAGCACTTTATATATATTAGCTCATGTATTCCTTATAATAACCCTCTGAGATAGGTATTAGTATTGTAATGTTGATTTTAAAGCCAAAAAAACAGAACACCAAGGCATAGAGAAGTAAATTAGCTGAGGTTTCAGAACTTGTAAGTGAAGGGGGAGGGATCTGAAGCCCAGCAGCCGAGCTCAAAAGGCTGCTGTCTTGTCAAACGTGACTGCAGGAGGGGAGCAGGAAGCGGGGAGATCACAGAACGGGAACACAGGAAGCAGCAGCACGATGCAAGCCAGGTAAGAGAACACAAAAAGAAATGAGGAGAGAAGAGAGAAGAGGCAGCATTGGAACAGTGTGAAATAGCACACAGAGCAGAAAAGAAGGGCCAAGTGAAGCGGCCAAGCATAGCGCAGCTCCGGAAATTGTGTTGCTAAATGAATTTGACAAAGTCAGTAAAGACTCATTAAAATACGTAGCCAGCAAAACAGGCACACTCAAGTGCTCAGACGGGATGATGAGTGCTGATAAGGAAGTCCCAGGTGAAGTCTTCGACTGCTCTTGACAATGGATGAGAGCTTCACCAGCCCAACTTCCTCTAACAAGCCCGCGATGATGGCAGACATTAAACACAGAGATGACAGGATCTGGGCTCAGCAGTCCCATCCTGCTCTACCATTTCCTAGCAGCGCATGTGACCTTGGGCCTCATTTCCCTCATTTATCAAGTGTGATTAAGAATAATCCTCATTGAATGTAAATTGGTGCAGCTACTGTGGAAAACAGTATGGAGGTTCCTTAAAAAACTAAAAATGGGGCTTCCCTGGTGGCGCAGTGGTTGAGAGTCCGCCTGCCGATGCAGGGGACGCGGGTTCGTGCCCCGGTCCGGGAGGATCCCACGTGCCGCGGAGCGGCTGGGCCCATGAGCCATGGCCGCTGAGCCTGCACGTCCGGAGCCTGTGCTCCGCAACGGGAGAGGCCACAGCAGTAAGAGGCCCGCGTACAGCAAAAAAAAAAAAAAAAAAAACTAAAAATGGAGCTACTATATGATCCAGCAATCCCACTCCTGGACATATATCTGGAAAAGATGAAAACTCTAATTCGAAAAGCTACATGCACCCCAGTGTTCATAGCAGCACTATTTATAATAGCCAAGACATGGAAACAACCCAAGTGCCCATCAACAGATTATTGGCTTAAGAAGATGTGGTATATATATATATATATATATATATATATATATATATATATATATATATATATATATATATATAAAACAGAATATCACTCAGCCAGAAACAAGAATGATATATTGCCTTTTGCCACAACATGGAAGAACTAAGTGAAGTAAGTCAGACATAGAAAGACAAATATTATATGCTATCACTTATATGTGGAATCTAAAACATAATACAAATGAATTTATTTACAAAACAGAATAGACTCACAGACACAGAAAACAAATTTATGGTTACCAAAGGGGGAGTGGGGGAAGAGGGATAAATTAGGAGTATAGGATTAACAGATATACACTACTGTGTACAAAATTAGATAAGCAGTAAGTATTTATTGTATAGCACAGGGAGCTGTATTCAATATCTTGTAATAACCTATAACAGAATAATCAGAAGAAATATATACATATATAACTGAATCACTCTGCTGTACAACTAACACATTATTGTAAATCAACTATACTTAAATTAAAAAGAAAAGAATAACCCTATAGAGTTATGGTGAGAAATAGGTGATCCACCATTTATACAGTCACTAACTCAGAGCCCTGCACACATAATTACTATTATGCATAGTACTAATAATGGCTATCGTTACTACTAGCCTTGGGTGCTCTGGCCAATTTTGCCCTCAGAGAATCTACATGGTTTTGGACTATTGCACGCTTTAGGGGCAAGTGCCTTATATAGGCACTTCAACTATGCTGTTGTTTTTCCTGCTCTGCCTAAAGAGCTTGCAATGAGAACAAGAAACACAGTGCACAGGGGAAAAAAGGCAATACCTAGGGCTGTATTTATATTTACTGCAGAATAAATAGCATAAATGCTCTATTTTGGGTTTATAAATAAACTTGGAGAGGATCTGCATATTTTTACACATTTCTAAAATATGCATTTTATTATAGTTATTGAGGACTGAGCATCTGTTAGGAATATTAAAATCAAAAGCAGTGTTAAGTCTTAACTACAGTGAAGCTATTAATATGGAATTGGGAACTATAACCTTTTCCAAACCACACAGTCAGAAGAACTTTATTTCTCATATTAAACAAAAGTGAACTGGTGATTGAACTGCCTCTGAAATTCTATAAAGTAAAAATTGTATGATGTGCCCAATAGATTATTAAGCAAAAGGTGGAAATAGATTTCTCATTCTAGCATAGGAGAAGTGCTTTAAGTACTGAAAAGGCATTGCAAATTCCTCTGAAACATCCAGTGTAGTTTATTAAAGTTTGCTTTACCATACAGTGCCATAGAAACCTATAAAGTAAATGTGAGAAACTGCAAACCAATCTGATTAAGAACAATCAGAATAAGGACATCCTGGACAATGTTTTTCTACCTCTACCATTATCTACTCATTTTTTTATTAGCCAGAAAATTTTATGTGAGGTATTATAGACGTTTTATAATATATGCAGGAACTGTACAGCAATCTCCTCAAATTCACAATTTATCTGATGGGAAGAAATAGATAAGCATGCTGTAATTGTCAGTTGTGATGATGTCGCTGTTTTCCTTGATATGGGAATATATTAACATAATTTCTCCAAGGTTAAAACGTTGAGACACAATATTACTTAGTGATTCAAACATAAGTTTGAGAGTCAGATCAGTGTTCAAGTCCTAAATATTTAGGCAAGTCATAAACTCCCTCATCCTCAGTTTTCTTATCTATATAATGGGAATAATTATCATAGTATCAACCTCAGAGAATTGTTGTGAAGATTAAATGAGATAAATGCTTATAAAGAATTTAAGAACAGTTTATGGCCTATATCAGGGGCTCGAGAAATGGTAGGTAGTTTTACATTAATAAATCTGAGCTCTACCCGAACATTCCCTCCTCCTGGGGAGGGCAGTTGTTATAGCTGTAGTTACTTGTTAAGAGCAATTGTGGAATATTTCAGGGATAATGTTATCCTTAGTCTTTCTTACATCTGGAGATCTAGTGTTGTTCTGGGACAACTATCTTTCTATAAGGTATAATTAGAGAATAGGAAGAAAGGAAGGGAGAACTAAAGTCAGTTATGAGCAACTTCAGAAGAAGAGGTGATTCGGAGCTCATGGCTATAAAAAGCTATCCCTCTCACCCATCAGCTGGAAAAATCAACAATTTACCATGCATAGATGTATGTATCACATATGCACAGACAATATAAAAAATTAAAACCATAGTTTCACAGCCTTTGGTATGAAGAAATGGAAAAGTTTGAGGATTCAATTGATGGCATAGGCTCTAAGGCAGTGATGAACAGGAAGGACTTGCTGGAAATCAGTGGGAAGAAATATTACCTCAGGCTCATAATTCAGCCAGAACAGGTGCTTATGGTGTCAAGTGGGTGTAGCCATAGGCTCTTCAAAGAGGCTTAAACAGAGAAGGAGGCATCCTCCTTTTCTTTTGGAAAATCTCCTAAAAGGTTCCTCTTCCCTTCTGAAACAGCATAGCAACAAGGCAGTTGTCATGTTGGGATCTGGATGACATGCATTTAGGAGATAAAGCAATAAGATCAGGAGATCAGGAGCTTTCTAAGGAATCCAGGTGAGTCAGGCATGGCTGGAACTCAGAGTGTGCGTGGCTAGTCCCAGAAACTACTCAGAAAGCAGGTCAGAAATTAGGTAAACTGGCAGGCGTCAGGGAGCACAGATGCAGAGCAGCTCCAGGCAAATAACCAAGAATGCAGTCAACAGACATTTTTGGAGCACCCTGTAGCAAGTTCTGGGAAAGCTCACTGAATCAAGGATACACACATACACATGGTGTATCCACACATGTGTATCCATACACACACATACTGCATGCACACACATGGTGTGCATGTAGTATTAACAATGACAATAGCAATGATGATACAACAATAACAACGATGACCCACTGAATGCAAAGGTCACAGGAAATGTGTTATAGGTACAGTGTCAGTTAATGTTTGCAACAACTTTGACTCATCCCCACCTTACCAGGTTAGGCCCCATAGTTAAAAAGCTCTGTGACATAGAAAACAAACTTATGGTTACCAAATCAGAAAGGGAATCGGGGAGGGATACATTAGGAGTTTGGGATTAGCAGATACAAACTCTTATATATAAAATACACAAACAACAAGGTCCTACTGTATTGCACAGGGAACTATATTCACTATCCTGTAATAAACCATAATGGAAAAGAACACACATATATATATATGAATCACTTTGCTGTATACCAGAAACTAACAACACTGTTAATCAACTATACTTCAATAATAAAAATAAATAAATAAAGAGCTCTGTGAGAATCCCATTCAGTACTTCCTTCACAGTACTTTGCTTGCTTGCAATCATTTCATCATCTATATTAATGTTTTTTATTAAAAAAGACATTTATTTTCTTTCAGATATATTTCATTGTTCATCGTAATGAGAACCTCTATATATTAGGTACTTAACAATACTTGTAGAATAACTATCTGAAAATTTAAAATGTCAATGTGTCTTTTTTTTTTAACATCTTTATTGGGGTATAATTGCTTTACAATGGTGTGTTAGTTTCTGCTTTATAACAAAGTGAATCAGTTATACATATACATATGTTCCCATATCTCTTCCCTCTTGCGTCTCCCTCCCTCCCACCCTCCCTATCCTACCCCTCGAGGTGGTCACAAAGCACCAAGCTGATCTCCCTGTGCTATGCGGCCACTTCCCACTAGCTATCTATTTTACATTTGGTAGTGTATATATGTCCATGCCACTCTCTTACTTTGTCCCAGCTTACCCTTCCACCTCCCCATATCCTCAAGTCCATTCGCTAGTAGGTCTGTGTCTTTATTCCCATCTTGCCCCTAGGTTCTTCATGACCTTTTTTTTTTTTTTTAGATTCCATATATATGTGTTAGCATACGGTATTCGTTTTCCTCTTTCTGACTTACTTCATTCTGTATGACAGACTCTAGGTCCATCCACCTCACTACAAATAACTCAATTTCATTCCTTGTTATGGCTGAGTAACATTCCCTTGTATATATGTGCCACATCTTCTTTATCCATTCATCTGTTGATGGACACTTAGGTTGCTTCCATGTCTTGGCTATTGTAAATAGAGCTGCAATGAACATTGTGGTACAAGACACTTTTTGAATTATGGTTTTCTCAGGGTATATGCCCAGTAGTGGGATTGCTGAGTCGTATGTTTTTTAAGGAACCTCCATACTGTTCTCCACAGAGGCTAAATCAATTTACATTCTCACCAACAGTGCAAGAGGGTTCCCTTTTCTTCACACCCTCTCCAGCATTTATTGTTTGTAGATTTTTTGATGATGGCCATTCTGACCAGTATGAGATGATATCTCACTGTAGTTTTGATTTCCATTTCTCTAATGATTCATGATGTTGAGCATTCTTTCATGTCTTTGTTGGCAATCTGTATATCTTCTTTGGAGAAATGTCTATTTAGGTCTTCTGCCCATTTTTGGATTGGGTTGTTTGTTTTCGATATTGAGCTGCATGAGCTGCTTATAAATTTTGGAGATTAATCCTTTGTCAGTTGCTTCATTTGTAAATATTTTCTACCATTCTGAGGGTTGTCTTTTAGTCTTGTTTATGGTTTCCTTTGCTGTGCAAAACTTTTAAGTTTCATTAGGTCCCATTTGTTTATTTTTGTTTTTATTTCCATTTTTCTAGGAGGTGGGTCAAAAAGGATCTTGCTGTGATTTATGTCATAGAGTGTTCTGCCTATCTTTTCCTCTAAGAGTTTGATAGTGTCTGGCCTTTCATTTAGGTCTTTAATGTATTTTGAGTTTATTTTTGTGTATGGTGTTAGGGAGTGTTCTAATTTCATTCTTTTACATGTAGCTGTCCAGTTTTCCCAGCACCACTTATTGAAGAGGCTGTCTTTTCTCCACTGTATATTCTTGCCTCCTTTATCAAAGATAAGGTGACCATATGTGTTTGGGTCTATCTCTGGGCTTTCTATCCTGTTCCATTGATCTATATTTCTGTTTTTGTGCCAGTACCATACTGTCTTGATTACTGTAGGTTTGTAGTATAGTCTAAAGTCTGGAAGCCTGATTCCTCCAGCTCCGTTTTTCTTTCTCAAGATTGCTTTGGCTATTCGGGGTCCTTTGTGTTTCCATACAAATTGTGAAATATTTTGTTTTAGTTCTGTGAAAAATGCCAGTGGTAGTTTGGTAGGGATTGCATTGAACCTGTAGATTGCTTTGGGTAGTGGAGTCATTTTCACAATGTTGATTCTTCCAATCCAAGAACATGGTATATCTCTCCATCGATTTGTATCATCTTTAATTTCTTTCATCAGTGTCTTATAATTCTCTGCATACAGGTCTTTTGTCTCCTTAGGTAGGTTTATTCCTAGGTATTTTATTCTCTTTGTTGCAATGGTAAATGGGAGTGTTTTCTTAATTTCACTTTCAGATTTTTCATCATTAGTGTATAGCAATGCAAGAGATTTCTGTGCATTAATTTTGTATCCTGCTACTTTACCAAATTCATTGATTAGCTCTAGTAGTTTTCTGGTAGCATCTTTAGGATTCTCTATGTATAGTATCATGTCATCTGCAAATAGTGACCGCTTTACTTCTTATTTTCCGATAATCCCAATCTCCCAATTCATCATACCACCACCACCACCCCTGCCACTTTCCCCCCTTGGTGTCCATACATTTGTTCTCTACATCTGTGTCTCTGTTTCTGCCCTGCAAATCGGTTCATCTGTACCATTTTTCTAGGTTCCACATATATGCGTTAAGATACGATATTTGTTTTTCTCTTTCTGACTTATTTCACTCTGTATGACAGTCTCTAGATCCATCCACATCTCTACAAATGACCCAGTTTCATTCCTTTTTATGGCTGAGTAATATTCCATTGTATATATGTACCACATCTTCTTTATCCATTTGTCTGTCAATGGGCATTTAAATTGCTTCCATGACCTGGCTATTGTAAATAATGCTGCAATGAACACTGGGGTGCATGTGTCTTTTGAATTATGGTTCATCTGTACTAATTTGTATTAATTTAATGTCTTTGTCACTATACTGTAAATTCCAGAAGGCCTGACGTTTGCTCACCAGAGACACCTAGTCCTGAGCACAGTATTTGGAACCTCAATAAATACTTGCTGACAATCTTGTGAATTTGTGATAGATTAAAAACCTGAGAAAGACACACAAAGAACCCCTCAAGTTTAGGCTTGCCCAAAGGCACACAGTAAGTTGCAGAGGCAGGATTTGAACCCAGGTCTGTTTTGACTTCCAATCCTGTGTAATTCCCTGCTGTGAATACTTAGAAAAGAACACCAGAGTCCTAAGTATCAAGAAGATTGGAATAGGAGCACGTGCCACCATCAGGAAGGGGACAAACGCATACAGCATTGGCAGTTTTGGCACCTGCAGGTAGGTAGGCAGAGCTGTATAGCTGGAGGTGTGCACAGGTGAATCTATTTAATGGAAGCAATAGGGACTCAGGCAATGAAATTCAGAAAGGACACAAGAGGTTTTAATGGAAACATTTGTGGAGAAAATGGAACACCGAGAGGTCAACCTCTATCAACAGCAAGGTCTCTTAAGTACTTCCTTCTTTCTGATCTGGCCTAGAGAGAAAGAGCCTCAGTGATGAAAGCCAGCCTAATACACTAACTGATTCAGTATCAAAATGACTATCAAACAATTGAAGTGCTTTGAAGCCATTTAAAAATAAGTACATAGGGGCTTTCTTGATGGCGCAGTGGTTAGGAATCTGCCTGCCAGTGCAGGGAACATGGGTTCGAGCCCTGGTCCGGGAAGATCCCACATGCCACGAAGCAACTAAGCCCAGGTGCCACAACTAATTAGCCTGCACTCTAGAGCCCACAAGCCACAACTACTGAGCCCACGTGCCACAACTACTGAAGCCCATGCACGTAGAACCCGTGCTCTGCAACAAGAGAAGCCACCGCCATGAGAAGCCCGCACACCATAACAAAGAGCTGCCCCCACTCACCACAACTAGAGAAAGCCCATGTGCAGCAACAAAGACCCAACACAGCCAAAAATAAATAAATAAATAAGTTAAAAAAACAAAACAAAATAAAAAAACAAGTACATAACACAAATACATATTAATATACTTTAATATCTTCAATTTTTTCACCTGTCAACATGCCTCTGAAAAATATCTAATGCCAGAACATTTGGGTTAGACAAAGAATTGATTGAATAAAGTCGAATTAAACCTCACTTTGAGTCCTCAGACCTCAGCACAGATGGTGCTGAGTAGTTGGGGGAAGGGCAGCACAATTCCTTCCAATTTCTCTTAGCTTTCCCAAAAAGGAACACACAATTTAAATAAAATCAGAGTATTTATTACTCAAACACAGGTTCAAGACAATCTCCTCTCAGAAAAACAGACAAAAAAACCCAAAAAAACCCACTCAAAAAACCATAATGCTATCTCTAGCCACTCAAGTTCATCCAACATCCACAGTAACTGTTTAAAGACAAATGGAAGCATGACCTTCTGCTAAAATGCCTCCAGTGGCTTTCCATTGCCTCAGAATGAAGTTTAGATCCACCTCCATTCCTTGTAAAGACATCCCTGACATGAATCTTGCCTTCGTTCTTTCTTGCCTCCTTCCCCCTCCTTCACTGGTCTCCAGCCACCCTGGCTTTCCTTTTGTTCCTTGAGCTTACCAAGTTCCAGGCCTTTGACCCTTGCAATACTCACTCCTGCAGGATCTTCACATGTCACACTGTGAAGAAGTCTCAGCTCAAATACTTTCCTGGACCCCCTAAAGTAGGATTCACCACCATTCTCCATTCTCTTCCATACGATTCTTTTTTTAAAATTGATTTTACCACCATCTGAAATTCTCTCGTTTATTCATTTGGTTTGTTAGTCTTGTCTTCTCATAGTAGAATGCAAGCTCCATGAGAGCAAGGACTCTCTGTGTCTTGCTCACAGGTATCCCACACCTAGAACCATGGGTAGCTCAAAGCACTCTACTGCCACCAAAAAGCTTCCTCTGTATCTTAGTCAAAGTTTATCAAGAAAGCAATGAGCTCTATCCTTCAATGTGCCAACTTGAAGTGGGTTGCCGTGAAGATAGAAGATACCAGAAAACTCTAGAAAAGAAATCCAGATTAAGTAATTTGATCTGGCAATTAGATTGACCAGATTAGACTTTGCTGAGATTATATATTTGGTTTTGTAACTATGCCAAGATAGATTTTAGTTGGACACACTTTTAAATGTATTTTAAATTGTCCCACTACAAATTCATCATTAGAAACAATATTTTTACCCAGTTTAACAAAATGATATACTATACTGTTCAAATAAATAATTCACCAAATTAGGAAAGGTGTTGGTCTCCTGGTATCCAAAAATGAAGAAAACCATTTGTATGCATGAAAGGTGGGAGGTATGGGGAGAGGGGTTAACTATAGCAGGGACACAGCCCGAAATCCTAGTACCAGATCACAGAACCTTAAAACTAGTTAGCGCCTCCCAAATTACCTAGCCTAGCCTTTCACTTGAAAACAGAGTTTCCTAGATACTAAATGTAATTATTATAGCCCTAATACTATACTACATTTACATAAAAATTTAGAGCTTTCAAAATGCTTTCTCATTATATTTTGTGCTTTGATATTTATAACCTAGTGAGAAAGGCAGGAAAGTTCATATCATTTACCATCCTACAGATGGGAAAATAAAGAGATAGTGACTTGCCCAAGATACACAGCCAGAACCTTCAAATAAGACATAAAAAATTGATTCCTACCCACCTGGCAAATTCTTGGCCTCATACCCACAGCTAATAAAGAATGGTGCCAGGAGATGCTAGAATTTTTTGAATTACAATCAATTTCTCTTTCTACTCTTTGCTTTCTCTTCTCAGTGTTATATGGCTGTCCAAGGTCCCTCTGCTGGCTGGAGCAGTGCCAGGACTAGAACCCAATACAGAACTTGCACCACCTCACCAAGCTATCATATTAAATGAAAACCAAGAATTCATACTATTCCATGAGACTCAATGTGAGCCATTCTAGCTCAAAATGCAAATCAAGCTCCAGCTAACAGTATAAATGTGTAACACCAAGGAAATAGTAAAATAACGTATGATGTTATGGAATATTATGCAGCCTGCAAAAATAAGGTTTTTGGAGATTATTTCATGAGTATGATAATGACAGCTAACATTTCTTTTTGTTGTTGGCTGAGTTGGGTCTTCGTTGTTGTGTGCGGGCTTCCTCTAGTTGTGGTGAGCAGGGGCTACTCTTTGTTGTGGTACATGGGCTTCTCATTGTGGTGGCTTCTCTTGCTGTGGAGCATGGGTTCTAGGCTGTGTGGGCTTCAGTAGTTGTGGAGCGTGGGCTCAGTAGTTGTGGTGCACAGGCTCAGTAGCTGTGGCTCGTGGGCTGTTGAGTGCCCAGGCTCAGTAATTGTGACACTTAGCTGCTCTGCGGCATGTGGAATCTTCCCGGACCAGGGGTCGAACCCGTGTCCCCTGCATTGGCAGGCGGATTCTTAACCACTGCGCCACCAGGGAATTCCCAACAGCTAACATTTCTTTTTTTTTTTTCAACGTTTTTATTGGAGTATAATTGCTTTACAATGTTGTGTTAGTTTCTGCTTTACAACGAAGTGAATCAGTTATACATACACATAGATCACCATATTGCTTCTCTCTTGCGTCTCCCACCCTGCCACCCTCCCCATTCTACCCTTCTAGCTGGTCACAAAGCACTGAGCTGATCTCCCTGTGCTATGTGACTGCTTCCCACTAGCTAGTTATTTTACATTTGGTACTGTATATATGTCCATATATACACTACCACTCTCTCACTTCGTCCCAGCTTACCCTTCCCCCTCCCCGTATCCTCAAGTCCATTTTCTAGTAGGTCTGCATCTTTATTCCCATCTTGCCCCTAGGTTCTTCATGACCATTTTTTTTTTTTTTAGATTCCATATATATGTGTTAGCATACGGTATTTGTTTTCCTCTTCCTGACTTCATTCTGTATGACAGACTCTAGGTCCATCCACCTCGCTACAAATAACTCAATTTCATTCCTTTTTATGGCTGAGTAATATTCCATTGTATATATGGGCCACATCTTCTTTATACAGTCTTCTGTTGATGGACACTTAGGTTCCTTCCATGTCCTGGCTATTGTAAATGGAGCTGCAATGAACATTGTGGTACATGACTCTTTTTGAATTATGGTTTTCTCAGGGTATACGCCCAGTAGTGGGATTGCTGGGTCATATGGTAGTTCTATTTTTAGTTTTTTTGGAACCTCCATACTGTTCTCCATAGTGGCTGTATCAATTTACATTCCCACCAACAGTGTATTAGGGTTCCCTTTTCTCCACACCCTCTCCAGCATTTATTGTTTGATTTTTTGATGATGGCCATTCTGACCGGTGTGAGATGATATGGCATTGTAGTTTTGATTTCCATTTCTCTAATGATTCATGATGTTGAGCATTCTTTCATGTGTTTGTTGGCAATCTGTATATTACCTTTGGAGAATTGTCTGTTTAGGTCTTCTTCCTATTTTTGGATTGGGTTGTTTTTTTAATATTGAGCTGCATGAGCTGCTTGTAAATTTTGGAGATTTATCCTTTGTCAGTTGCTTCATTTGCAAATATCTTCTCCCATTCTGAGGGTTGTCTTTCCACCTCGTTTATGATTTCCTTTGCTGTGCAAAAGCTTTTAAGCTTCATTAGGTCCCATTTGTTTATTTTTGTTTTTATTTTTATTTCTCTAGGAGGTGGGTCAAAAGGATCTTTCTGTGATTTATGTCATAGAGTGTTCTGCTTATGTTTTCCTCTAAGAGTTTGATAGTGTCTGGCCTTTCATTTAGGTCTTTAATCTATTTGGAGTTTATTGTTGTGTAGAGTGTTAGGGAGTGTTCTAATTTCATTCTTTTACATGCAGCTGTACCGTTTTCCCAGCACCACTTATTGAAGAGGCTCTCTTTTCTCCACTGTATATGCTTGCCTCCTTTGTCAAAGATAAAGTGACCATATGTGCGTGGGTTTATCTCTGGGCTTTCTATCCATTAATCTGTTAGTTCTATTAATCTATATTTCTGTTTTTGTGCTAGTACCATACTGTCAATTACTGTAGCTTTTAGTATAGTCTGAAGTCCAGGAGCCTGATTCCTCCAGCACTGTTGTTTTTTCTCAAGAATGCTTTGGCTATTTGGGGTCTTTTATGTTTCCATACAAATTGTGAAATATTTTGTTCTAGTTCTGTGAAAAATGCCAGTGGTAGTTTGGTAGGGATTGCATTGAATCTGTAGATTGCTTTGGGTAGTAGGGTCATTTTCACAATGTTGATTCTTCCAATCCAAGAACATGGTATATCTCTCCATCTATTTGTATCATCTTTAATTTCTTTCATCAGTGTCTTATAATTTTCTGCATACAGATCTTTTGTCTCCTTAGGTAGGTTTATTCCTAGGTATTTTATTCTCTTTGTTGCAATGGTAAATGGGAGTGTTTTCTTAATTTCACTTTCAGATTTTTCATCATTAGTTTATAGTAATGCAAGAGATTTCTGTGCATTAAATTTGTATCCTGCTACTTTACCAAATTCATTGATTAGCTCTAGTAGTTTTCTGGTAGCATCTTTAGGATTCTCTATGTATAGTATCATGTCATCTGCAAATAGTGACCGCTTTACTTCTTCTTTTCTGATTTGGATTCCTTTTATTTCTTTTTCTTCTCTGATTGCTGTGGCTAAAACTTCCAAAACTATGTTGAATAACAGTGATGAGAGTGGGCAACCTTGTCTTATTCCTGATCTTAGTGGAAATGGTTTTAATATGGTATATCACATTGATTGATTTGTGTATATTGAAGAATCCTGTATTCCTGGGATAAACCCCACTTGATCATGGTGTATGATCCTTTTAATGTGCTGTTGGCTTCTGTTTGCTCATATTTTGTTAAGGATTTTTGCATCTATGTTCATCAGTGTTATTGGTCTGTAGTTTTCTTTTTTTCTGACATCTTTGTCTGCTTTTGGTATCAGGGTGATGGTGGCCTCAAAGAATGGGTTTGGGAGTGTTCTTCCCTCTGCTGTATTTTGGAAGAGTTTGAGAAGGATAGCTGTTAGCTCTTCTCTAAATGTTTGATAGAATTCACCTGTGAAGCCATCTGGTCCTGGGGTTTTGTTTGTTGGAAGAGTTTTAATCACAGTTTCAATTTCCGTGCTTGTGATTGGTCTGTTCATATTTTCTATTTCTTCCTGGTTCAGTCTCGGAAGGTTGTGCATTTCTAAGAATTTGTCTATTTCTTCCAGGTTGTCCATTTTATTGGCATATAGTTGCTTGTAGTAATCTCTCATGATCCTTTGTATTTCTGCCATGTCAGTTATTACTCCCCTGTTTTCATTTCTCATTCTATTGATTTGAGTCTTCTCCCTTTTTTTCTTGATGAGTCTGGCTAATGGTTTATCAATTTTGTTTATCTTCTCAAAGAAGCAGCTTTTAGTTTTACTGATCTTTGCTATCGTTTCCTTCATTTCTTTTTCATTTATTTCTGATCTGAGCTTGATGATATCTTTTTTTCTGCTGATTTTGGGGGTTTTTTGTTCTTCTTTCTCTAATTGCTTTAGGTGTAAGGTTAGGTTGTTTATTTGAGATCTTTCTTGTTTCTTAAGGTAGGATTGTATTGCTATAAACTTCCCTCTTAGAACTGCTTTTGCTACATCCCATCGACAGCTAACATTTCTTGATGGAGCATTTACTCTGTACCAAATGTTTTTTAAGTATATTATATATGACATATATTAGAATAAAATAATAATAACTATATTAAACTCATTTAATCCTTATAGTAACCTTTTCATTGGGGATTATTTCATATAGAAGAAGGAACTGAGGCACAGAGGGGTTAAATAACTTGCCTAAGCTAGCATAGTTGGCAAAGGTAGAGAGATCAGGATTTGAGTCTGGGAAGTTTATCTCCAGTTCCCCTGTGCTTAACAAATATACAGGCTGCTTAGGATAGTGGTTACAATCTAATGTAAACTGGAAAAGTCATATGTATGAATATACACACAAATATGTGTAAATATGAACATATTTATAATGATAAAATTGGGTTCTTTGACATAAATATATATTTTGAACATAAAGCTATTAAGAGCTAGTATGTATTCCGTGCTTACTTAATGCGCCAGGTAAGTTCCAAGTGCAGTCTGTACATTATCTTATTTTATTTCCCCACCGTCTTGTGGTAGGTGTTATGTCAACTCACTTTACTGATAAGATTGCTGAGGTTTAAAGAGTTTCAGATTGTCCATTCCCAAAACCCATATTCTACACTCAACAAGTTGTAACTGTGTTTGGTTATTTTATTGATATAACAATGAGATTACTGGTGATTTCAATTGCTTCTTCACATCTTCTTTGTATCTTTTAAGTTTTCTACAATGAAACCTAGTCTTCCTTAAAATGAGAGGAACACAATTAAAAGAGTCAGGAGGAATGTGTGAGATACTAGATTAACTGCATGCTCCTGGAACCAGAGTGTGGCTTTTGGCCTGAGTGAGCCTACACAGCAGACGGGTGCTTTGGGGAGAGCAGAGAGAACACAGTCCCCCGGGGTACTGCCTGGCATCCAGAAACCATGCTGGAACCTTCTATGTGCCCAACAGAGTAAATTGAGTAAGTCTTTCCTATGGAGCAAATATTCTTCTAAATGTTTTATGTATATTAATTCATTTAATTCTCATGATAGCCATAGACTGGGTGGCTTGAATATCCTCCAAAGAGTCTGTTATCCCTCGACAGGATTCATTCATTCACTTGATATTTACTTAGCACTTATACAGGCCACACAGTGATAATACAAAAATGAGTAAGACATGGTTCTGGCTCTAGCCGAGTCCTTGGGTCTTTGGGGGAGACACAAACAAAGTAGGTGTAAGAACAAAAAATAGCAGCTAATATTTATTGAGAGCTTAACATTTTGCCTCAAGACTGCAACATCAGCCCCACCTAAGTTTCTAGCCTGCCAGTCTGTTCTGTGGACTTTGGACTTGCCAGTCCTCACAATCAAGTGACCCATTTCCTTAAAAATCTCTCTCTCTCTCCCTCTCTCTCTCTCTTTCTCTCTCTCTCACACCTATTGGTTCTGTATCTCCAGAGAACTCTGAGTGCAAAAGTGTACTTTCTGATTTAATCCTCAAGAACTTTATGTGATTAAATTACCCATGAGAAAGATACTGTTATTATCACTCTCATTTTCCAGATGAGAAAACAGGTTCACTAGCTTCTCAAGGTCACACACATGAGGTTTAACCTAGGTCAGTCTGACTCCAAAGCCAGGGCTCTTAAACCTTCTGCTACTTGGCCTTGGAGAGTGGGAATTGAGAATTAAGCACAAGGAAGGGAGCACCTCACCATCAACCTGGGAGACTGTAGGAAGGCTTCCTTGAAGGGGTTGCTTTTGTTTGACCTTGAATGATCAGAACAGACCGTTACCACACAGAGAAGGGGAGGGACAGTATATACAAGGGAAAGAGAAGGCAAGGCACTTCTGTTTGGCAGGGGCAGTGAGACATGAGGGCATAACATGGCCCATGTGTGAAAGTGTTGCACAGCACACGAATGCATTTGGACCTCATCTTAGAAGCATGAGGAACAATCAAAGGCAGCTGAGGAAAGGGATCTCTTTGATGGCTGTGAGGAGGATGGATTGGAAGATGGAGGCAGCAATGCCTTGTCAGGTGTGATAGCAGGGGATGAAAGAGAGAGAACAGAGTCAGAAGCTCTTCAGGAAGGATAATCAACAGCTCTTGAGGACCTACTGACACAAGGCAGGCAGGAAGGAGGAGTCAGGAACAAATCCCAACAAGGACTCTGGCTTGGTTACTTGGTAGACACAGTTCTTCGAATTCGGGGCACAAGGAGGCTAAGAGAAACTTGATGGTTAAGGTCAACAGCACAGGAGTAGGGTCCTACCTGTTACAAGGCTTACAGACCACTTCCTATTATTACTACCATAACCAGGGCTGTGAGCAATTTTTCACATGTTATTTTTCAGTGACTCACTAAGGGCATTTGTAAAGGCTGGGTGCACAGCTAGACCACCAGTATTCTAGTTTTATGCATTGTATTTCAACTTACGGAAACTGCCCGTGGTAGGGAGAGAAAAGTGATATCATCTCATGTGCCAACTTCAATCAACTGGCAGAGGTGGCCTGGAATGTGATGTTGAGATAGGTGCTGAGGCCGGACAGGAAGATGACTATGATTGATTAGTGATGTCTGCCATGTTCAAGAAAGGGGCAGCATAGCACACGGACACTGAGAATAGAGGATGATAGAATATGCTAGTAACTAACAGTATGAAGAGAAGAGGGAAATCTATAAGCCTTCTCTGCAAAAGAGATGGCAGCAGTCATCTACTTGAAAAGCAAAATAGCAAGCAGTATTGCCTAGCCACCAAATGCTAACAGACCCACATGTAACAAACAAGCTGAGAGAGAGCCATCTGAGAAAGTAACTGGCATTTGCATCACACCCTTTCAGATGTTTTCATATTGATGACCTCATTTGATTTTCACAATGACTCTGAGGGAGGGAACCAGCATTATTGCTACCTTACAAATGGGGAGGGTGAGGCCAAAGCAGATCCAGAACTTACTCAAGGTCACATAGCTACTCAGGAGGTACAGCCTCTTCAGGTCCTGGTCCTTCCCTCCACATGGCCCTGACTCACCAAAAGCAGATGCAGGAGCCATGGCAGCCCAGGAGGCAGCTATAAATGGCCCCATTGTATGCGCACTCAGTAGAGCGACGGCCCTGGGGACACATTCATTTGTGTGTCTTTGGGCAGTCACCCAATCAGCCCCAGCACCTTTGAACGTGAAAGACACCACAGGTTCCAAGTCTTTGTCTATTCACATTTTTGGAATCATTACTAAAATAAACTTTGACTTGCCCTCTTACAGAAAGAATAAAAATCCTTGGGAAGGTTGTTTCATTTGGTTTTGGTTTCCTCAATGCAAAATGAGGTTGCACTAGATTGGTTAATCTTCCAGGGTAGCACACACCATCACGCTTTTATGATAATGGTCAAGGCTTTCACGGAATGTCAGTGAACACCGAGCTGTCCTTCTCAGAGAGAAAGGGCTTTTGTTCATAGTGGGAGCCAGGCTTTCTGATAAAGTGTTTTGTAGAATGTAAGCTGTGAAAGTTTAGAGTCCACTGGCTTAGTGATATCACATGTCCTTTCCCGTCATAAAATTCGAGGAACCAGTCAGTGTCATTGAAAGGAGCCCATTGGGCTAAAACACTCCTGCATTAGGTAGCCTTCTTCAGGATGGTGGCTGTTCTAAAGGCTCATGACCTGATGATAAAATTAACTTGCTTAGTTTTGAAGAAGGCTCTTGAAATACCGTGTCAAATTTAGACAATCTGCTGTTGGCTTGTCAGCCAGAGACCCAGGCCAAACAATTTCAGATTTGAGCAGGATGTTCCAATCACAGCATTAAACAAACAAAGAACACTTGACTAGGATTCAAGTTTGGCTAATAGATGCTGGCTCTGCCTTTTGGTAAGGTGGTCACCTTGAACAAGTCACTTAACATCACTGACCCCTGGTTGCCTCCTGTTTGAAATGAAGATAGTAATGCCTATTCCTACCACACAGAGATAGTGTAGAATAAAATATGTACAGAGTATGTGATAATATATACTAGACTCTGAGTTTCTGAGGATGGCAACTACAGCTGCCCCTTTTTGCTATCATATTCACTGGGCCTAGAATTGCACATGAGACTAAGGAAAAAGTTCCAGATATACCTGTTAAATGAATGAAACATTTTGGAAACTTTGAAGTATGTTCAAGTGCCACATAACTTTAGGACAATGTCCTAAGCTAGATAGGACATGTTAGATAACATGTTAGGTAACATCTTCCTTATACTGTTTGTAAAGATATGAGACATCGGTCACTCTGGGCCTTTTAAAAAAATCCTAAAATACTAGCCCTGGTACATAATAGAAATGTATATGAACCAAATAAAAATAAAAGCCTCTGATACATAGTCAAAATATTTGTGAATTGATGTGAATTGATTGTGAATTCTGATTCTGATATCACCTTATCATGAAGCTCTATCTTTTGTGTGGAAATGTTCGAGACTAGAATTGTAGCTGAACTCTCAGCTCTAACTTTGGGCTTGAAACCATAAGCCCAGGCAAGAGCATGATATGCATCCACTTCCTGAAATACAGGGGAAGAATGGGTCTGAGAGGAACCATCAAAAGACAGTCACAGAACTAGGATCAGAATACCAGGCTTCTGAATGCCCACCTGTTGCTTGACACATGGATAACACAGGCCCATGTAGAGTGACTTCTGCAAAAGGAAACTGGCTTTCCTACCATTGGAAAGGATCCAGCGATTCCACTCCTGGGTATTTGTCTGAAGAAAACAAAAACACTAATTCCAAAAGATACATGCATCCCAATGTTCGTCACAGCATTATTTACAATAGTCAAAGATATGGAAGCAACCTAAGTGTCCCTCAGCAGATGAATGGATAAAGAAGACATGATAATATGTTTATATATGTATGTATATATATATGTGTGTGTGTGTACACATATATATATATATATGTGTACACACACACACACGCACGCATGCAATGGAATATTACTCAGCCATAAAAGAGGATGAAATCTTGCCATTTGCAACAACATGGATGGACTTGGAGGGTACTGTGCTAAGTGGAATAAGTCAGACAGAGAAAGACAAATACTGTTTGTTTTCACTTATATGTGGAATCTAAAAAACAAAACTAATAACCAAATATAAGAAAACAGAAAACAGACTCACAGATAGTGGTTGCCAGAGGGAAGGGTTGTGGGGGTATTGGTGATATAGGTGAAGGTACAAACTACCAATTATACAATATAAATAATAGGAATGTAATGTACAACACAGGGAATATAGTCAATAATATTACAATAACTTTGTACGGTGAGTAATCTATAAAAATATTGAATCACCACGTTGTACACCAGAAACTAATATGATATTGTAAGTCAACTATATTTCAACCAAAAAAAAGAAAAAAAAAAGAAAGGGGGCTTCCCTGGTTGCGCAGTGGTTAAGAATCCGCCTGCCAATGCACGGCACACGGGTTCGATCCCTGGTCCGGGAAGATCCCACATGCCGCGGAGCACCTAAGCCCGTGCGCCACAACTACTGAGCCTGCTCTCTAGAGCCTGCGAGCCACAACTACTGAAGCCCACAAGCCTAGAGTCTGTGCTCCGCAACAAGAGAAGCCACCTCAATGAGAAGCCTGCGCACCACAACGAAGAGTAGCCCCCGCTCGCCACAACTAGAGAAAGCCATGCACAGCAACAAAGAACCAAAGCAGCCAAAAGTAAATAAGTAAAATAGATAAATTTTTTAAAAAAGAGAGAAAGGGGCTCATAGGTGTCTATTTGCTCTTACCTCTCTGAGTACCTCTCTTGAACATTCCCCCGACCTTTGCTCCAGACCCACGGGCCTCCTTGCTGTTCCACCCACATTCTGAGCCTTTCACTGGCTCTTCCCCCTGCTCCTTTAGACTGCTCCTCCAGGTAATTACTTGGCTGCTCACTCCCTTCACTCCCTCAAGTCTTTGCTCAAATGTCTTCTCAGCAAGGCTTTCCATCAACACCCTATTCAATAACTGCAACCCCATCTGCCCCGATCCTTCCACTACTTCCTCTATCCCCTTTCTCCACTCGTCTCTTCTCCAAAGCCCTTACCCCCATCCAATGTACTCTGCATTTTATTTTATTTTTTTCATGTCTCTCTTGCACCAAACAGGAAGCTCCGTGCAGGCAGGAATCTGTTTTATTCACTATTGAGCCTCTAGCACCTAGAACCATGCCTAACACCTAGTATTCATTCAATATACAATTTTTAATGGACACATAAATAGTTCTATGCTAAAAGCTACATAAGAGGGTTGCATAGATGCACTTTTGTCTTCTAGCACAGCAAAGATGCAAGACAAACTTGTAGCATAAGTGCAAAAGGACAGCAGAGGAAGAATAAACCAATAAAAGCAGATAGTAATATATTTGAATCGTTTTTTGTGTCAGCAAAGGTATGTTCTGAGGTAGGATGAAGAGGAGTCAATCATTAGAATTTAAACCTTGGAGGGAGTGAATATGTGGAATCCAAATCATTCAGCAAATGCCAGAGACTCTTAGAGCTGGAAGTTCTAGAGGGATGACAGATCAATGCTCGTATTTTGTTTGCAAGGAAACAGAACCCCGGGAAGGTAAAGTAATCCTCTCAAGACACGTAGCCAAGAAGTTACAACACTTAGTCTCAAACCTAAGTCTGACTTCTGAGTCCATGCTCTTTCACCCCAAAAAATCCAGTCTGCACAAATTCAGAGAACATATTGAGTTTCTAAGATTCATAGATTCTCCAATCAAGAATAATTTGGCATCTGAAAAACCTCACATACCAACACATTGCCACTGCATGCACAAATACATTGTACAATAGTACACTAGTTTACATACATTAATTTATTTAAAAACACTTTCCCAAATTCCAAGTCAAACTTTCTAGCTCTATAATCTATTATTTTCAGATCTGGTCATAAACCAGAGAAAAGGAAAGAGAGCCCTGGAATGAAAAGGAGGAATGGAAGAATGAGAAAAATGGAGAAAGGAAGGCAGAAATACAAGGAAAGCAGAAGGAAGAGAAAAAAAAATATGTACAGGATATTGACAACAATGCCTCTGGGAATGTCTTTGAATAGCTCTGCTATAACTTGTCTTTTTCCAGTATGAAATCATTTCCTTGGAGCTAATCACCAAAATAATTTAAGCTCGAGTACATATTTTCAAATGGACTATTTCTTTTCTTTTGCTTCTCAAAAGGTATTATCTGTATCTTACAATTAGTACTCCATAACACATATCTTTTCCCTAGTTATCTCATGTTTATAGATTTTGTTTCTCCAGCAAGAACATAAATTTGAGCAATTTATTTTTCTTATATCCACCATAATGCCCCAAATAATACCTTATAATGTAAACTATGAAGTCATCAGAGTCATTTACATCAGGTTTTACTCACTTAGTCAATAAACAAACATCTAAGCATCCACTCTGCATTAAGAGCTAAGGATACAGAGGGGAGATGACAGACCAGATTCCTGCCCTCAGGGAGCTTACCTCTGAGTGAGAGATTTAGCCGATACACCATTAAACAACCATGAATAATAAATACAGCTCTTAGGAGAGAGAGGACACTGAGATGGACTCAGGGCCCAGGGTGTGTGTCTGGGAGCTTGGGATGACAAGGATGGTAGGAAAGGCCTCCTGATGAGGTGGCAGTATTGCTGGGATCACAAGAGAATCAGTTTACTCCATGAGCTGGCAAAAGAGTGTTCTAGGCGGGGCAAAAGCCCTGAGACAGGAAAGTATTCATTCTAGACACTCTGAGACAGGCAGCAAGGCTGTCGGTGTTAAGTGCCACGTGAGATGAGCTTGAAGAAGCACAGAAGGCCAGAGCGTGCCAGCTCCTGTATGCTCTAGATTTTAAGAGAAATGAGAAGGTATTGAAGTTTTTTTAAATAAGGAAGCAACATGATAGAAAATATTAAATAGAGATACTGAATATCTTTCTAACACCCTGTAGGTACAATTAAATGGCATACATGTTCCAAGAATGGAGATTCGTTCCTCCCCAAGTCTACACCTCCTTCCCCAAAGCTCTTCCGCTGGTGAGCAAGCCATCCTAAGCCCATAGAAATATTAGGTAGTCAGTGCACAAACCCATTAGATCCAATACCTCTGCCCCACACCCTACTTTCTCCTCAAAGGAATCCTGCACTTAGCATGCTCCCTAATTCCCTTCTACCTATGATCTCTTCTCCAGTTAATTTCTCCTCAGAGACTTTTGTAGACGTGTGAGCTCACATCCATTATAATCCCTTAACTTTTTCAACTCCTTTACAATTATCTTTCTCTCTTTCTTAATTCCATTTGTGAGTTTCCATAAAGTGGTCACAATTAAACAGCATTAGATATGATAAAATTGAATTGCAAATAGGTAAGCCACAAGTATGGACGTAAAATTGAACATAATTGAAAAATCCAGTGTTGAGTCTCTAAAACTTCTAAAAATACTTAAAAAAAAAAAAACCCTTCAAAATTTCTCTCCATCTCCTCATTGTCCTCTAAGTAAACCTTCTTCCCCTCAAGCAGCAACATTAGAAACTGAAAATACATTTAATGCCATTGTTCTCTTTTGGCTAACTACTATAGTAACTGTCATGTTCTTTATACATTTCATGGCAAATATTTAGTTTCAGGTAGATAACAGGTTAACAGCCTTTGATGGATTACTGAATGAATGCAACCATCATTTATATCATCATTTCTACAGGAAAACTTGTTTCAAGTGACCAGATCCCAAACAAACCCAGGAACATAAAAATTGAGTTGCTGACTTCCTGCAACTTGTTTATTTGAAACATGGATAGTGTATGTGCCAAATCCAACAGAAAGAATTATCCACAGTCTTCTAGCATGGTTTATCTAAGTTAATTTTTTTAAAAAAGACTACATGTTCTTTTTAGAGATTTAAAGTTGGCCTTGGGAATTGGATGGGAATTTATACATAACAGGAGGCTGTTTCCAGCCCTGAGCCCCTTAGGAAGGAGAGAAATTACATAAGGGATGGAATATATATTATAATCTCATAGGCATGCTTAAGATTTTCCAAAATATCATCACCATTTCTGGGAAGGGAACTGGTAGAAGAGTGAGAAGCATTCCCTTTAAAACTTCTTAGCTAACTAGAAAATGAACAGTTCCAGCTTCAAAATGCTTCGTTCCTTTTTGATTACAGCAAAGAAATTTCCAAACAAATAAACTTCATTTCTAGATAGGGGAAAGAAAAGCCTTTACTGTTACAAGGTTCACTGCCACAACAGAAGATCAGTTAATCTAGAATTGTTTAAATTTTTCTAAATATTGATTTTGGAGGTAAAAGGTATTAACAAGGAATTGAGAGGTATGATTCTGTGAGTACTCACATTTAAAAGAGAGACAGATGCAACCAAAGAAACTTAAGGCCTAGCTTTCAATCAGGTTAGTATATCCACCTTGATACAAAGTAAAAAGAAAAAGTTCATATTTAAAACGTTATGAAGGATCAAAAATAGGAGCTTTCTTGTTAAATGAACTTGGGTCCGAAATCCATCCTCCCATTTTTCTGCCTCAATGTATTAGTTTTTATTTTTACAATTTAGAAAAAGTACTGCAGAAGCACTCAGTGCAGAATACATTTACTTGCAGGTTATTGTGAATAGTAAAAATAATAAAATTAATTAAATTACTCTGCACATTGCAATTAAACCCTTAAAATATGCTTGTTAACTTCAAAAATTATTTATAGGATGAAACTACTGGCCGCCCCTAAACTTTTCTTTCCAGTAAAACACCTAAGAGCCTGAATAGGGAACTGAAAACACGAGCACTTCCAGTCCAGTTCCTCCACACAAGGGAAAATTTCCCAGACTGCCTTACAAATTAATAAATGTCCCTGGAAACCCTGACTTAGTTTCACTTATCTTAAAAAAAAGTAGCTAAAAGGTCATTTTCAAACTTTAATAATAATAATATATGAAAAACAACAGACTCCCTGAATAGTTGCCCTAATCACACAGACTGCACTGTAAGCTTGGCCAACATCTATGCCCTTTAGCAAATAATTCCCTCTGCTCATCCTCTTTCCCTTCACAGTCATACTACATAAGGCTCCACATCACAGGGCATTCTTTAGGAAAGACCCAATACTAACCACTGCCAAAAAATAAAGAATGCAGGAATCAACAAATCGAGTCCCTTAAAATATACTTTTTAAAAGAAAAATATTTGAAAGGAGTCATGGAGCCACAAACTACCGATAACGTGCTTGAGGTCCCTGCAGAAGTACTTCACTGCCTTCTGTGATACTTGAATCACTGGGGAGGTAGTAACAGTTCTCTTCTATGGCCAGAATTTCCAATAGGCATTGAATGAATGGAGCTTATACCCTGTTCCATCAAAATGAGAACACAAAATTAAACCATAAGCCGTTCTGATGAATATTTGTTTACTCTTGTTTTACACAAAGTAGAGAAGTAGCTTTGAAAAGTTGCCATGGCCATGCTTTTCCTGAGCACTGGACTAAAACACTTCAGTAAATATAGAAATATACACACACACAAATGCAAATGTGGGTTCTCTCCCTTTCTAAAATACTGTATATGTGTGGATGACATATGCATGTGCAACTCTGTGTTTGTGTGTGTGTGTGTGTGTGGCATATGAACTAATTGAGAAGACAGCATGTTACCTATCTGGATGTTTGGTGACACATTCTCAGAGCCCACTGACGTTTTGGCAGACGGCTGCCATGACAGAATTTCAGGGTGCTTTTTAGGGGCTTTCTTATCTTTCCAAGGCTATCATGATAGATGGAAGCCTAGCTTCCTCTAGGGAAGAGTTAAGTGGGAATGACAACTGCTATAACACACTTTCAGAGTAAGAGCAATTCAGAGGTGAAATTCTGAGATGCAGTATCAGAAATATGCATATATTGCCAAAGAGACTGGCAACTAAGTTGGAAGGCCATTGATAGGCAAACTGATTCCTGATTAAGGTTCCCACCAGCCTTTCTAAAGTCCCTGAACCGTGAAGATAATAAGTCTTGAATAGTATTTAAGTAGGAGCTATAGGTAGATAAAAATTATTAGTTTCATTTAAATGTTTAAGCCACTGGAAACACCTATCCAATTTCTTTTGCAAGGATCTGATGGATGGCCACCGCACCCCTAGTGTCACCTCTAATTCATAACAGTGCTCAGATAGCATCCTTCATTAGATAAATTTGGTCAACGCAGAGCAATAGTGTTAATTCAGCTCCAACACATGTCTTTGTTACAGTTCTCATTTCAGTGTAGGCAACTCAGATAAGCTTATCACAGGGCTTCGAACTGACATTCTGTGGTGGCACAATAGACAATATTACCAAGAGAATCATTAATAAGCATCAAAATATATTACTTCCTTCAAAGATACTTTAAGTCCATAGTTTATAAGGCAAGAAGTAAAAGGAAAGCTCTTCCACTTCCCCGTGTAAGATTAAAATCTAATCAGAACATGTGCAGATTTATTCTCAAGAAATGCTACGTGAAATTTAGCTGGAGAAACCTAGTACCTCTATAGACACAAATTTTTTCTGAAGAGGGTAATCCACGTGAGCTTCTAATTGAAAAGTTCATCAGTAATGCTCTTTCTTGTTTGTTTTGCCTTGTTACTCAAAGGTTAAATCCATTTTGGATTTCATTTTGAATTAATGAAAATGATTTAATCTTAGAGCATTAGTAATCTCACTTTATTTAGGCCTATATTTAAAAAACTAGCTTGAGAGCCCTTTGCAAACAAGACCAGTCTCCACAGCAAAATGATACCCAATCTCTCTTTTCAGGCTATTTTCTAAAATCTGTGGGCCATGACTGTAGAATTCTTCACTCCCCAAATCACATTAACAATGTTTGACATGATGACAGAGAAAGCAAAAAGAATTCATTTCTGCCAAATAAGTACAGGCAACGCTTCTGTTTTTTGCAACCATTCTCCTCTTATTCCATTTTGGTAAATTTCTAAGGAATGTTTAAAATCTGTAAGACAGACCTTGGCTTAAGAGGTGGCCTCTCTGCCATTTTCATGGCTGATTTGAGACCCATTATGCACTCGATTCCGCATTGTGAAATCCAGGCTGGGGACAAATTTCTGCCTGTCATCTTAGGAAAGGCCAGGAGTTTTGCACCATCCTGTAGTGTGAAAACAGAAAATCAAAGCCAGGGTAGGGCTGCCTGCTTCTTTCCTAATCAGCTTGCTGCTTTTCTCAGGCACTCTTGGTTGTCACCATCTCAAGCTTAGAAGGGTAATTTAGTAGAATAAAATAGAGTTTAAACAATATCTCCCCAGGGAAAGTTCCTCCTTACACTTAAAATTGAATGCAAAAAGGTAATCAGTTAAGTAATCATTTGATGCTTGGCTAAGAACCATTGCATGGAGAACACATTTAGGAAGCACAAAATTCTTTTTTTTTTTTTTTAACCTGATAAGACCCCTAATCAGAAGCCAAGAGTCCCAGATATTTTCCTCCTATTGCTCATTCTGTTGCAGTGACAGCCCCATAAAACTATAGCTTATGGACTAAATTTGTTGCACCTCTCACCCCAACAGTATGATGTAAATTGCGAGATAAAAATATCTTACAAGAATTTTTTAAATTTTTAAACAGTTCACCGAAAATGACAGCATGCATAACTCTGTCAATGACCTCTCCTAATGTTAATTTCAGAAGACAAGTTTCCGTTGTAAATGTTTAATCAGTGTAGTCCCAGGAACCCAGAGCAGAAAACCTTATCTTCTCTCCCAACTTCTTTGCTTTGCAAGCTCTTTGCTAGCTCTGTCTCAGCTCCTTGCAAGCACTTTAGGCAAGCTCTGTAGGTTCTGAGCTAAACAAGAAGCCCTGTGGTTTGATTCCATTAGTCTGAGCCCTGGTCCGCTGCAAGCAAACTGCAGAATTTCTGCTTGCAAATCCTGGCAACCAGGTTCTAGACCAGCCACAAACACAGACTGTACACATAATTCAACACTGTTCTGCCCAAACCTTGCCTGAAGCCAGTCAACCACAGCAGAAAGCATCCTACCTTCCATCATGGTGGCAGAATTGCATTCCTTAATTTCCAAAGAGTCTGAAAAAATACAGGAGGATACGATTCCAGGTCCCAGCTAAGTCCTCACAACGCTGCTGCTGCTGTCGAGAGATCTGCTCTGTCCGATGCTGAAGCCAAAGGAGACAAGTGTTAACCCCAAAGATAGGCCATGGATGCTTGTGGTGCTGCTTCACCTACAGGCTCCCAGGAAGATGCTGCGAGAGAAAGGGAGAGGAACAGCAAGCCGGCCAAGCTGCACCGCCTGCGCTGCCTCGGCCAATCCCTTCAGCTCTGGACCGCGTCACATGGTAGCCAGCCTGCATCTCCTGACACAATACCCCCGGAGAGCACACAGAACCTATTTCCCGTCCCCATTCCCCTCCACCCCCATCCCCTCCTCTTGTCACCAAATGCACAGCCCCTTCCCCACCTGGTGACGCACTTCCCCCGCCCCTCCTCTTCGTCTTCTTAAGCCTATTGCAGCGTCTGGGTACCCGAGATTAATTATCAGACGCTGCCACCTTAACCGGGGACGCTGGCATGAAACGAGCACCTAAGCGGCTCGCTGCGGAGGAGACTTTCTTTTCTTTTTTCTTTTCTTTCTTTTTTTTTTTTTAAGAAAAACTTCTTAATTATTCCGTGCAGCCTGAAGTCTTGGCTACACACTTTCAAGCTCCCATTGCTATCTCCCTTTGCCCTGAAGGAATTCCAAATGTCAGTTATCTGTGGCCTCCGCACACATCTGTGACCCTCGCGCTCTCTCTCTGCCTCTCTCTCTCTCTCTCTCATTCAGGAGAGAAAAATCAATCCGGCTGACGTCACGTCATAAACAATTATCCCCAAAAGGATGATGCAGAAGAAATATCACCCCAGTTGCCTTCAAAAGAGCCAGAGAATTAATCGCGCATGACACGCCGAAGGGCTGGGAACTGTCATTAAAACAAAGAAACAAAAGAACCCACCCGAGTGGGGCTCTGGAATCGCACTGGCAACGCTTGAGATAATTTCTGGGGCGGGAGGCGGGAGAGAGGGGAGCAGGCGGGGAGGGAGGCCTCAGCCCGACGGAAGCCAGCTGTGCGCGCCGCTTCCTCCCACTCGGACCTGGGCCGCCGGCCGCCGACCAGACCGCGCGGCGCAGCTCCACTCGGCGTTCGAATCCCGCCGCCGGCGCGTCCTCGGGCCCAGCGCACACGTGAGCCACCGCGCCGCCCACGGCAGTCCCTGTAGAAACCAACTTTCTTCTCAATGACACCTTTCTCGCCAAGCGCCTCTAGCATCCGTAGTCGCCGTTAAGCCCATTCGTTCATTCCTGTGGGAATCCGGCGGGAGATAAACGTGCCGGGTTCCGGCCCGAGGGGTGGGTGGAGCCCAGGGTTACGCAGCTTCCAGGGATGGGGTCGGGGCGCCGTGCTATTTAAGTGGAAAGGGTTATGACACCCCAGCTGCTTGGGTTGAGACTGTCACCCGACTGGTCCCTGGGGATCCAGGAGCCGTTAAGAGGGCTCCAAGCCCCGGGGTCTGGCTGTCCTCGTTTCCTTTCAAGCAGACTTAGCCCTCAGAGGGCCAAGGAAGGAGAGGGCAGGAGGAGTTTAGGAGGCAAGAGGAAAAAGAAAGGAGATGGGCAGGGGAGGAAAGTCCTCTCTAGAACCCTAGGCGACAACATCCGGCAACGTGACTGAAAGGCCACTACATCACAGAACATTTCTGAGCATCGAATGAAATAATTTTAAGAAGTATGATGCATTAGACCATCAAGGTTGAGTCTCTAATACTATTATTAATTATTTATAGTATAAATATACCCATGAACTTTTGATATTGCCCAGCCCTTGTCATAGTCTAGTTCTTTCTATGAGAGCAAATATGAGGTATTGGTGGCTGAGAACTACTGAAGAAAATATAACTAAAGGAGCTAACTGAAGTACCATATTAACAGATGAAAAAAATTCAGTTCCTTAGCAACTTAGAAGTTTTGAAAAACTCATTGTTCTCCCTACGGACACATACTTCAATGGCCTTGAAATTTCAAAATGAAACTCTCCAGGGAGATACATGCTTGTGCCTTATTCTGTATATCTATGAGGTAGTTGAATTTTAAAAGAGGAAAGAATTCCAAAGTAAAACCTGTCTTGAGTATAACTTACACTGCTCTGAAGACTACAAGGGTATTATAGCAAAAATCAGATCGATTAGTGTGGGAGAATTTAGCCAAATGTTTTGTAATGGTTAAGAACATGGATAGATATTGGTGTCAAACAGACTGGGGTCAAGTTCTGTCTCTGCCACTTCATGAGCTCTAGTGACCCTGTACAAGTTATGTAATTCTCTGTGACTCACAGCTCCCTTATCTGCGAAATGAAGATAATAGTACCAAGTTCATAGGACTATAAATAGTACTAATAACAAATCTTTATTAATGGCTTACTGTGTGCTAAGCAGTGTTCTAAATACTTTGCCAGTAAATTACTTAGCATTGTGTCTGGAGCATAATATACCCTCCGTGTTGGCTTTTTAATATTAGTATTATTACCACCAAAGGGCTTCCAGAGGCATCAAAGAAGTCTGCAGCCAACTCAGAGTTATACCACATGCACAGAGAACAGCTCAGTGAAAGATTAGGTGATGCATCCAGAGGTGTAACATGTCAGAGACTGCTCTGTAAAAGAGTGGTTACTAAATAAGATAGGGAGCTCTAAAGTAAAAAATTGACTCAGTATAAAATCTGGAGGTAAGTGTAAGCACTGAAGTGTAGGGCTAGGCAACATTGTCAAAGGTGTAAGGGGAGAGAAGAGCCAGGGAAACCCAGGCTGCCTGGCTTTTCTCACCCAATGTAAGTTTTACAGTGTGTTAGAGCAAACCTCTCAGATAGGTTCAATGTGGGCACACGTCAGTTTTGTTTTCGACTTGGAGCAAAGCAACTAGCCAGAGACAGAAAGATGGTTCAAAGATTCTTTTGGTCACTGGGGTGGTTATAGAAAAAAGAAAAGTGTCTCGTTAGGATTGTTAGAGAAGGAACATGAAAGGGATGTGTAGTTAAAGGTTATAAGGCCAGTAACAAGACTGGTTGAACTTTATGCAACTTTATCAAAAAAAATGTTATCAATTATAAAAGCATCCGATGAACAAAGTTCTGCTTCAAATAAAAAACTGCTCAAGTATGTTATCAGAAAAGTTTAAGCATTCTAATTTTTTCTCATAGGTTTTTTTGGGGAAAAAAATTGTTTTCTCAAGAACAAAGACAGTACTTTAGACTGTAACCCCAATTTCATCCCTTCCTAGGATAGTTTTTACTTACCAACAAGAAGGAGAATTTATAGCTGCTATAATAATGGAATACTTTTTTCAAGTCTTAAATGGAAGTCAAAGGATCTGTGGAAAAGATCAGTCAAATTACTGACTTGCACCAAAGTACAGGGACTTCCCAGGAGTCTAATCCAGGAGAGCGAGTGTGTGCCCAGATCACACCAGGCTCTCAGAGAGTGCCTGAGATTTGTCCAAGACCAAAAACTTAACTGCTGAAGTCACTAGACATTTAATTTTTTTTCTGAGGTATTTGTATGCTAATGATGCCCTATTACACATTGTTTTTTTACAAATCCTATTATATTTAACTATGCACATTGAATTTCTTCACTATATCCCGATTGTCATGTGTGTGTGGAAAATCAGCTCATATCTCAGAAGGAGGAAGAAAATAATGAGAACTGAGTCACAAATGAAGAAGGAAACAAAATTAACACAGAAGGAAAGTTTAAAAAATGGATCCAGATATGTATCTCCAGGACAGTGATCTCAGAACGACATTGACTCTGTCCCTCTTGCTATCCCTGCTGAGGCAGTTCCATGAATGTAGAAAGGAAAATATTGTCCAAGCCCTGGAAATCAGCAAGGGTCCCACTTAGAGAATTAGATTTCCATAGGATGAAATAGGTGAGGAGCAGAAAATATATATACCCATGCTCAGAATGTTTATACTCTTTGTTAAAAGGAAAAACTCCAACTGGAACTGACATGGGCAAAGAAGGGGTCTATTTGGGTAGCTCACAATATGTGAAGCACTGCACAGCTGAGGGAAAGCAGGAATTCAGTCCTCCAGGAAATGTTGTGACCAGAACCAAGTACTTACAAGTCTGTTTCTCCCAGCACATCAGCTTCTTTTTGCTGCCTAGTTTTTCTCCCTGTGATCAGAGAGCTGGCCATTTAAATCCTTTAAGCTCACAGCTTGACTATCTAAGATCTACTTCAAAAAACTCTGATTGACTCTGGCTTGGATCACTGTTCCACCTTTGAACCCATTAACGAGGCCAGGTTGATGAGGTCTCATGATAGATTTATTCAAACCAAAATTTACATTGGACTTAGTCACATGCCCACTACTGAGACTACACATGGGAGAGAGATAGGCAAGTTTCTGTGACAAACAACCTTTAATAATATGAACCCCTAATATGGTTGGAGGGGTAGAAGAGACATTGGTGAAGAAAGAGAGGGAACGATTACCAGAACAAATATGGGGAGAGCAACTATGAAACAAAAGCTGTCCATCACGTAGACATTACTCAGTACACCTAAGATAAAATTTACAGAAGGATTCATGGTGGCAGAGGGACTCAGAATGCTATACTCAATCCCATTAGGTATATCAGAGAGGTTATTTGTATATTCTCACTCACTATATCCAGAGAGAAACTTGCACACCCTATCCTCTTCCTAACTGTGGGGAAGGAGGGCAGAAAAGGGGAGAGCTGACCCTACATGTTGACCCACGGACACCAAAGACATGCCCTGAAATGTTTGCCACCCATTGGTCCAACACTGCCCCGAGAACTAATACTGCAGGAACCTCAACCAGTACTGCAGGAACTTCTATCAGCCGGGAGTACTGCTTTATCTAGACCTACATTGACAAAGATAAGTGGTAAAGATTGAATACACTAGTAGAATCAGCAGTTTCAAACGAGGGAGAAGGTAAACAAGTATAGCTCACTGAAGCAGAGGAAACACCCTCACTGAAAGCAGGGGAAATGTAGAAAACTGGAGAGGCATTTATTAAAAAATCAATTTTTTACTTTTGATACAATTTCAGGGATATAGCAGCAGTAAGTAAGAGCAGACTGCTATGATAAAAGAGCATACTGAGGGCCAGAAAGAGAGCATGGAAGTAATAAGAATATTCTTATTAAAATTTTTAAATGTTATAGTTATAATCAAAGATATGATGGATACTGCCGGCAGGAAATATTGACAGGCCTGGTGGTAATGTGCTTGAAATATAGACCCACAACAGCATTAACTGGCCCAAGCACAATGGTATTCTTTTTCTCTTTGCAGAATCATTTAACTTAGGTATAACTTTAACAGTTCAAGAAACTAGCGAAAGAGATAAAGCTCTGAAAGTCACTTATGAATTATGAAATCTGACAAAAATAGTTAAAAAGTAGCCCAATCTTGCTTCTGAATATCGATGCAAATCTCTTAAATAAAATAACAGCAGACAGAATCCACCTTTTCTAAAACATTATATGTATTTATATATAATTATATATATAATGTTAGACTTTATTCTAGAAGAAAAAGTCGTTCAACATTAAGAAATCTAATAACTCTTATTCACAATTAAGCTATTGAAAAGAAAATTATGTTATTATCCCCACAGTTGCTGAGAAGATATCTGATAAATTTCAACTTGTATCACTCATTAAATAAATAAAAACCTATTAACAAAGAAAGAGATAAAAAGTTCCCTACTATGATGAGATAAACAAATCCCTTCCCCACATCTGTCATCTTGTTAAACGGAGACATGTTGAAAACAATCTTCATTAAAATCAGAAACAAGACTTAGATCATGCTTGTTATTTAATACTGTTCTATGGATGCTAGCCAAAAAATTAGGAATAAAAGGTATACAACTGTGTCAGAGATAGTGATATGTATTCATCACAGCATTTTCTCTATCTAGATACACAGGAAGACTGCATTTGTTGGCTTTCTGCTGCATTTGTTGCATCTGGGTGGAGTTATATGACTGAATAAGGCCATGGAAATTTCCAGGCCTGGCCTTTACAGACATCCTACATACTCTCCATACCTTTTTTTCCCAAATGGGAGAGACCTACTTGATCCTCATTAGACTTCTTTTTTAATTATTACTTTTTTTTAACATCTTTATTGGAGTATAACTGCTTTACAATGGTGAGTTAGTTCTGCTTTATAACAAAGTGAATCAGTTATACATACACATATATCCCCATATCTCTTCCCTCTGCGTCTCTCCCCCCCCCCACCCTCCTTATCCCACCCCTCTTGGTGGTCACAAAGCACCGAGCTGATCTCCCTGTGCTATATGGCTGCTTCCCACTAGCTATCTATTTTACGTTTGGTAGTGTATATATGTCCATGCCACTCTCTCACTTTGTCCCAGCTTACCCTTCCCCCTCCCCATATCCTCAAGTCCATGCTCTAGTAGGTCTGTGTCTTTATTCCCGTCTTGCTCCTATGTTCTTCATGACTTTTTTTTTCCCTTAGATTCCATATATATGTGTTAGCGTACAGTATTTGTTTTTCTCTTTCTGACTTACTTCACTCTATATGACAGACTCTAGGTCCATCCACCTCACTACAAATAACTCAATTTCGTTTCTTTTTATGGCTGAGTAATATTCCATTGTATATATGTGCCACATCTTCTTTATCCACTCATCTGTTGATGGGCACTTAGGTTGGTTCCATGTCCTGGCTATTGTAAATAGAGCTGCAATGAACATTGTGGTACATGACTCTTTTTGAATTATGGTTTCCTCAGGGTATATGCCCAGTAGTGGGATTGCTGGGTCGTTTGGTAGTTCTATTTTCAGTTTTTTAAGGAACCTCCATACTGTTCCCCATAGTGCTGTATCAATTTATGTTCCCACCAACAGTGCAAGAGGGTTCCCTTTTCTCCACACCCTCTCCAGCATTTATTGTTTCTAGATTTTTTGATAGTGGCCATTCTGACCAGTATGAGATGATATCTCATTGTAGTTTTGATTTGCATTTCTCTAATGATTCATGATGTTGAGCATTCTTTCATGTCTTTGTTGGCAATCTGTATATCTTCTTTGGAGAAATGTCTATTTAGGTCTTCTGCCCATTTTTGGATTGGGTTGTTTGTTTTTGATATTGAGCTGCGTGAGCTGCTTGTAAATTTTGGAGATTAACCCTTTGTCAGTTGCTTCATTTGCTAATATTTTCTCCCATTCTGAGGGTTGTCTTTCTGCCTTGTTTATGCTTTCCTTTGCTCTGCAAAACTTTTAAGTTTCATTAGGTCACATTTGTTTATTTTTGTTTTTATTTCCATTTCTCTAGGAGGTGGGTCAAAAAGGATCTTTCTGTGATTTAAGTCATAGAGTGTTCTGCCTAAGTTTTCCTCTAAGAGTTTGATAGTGTCTGGTCTTACATTTAGATCTTTAATCCATTTTGAGTTTATTTTTGTGTATGGTGTTAGAGAGTGTTCTAATTTCATTCTTTTACATGAAGCTGTCCAGTTTTTACAGCACCACTTATTGAAGAGGCTGTCTTTTCTCCACTGTATATTCTTTCCTCCTTTATCAAAGATAAGGTGACCATATGTGTGTAGGTTTATCTCTGGGCTTTCTATCCTGTTCCATTGATCTATATTTCTGTTTTTGTGCCAGTACCATACTGTCTTGATTACTGTAGCTTTGTAGTATAGTCTGAAGTCCAGGAGCCTGATTCCTCCAGCACTGTTTTTCTGTCTCAAGATTGCTTTGTCTATTCGGGTCCTTCATGTTTCTATACAAATTGTGAAATTTTTCGTTCTAGTTCTGTGAAAAATGCCAGTGGTAGTTTGATAGGGATTGCATTGAATCTGTAGATTGCTTTGGGTAGTATAGTCATTTTCACAATGTTGACTCTTCCAATCCAAGAACATGGTATATCTCTCCATCTGTCTGTATCATCCTTAATTTCTTCCATCAGTGCCTTATAATTTTCTGTATACAAGTGTTTTGTCTCCTTTGATAGGTTTATTCCTAGCTATTTTATTCTTTTTGTTGCAATGGTAAATGGGAGTTTCTTTCTTAATTTCACTTTCAGATTTTTCATCATTAGTTTATAGCAATGCAAGAGTGTTCTGTGCATTAATCTTGTATCCTGCTACTTTACCAAATTCATTGATTAGCTCTAGTAGTTTTCTGGTAGCATCCTTAGGATTCTCTATGTATAGTGTCATATAATCTGCAAACAGTGACTGCTTAACTTCTTCTTTTCTGATTTGGATTCCTTTTATTTCTTTTTCTTCTCTGATTGCTGTGGCTAAAACTTCCAAACCTATGTTGAATAATAGTCGTGAGAGTGGGCAACCTTGTCTTGTTCCTGATCTTAGTGTAAATGGTTTCAGTTTTTCACAATTGAGAACAATGTTGGCTGTGGGTTTGTCGTATATGGCCTTTACTATGTTGAGGTATGTTCCCTCTATGCCTACTTTCTGCAGGGTTTTTATCATAAATGGGTGTTGAATTTTGTCAGAAGCTTTCTCTGCAGCTATTGAGATGATCATATGGTTTTTCTCCTTCAATTTTTTAATATGGTGTATCACATTGATTGATTTGCATATAATGAAGAATCCTGTATTCCTGGTATAAACCCCACTTGATCATGGTGTATGATCCTTTTAATGTGCTGTTGGATTCTGTTTGCTAGTATTTTGTTGAGGATTTGTGCATCTATGTTCATCAGTGATATTGGTCTGTAGTTTTCTTTTTTTGTGACATCTTTGGTTTTGGTATCAGGGTGATGGTGGCCTCGTAGAATGGATTTGGGAGTGTTCCTCCTGCAGTTATATTTTGGAAGGATTTGAGAATGATAGGTGTTAGCTCTTCTCTAAATGTTTGATAGAATTCGCCTGTGAAGCCATCTGGTCCTGGACTTTTGTTTGTTGGAAGATTTTTAATCCCAGTTTCAATTTCAGTGCTTGTGATTGGCCTGTTCATATTTTCTATTTCTTCCTGGTTCAGTCTCAGAAGGTTGTGCATTTCTAAGAATTTGTCTATTTCTTCCAGGTTGTCCATTTTATTGGCATATAGCTGCTTGAAGTAATCTCTCATGATCCTTGTTTTTCTGCAGTGTCAGTTGTTACTTCCCCTTTTTCATTTCTCATTCTATTGATTTGAGTCCTCTCCCTTTTTTTCTTGATGATTCTGGCTAATGGTTTATCAATCTTGTTTATCTTCTCAAAGAATTAGCTTTTAGTTTTATTGATCTTTGCTGTCATTTCCTTCATTTCTTTTTCGTATATTTCTGATCTGAGCTTTATGGTTTCTTTTTTTCTGATGACTTTGGGGTTTTCTTGTTCTTCTTTCTCTAATTGGTTTAGATGTAAGGTTACATTGTTTATTTGAGATGTTTCTTGTTACTTAAGGTAGGATTGTATTGCTATAAACTCCCCTCTTAGAACTGCTTTTGCTGCATCCCATATGTTTTGGGTTGTTGTGTTTTTCTTGTCATTTGTTTCTAGGAATTTTTTGATTTCCTCTTTGATTTCTTCAGTGATCTCTTGGTTATTAAGTAGTGCATTGTTTAGCCTCCATGTGTTTGTATTTTTTACAGATTTATTCCTGTAATTGATATCTAGTCTCATAGCATTGTGGTCGGAAAAGATACTTGATGCGATTTCAATTTCCTTAAATTTACCAAGACTTGATTTGTGACCCAAGATATGATCTATCCTGGAGAATGTTCCATGAGCACTTGAGAAGAAAGTATATTCTGTTGTTTTTGGATGGAATGTCCTATAAATATCAATTAAGTCCATCTTGATTAATGCATCATTTAAAGCTTGTGTTTCCTCATTTATTTTCATTTTGGATGATCTGTCCATTGGTGAAAGTAGGGTGTTAAAGTCACCTACTATGATTGTGTTACTGTTGATTTCCCCTTTTATGGCTGTTAGTATTTGCCTTATGTATTGAGGTGCTCCTGTGTTGGGTGTATAAATATTTACAATTGTTATATCTTCTTCTTGGCTTGATCCCTTGATCATTATGTAGTGTCCTACTTTATCTCTTGTAATAATCTTTGTTTTAAAGTCTATTTTGCCTGATACGAGAATTGCTACTCCAGCTTTCTTTTGATTTCCATTTTCATGGAATATATTTTTCCATCCCCTCACTTTCAGTCTGTATGTATCCCTAGGTCTGAAATGGGTCTCTTGTAGGCAGCATATATACAGATCTTGTTTTGGTATCTATTCAGCCAGTCTATGTCTTTTGGTTGGAGCATTTAATCAGTTTACATTTAAGGTAATTCTTGATATGTATGTTCCTATTACCATTTTCTTAATTGTTTTGGGTTTTTTATTGTATGTCTTTCCCTTCTCTTGTGTTTCCTGCCTAGAGAATTTCCTTTAGCATTTGTTGTAAAGCTGGTTTGGTAGTGCTGGATTCTCTTAGCTTTTGCTTTTCTGTAAAGGTTTTAATTTCTCCATCAAATCTGAATGAGATCCTTGGTGTGTAGAGTAATCTTGGTTGTAGGTTTTTGCCTTTTATCACTTTCAATATGTCCTGCCACTCCCTTCTGGCTTGCAGAGTTTCTGCTGAAAGGTCAGCTGTTAACCTTATGGGGGTTCCCTTGTGTGTTATTTGTTGTTTTTCCCTTGCTGCTTTTAATATTTTTTCTTTGTATTTAATTTTGATAGTTTGGTTAATATGTGTCTTGGCATGTTTATCCTTGGATTTATCCTGTATGGGACTGTCTGTGCTTCCTGGACTTGATTCACTATTTCCTTTCCCATTTTAGGGAAGTTTTCAACTATAATCTCTTCAAATATTTTCTCAGTCCCTTTCTTTTTCTCTTCTTCTACTGGGACCCCTATGATTTGAATGTTGGTGCATTTAATGTTGTCTCAGAGGTCTCTAAGACTGTCCTCAATTCGTTTCATTCTGTTTTGTTTATTCTGCTCTGCAGTAGTTATTTCCACTATTTTATCTTTCAGGTCACTTATCCGTTCTTCTGCCTCAGTTATTCTGCTATTGATTCCTTCTAGAGAATTTTTAATTTCATTTATTTTGTTGTTCATAACTGTTTGTTTGCTCTTTAGTTCTTCTAGGTCCTTGCTAAACGTTTCTTGTATTTTCTCCATTCTATTTCCCAGATTTTGGATCATCTTTACTATCATTATTCTAAATTCTTTTTCAGGTAGACTGCCTATTTCCTCTTCATTTGTTAGGTCTGGTGGGTTTTTATCTTGCTCCTTCATCTGCTGTGTGTTTCTCTGTCTTCTCATTTTGCTTAACTTACTGTGTTTGGGGTCTCCTTTTTGCAGGCTGCAGGTTTGTAGTTCCTGTTGTTTTTGGTGTCTTCCCCCAGTGGCTAAGGTTGGTTCAGTGAGTTGTGTAAGCTTCCTGGTGGAGGAGACTAGTGCCTGTGTTCTAGTGGATGAGGCTGGATCTTGTCTTTCTGGTGGGCAGGTCCACGTCTGGTGATGTGTTTTGGGGTTTCTGTGGCCTTATTATGATTTTAGGCAGCCTCTCTGTTAATGGGTGGGGTTGTGTTCCTGTCTTGCTAGATGTTTGGCATAGGGTGTCCAGCACTGTAGCTTGCTCATTGTTCAGTGGAGCTGGGTCTTGGTGTTGAAACAGAGATCTCTGGGAGATTTTCACCATTTGATATTATGTGGAGCTCGGAGGTCTCTTGTGGACCAATGTCCTGAACTTGGCTCTCCCATCTCAGAGGCAGAGCCCTGATGCCTGGCTGGAGCATCAAGAGCCTGTGATCCACACGGCTCAGAATAAAAGGGAGAAAAAGAAAAAGAAAGAAAGAAGGAAGAAGATTAAATAAAATAAAATAAAGTTATTAGAATAAAAAAATAATTATTAAAATTTTTTTAAGTAATTAAAGAAAAAAAAAGAAAGAAAGAAGAGAGCAACCAAACCACAGAACAAATCCACCAATGATAACAAGTGCTAAAAACTATACTAAAACAACAACAAATGGACAGAGAGAATTCTAGGACAAATGGGAAAAGCAAAGCTATACAGACAAAATCACACACAGAAGCATACACATACACACTCACAAAAAGAGGAAAAGGGAAATATATACATATATTGTTGCTTCCAAAGTCCACATCCTCAATTTGGGATGATTCGTTGTCTATTCAGGTATTCCACAGATGCAGGGTATCAGGTTTCTTGTGGAGATTTAATCCGCTGCTCCTGAGGCTGCTGGGAGAAATTTCCCTTTCTCTTCTTTGTTCGCACAAATCCCGGGGTTCGGCATTAGATTTGGCCCCGTCTCTGTGTGTAGGTTGCCTGAGGGCATCTGTTCTTCGCTCAGACAGGAGGGGGTTAAAGGAGCAGCTGATTCAGGGGCTCTGACTCACTCAGGCTGGGGGGAGGGAGGGGTACGGAATGCGGGGCGAGCCTGCGGTTGCAGAGACTGGAGTGACATTGCACCAGCCTGAGGCGGGCCGTGTGTTCTTCATTAGACTTTGAATGTGCAAGAAATAAACTTGCATTATGTTAATTTCTATACTATGAATATACATTATATATATGTGAATATTTACATATTGTTTGCACATTATATGTGTGAATAATCTTTTATCAATGATTTATCCAAAAGTATATATTTTTAAAAGAGCTAGAGGAAGAGTAATCCAAGCTTAGGACCCTCCAGGTGTAGAGGCCATCAGAAGGGAGAGAACACTGAGCAGCGCTATGGCAGTCGGCCAGAACAAGCACGTTACACAAGGTGGCCAAAGGGGGCAAGAAGAAAGTGGTTGACCCATTTTCTAAGAAAGATTTGTATGATGTGAAAGCACCAGCTATGTTCAATATAAGAAATATTGGGAAAACACTAATCATGAGAACTCAAGCAACCAAAATTGCATCTGATGACCTCAAGGGTCATGTTTTTGAAGTGAACCTTGCTGATCTGCAGAGTGATGAAGTTGCATTTAGAAAATTCAAGCTAATTATTGAGGATGTTCAGGGCAAAAACTGCCTAACTAATTTCCATTGCATGGGTCTTACCTGTGACAAAATGTGCTCCATGGTCAAAAATGGCAGAACATGATTGAAGTTCATGTTGATATGAAGACTACCCATGGTTATTTGCTTCATCTATTCTGTGTGCATTTTACTAAAAAATGCAACAATCAGATTCAGAAGAACTCTTATGCCCAGCACCGACAGTTCCTCCTAATCTGGAAGAAGATGATGGAAATCATGACCCAAGAGGAGCAGACAAATAAATGACTTGAAAGAGGTGGTCAATAAATTGATTCCAGACAGCACTGGAAAAGGCATAGGAAAGGCTTGCCAATATATTTATCTGCTCCATGATTCTTTGTTAGAAAAGTAAAAATGCTGAAGAAGCCCAAATTTGAATTGGGAAAACTCTGGAGCTTCATGGTGAAGGTGATAGTTCTTGGAAAAGCTACTGGACATAAGACAGGTGTTAAGGTCGAATGAGCTGATGGATATGAGTCACCAGTCCAAGAATCTGTTTAAAATTCAGACTTTTAATGGTGACAAATAAAAGAGCTTATTTGTGATTTTTTTTATAAAAGGGAAAGAACTAGGTATGTTCTAGAATCTAAAACTGCTCTGTCTAATACAGTAGTCACTACTACATGTGCCTCTTTCACAATTGAAATGTGTCTAGTCTGATAGAAAACAAACTTACGGTTACCAAATGGGAAAGCTGGTGGTGGGGGGGAGGGATAAATTAGGGTTTTGAGATTAACATATACACACTACTATATATATAATAGATAACCAACAAGGACCCACTGTATAACATAGGGAACTATACTCAATATCTTGCAATAACCTATAATGGAAAAGAATCTAAAAAGGAATATATATGTAAATATATAGAGAGAATATATATATTTTATGTTCATATATATAAAACAATGTACATATATATATATATAACACTGAATCAACTTGCTGTACACCTGAAACTAATACAACATTGTAAATCAACTATATTTCAATAAAAATTAAAAATAAATGTGCCTCGTGTGAATTGAGATGTGATGTAAGTGTAAAATGCACACCGGATTTTAAAGAGAGTACAAAACAAAGAGAAACTAAAATATCTCATTAATAATTTTTATAGTGATTATATGTTGAAATGATAATATTTTTATACATTTGGTTAGATAAAATATTAGTAAATTAATTTCACTTGTTTCTCCATAGTGTGTGAACTTGAAAATTTTAAATTATACCTGTGCTTCAGTTTTGTGGCTCACATTATATTTCTATTGGACAGGGCTCTTCTAGAGACTGACAGAAAGTCAGGCTAACAAACATTGGCATAAGCAGGAGATGGGTTAATTTAAGAGGTTATGTGTTAAGGGTGTATGTCACTACCACATTCACATTTCTTCATTTCTTCATCCAACAAAGAAATGTTAAAAATTATCTATGCCCAGGCACTGTGTCAAGTTTGGGGACACAAAGATGAAAGAGGCATAAACCTTTCAAGAAACCTCTAGCACAGGGGAGGAGACAGATGAGCAAACCAAGAATTACAATATATCCATTTATGAATGTTCAGCGCTAAGGCGACATGAGGAGGGACACCTGGGGTAGAGGAGAGGCAGAGAAAGCTCTCAAGAAGAGTTACCACTTGAGCTGTCTTTCAAGGGCAAGTAAGATACTCTTACAGACCCACCCTTATCCAGCCCTATCCCATCCTTTCTCTCCAAGTTCAATTTCTCCTCTGATAGCCCTTTCAGTGTTCTGTCTAGATGTTCTGTTCAATGGTTGACAAAAATGCCCATAGTCAAACTTCAGCATCAACTTGCTTAAACTCAACCCTAGTTTTCCTTTAGTGACATATTTTCTCTTTCCTCCATGTCCACTCTACTGGAGACCATCTCCCTCTCCCATGCCCTACCCTTCACCTCAACTCACTAGGTGAAGAGGGGTTGGCATTTTCTTAGTTCCCCATTTCGGCTTCGTGTCAATCATTTGCTGCCATTGCCAAAAACAGCTTCTAGGTCCATCCTGCCTGCCTGACCCCACTTTAGTTGTTTTTCTTTTTGTCAACCCCAGATCAACTCCAGGTCAAACTTTCCTCTATGTCTTCAGCAACTGTGTCACAGTCCTCCTCTTTATCTCACTACCTGTCCTTATTATTCATGACTTCAGCATCCCTTCCATCATCCAGCATATCTATTTCACAGTTCCTTGACTTTCTCAAGTCTGATGACCTTAATTCCCTTAATTTCCATTGTATCTTAGTCACTAAAAGTATAGCCATATTTTGGACCTCATCTTTGTTTATTTTTATTCTTTCACACTGTATATTTCCCTAACCCCTAAACTATGTATCTACCGTTCCCCACCCTCCACATACCATACGTATGTCTTAACACCTCCTGAATCTGCTTTTGTTTCTTATTGTGATCCCTAGGGCTGTGATGCTTCCTTATTCTCTTCTCATAGTCTTGGGAGTAAAATCTGTGATGAGGTAAGAGGAGGGTTTCTAGAAAGCAATCCCTCCCTCAAAACTCAATAATATCTGCTCTAGTCATTTTCCACTGGCACTCACCTGTCATGCCTACTTTTATCTTGATAAATGTCATCCTTTCTTCAAGGTCAAACTCAAATTCCCTCCAGGAAACAAAGCACATGGATCTTTTCTTCTTTAACTCCTACTACATGAACCAAATCAACTTTTGATTATATAGCTTAAGTCATCTCCAGATTATTTCTTATCTATTAGTCATTGCCCCAACAGAAATCTATAAGAAAAGGACCATACATTCTATTTCTTTGGCATTTCCTACCCAAAGAACACAATGCTGGATGTATAATTGTTGCTTAATTATTTGATAAACAAATATATCATTTTTTATTTTGCTATGTAAATCCAGTAACAAAACATTCTGCTTATTCTCATAATTTCTTTGGCCGTGAAAAAATTGAGGAGAAAATAAAACTTTCTTGTGTAATCTCCTCAGAGAGGTCCCACTGAAAATCCCAGTGGTAATATAAGCCTGGCAACTACTTCCCAGATTGGATCCAGAAGCCATACCTGGTTATGTGGGGTTGTTATTAGAGCAATCAGAAGCGGAAACCACAGAGCACCATGATAACAGCCAGAGTTTATGAAGCATCTCATAGCATTCTATATTTTATTAAGTATTCTATAGGCAGTCTACTAAATGCTTTCTGATTATTATTTCATACAATTCCTCCAAACCTATGAGTTAGGTATTCTATTCCCATTTTACAGATGAGGAAATAAAGACTCAGAAGTAGTAAATGACTTGTCCAAGAGAACAGCAAGTATCAGAGTTGGGGTTTAAACTCACATCTGTCTGACTCTAAAGCCTATGACTTACCCTTAAAATTCAATGAGTATAATTTTGTTTTGTGAATATTAATTGGTTTGGGAGGAGGTCTAATATTCCTTATTTCCTCTGGTAATACAACTCCCTTCTTTGGGGAGAAATTCCCTTCTTCTTTCCACCATGCTCCATCATGAAGAAGAAATGGTTACTGTCATCTCTCAACATGATAATACCTCCCTACCCATAATGTTTAGTCAAGGGAGAGATATCTGCCCAAGCTGAGCCAACAATACCTGATTTCCCAGATCAGAACCCAAGCTGCCCCAATTAGAATTCTTCCCCCAAATTCAGGAAACTAAACCTGTGAGTGAGGAGTGTTTCCTGTTAGGTACTCAAACTATACGAATGTAAACCTGAAGCCATGGCATGTCCTTCACCTCCTGGAAGAAGACTGTGTGCAGGAGAGAATAAAACTGACATGGAGAGAGAGGGAGAGAGAGCCAGCCCTACTGCTTGTGAAACGTCCCCACTCACCTTTTCTCCCTTGCTGCTTCTGACCTTCCCATGGTGAGTGGAACCAATAACTTCCCCATTTTGCCCAAGCAAGTGCTTTCTGTCACTTGTAAAGGAGTCCTAAATGATTCAGCCCAACCCAGGAACTGCTGAAGGTCAAAAATCAGTAAAAGTAAGACTTATTAGCATAATGAAGAAGTAAATGAAATATTGGAAGCAAGAGACAAAGCCAAGAGGTTGCAAATCAGACAGCACGGAGAGTGGATTAGGGGTGAGAGACAATGGAATTAAAGCCACCTAAGATCATCTATCCTGGAAGAGCTCTGTGAGACCTGAAACTATTTTCTTTTTAAAGGTCACTAGCCAAAATAAGAGTCAGCGGGTCAGCTTAGTTCAAAGACATGGATGGAGTAAGAGCAATAATCAGAATTTCATAAGATAAAATTATTCCTTTTAAGAATTAAGCCCAAATAAAGCTACCTCCATCTTAAAAGAGCGTTTTTTACTGGTATTCACTACCTTCTTTTTAATGACAATTACAAACTAAATAAATCATATGTTAGACCCAAGGAAGGAATTAAAAGGAAATCAAAGACATTTGAATATGTAATATGTCATATTGGCTAAGAACTAAAGTTATACAGAATTTACTCATAGAAGAAAAAGAGGCTTGGCTCTTGGTAGACTTAATTTCACCAGGATGATGTGTTGAGGTTTAGAGTAGGTGAGAATCAGTCTTTGACAATGGACCAGACAGCCACACTAATATGGCTGAAAAAATAAACTTTCTCAGTCTACATTTTCATTTCAAAAATGTAGGTGCATGAGCTTAATTTCCTTACTGGGTTTACCTGGAGATCAGTGTCAAGGAGCAAGCTCTAAAATGTAAATAATTCATTGGTTCACTGAGTGGTTTTCCAAGCTACCACGGACTTTAGTGCCCTGACCTCTGGGAGAAAGGGGTGAAGGCTTGGATTGAAGCTTTTTTTAGCAAATCCTTTCCATTCAAAACCCATAAGCTTCTTGTCCTTGTCAGCAAGTGTCCAGAAGGTGCCTTGTCAATAGATCCCATTCGAGGGTAGCACAGCTGGGAGCTGACAGAAGTGGGAGGAGCCTTGGGAGCTTTTGCTACAATCTGGCCTGTGACATGAATTGAAAACTGCTTTGGTTTTTCAGCTGGAAGTAAATTACATTCCTTTGACTCACTTTCTGTTTTGTGATGTGCCTGTATGTGTACACAATATGTGTGGATTGGACATGTACATGCACACATACAAGTGTGTTTATCAGTTGAAACTGGGCAGTGTTTTCACATAGTGCATAGTCCAATAAAAATTGTTGAATCTCCAATTGCTTCCTGTGGGTTTTGTGATCATTGCCCAGAATAAGAGCCGGATCCAATCCAACTCGTTGCAGAATCTGCCACCAACACAGTCAAGTAGTATGATCAAAAATTGTTGAGGGCTGCTAATTTAAATGGATAAATGTGCACCCAAGGTATAATATTAATCTTTCAACTTTTTTTTGCTGAAGTCTTTAAAATTAGGGCATGGCTTAGGATTTACACACAAAAAAGAGATGCTTATACAATTGCTTTTTTTTTCTCTTTAAGAAAATCATTGTGCCTCCACTTAGTCACATCATTGGAAATAGGCCATGGTGAAGTGTTTCTACCATAAAAAGGACAGATTACTAAGTTCTCTAAATCCTATCACTTTTACAGTTGACAATTAAACCAAATTATTACACCCATAAAACGGAACAAGAGAAGGTCCTTGCTAAATAAATCATTTCAGTTTCAGCATTGCTTGATAAATAGTGATAGGGATATAAATTCTATTAAGTGAGAAACTCTACACTCTAAATTGGATACACATGGTGGACTTGAGAAATGAATTTGAGATGAGAAATATATTCGCTTTGTGAACCAAAGTAATATAGTGGTTGCTAAATTCATTAAAGCATTAGCTGATTATAATTCAGTGTGTTAATTTAATATTATGGGTGATAAGCTTTGCCCTAGTTCTAGTTATGATCTGTAATAAACCTGGATGTATATTTGTACCCCATTTTCAGGCTGTGCTTTTTTCAGTCCCTTTGAACTAACACTGTTGATACCTTTTATCTGCAGCCTCAACTGCACTTCTTATGAACCTCTTCTGACAAAAGCTGGAAAGAATGTTAGTAATTGCATTCATTCCTCCCAGCAGGTGAAGCCAAGAAGCATTTGTGTTTGCAGTGTGGTATCAGTGTACTGAGGGTCAACTCTGGATGCTTGAGTGCCCTCCATCATTTTATTCTGGTCCATATCCCTTATCTCCCTTTAGTTTTCCTCCCAGCTTCTTCAGAGGACCTGCTTATCAGGGGCTCTGGCACCTTTTCTGGTTTTACCAAACAATTTCTATGGTATCCATCTTCCACTTGCAGTTTTACATCACTGGACATAACTGCCACAGAGGCCAAGAGTATTGAATATAAACTGGCAATAGAGGATCACTCATTGTCTCAGTCTGAGTTTGTTCAAAAACATTGAGACATTGCAAGTATTGATGGGTGTAATTGATGTTTAATAATGAAGACAGGGCTTACACAAATATGGAAAGAGCCGCAGGATTATCAATCTGGATGGCTGAAGCTAGAGAATCAAGAAAGAGTCACAAATATCAGACTGAGGCAAAGGAATAAAGAAAGAAGCATACCTCTTATGGGGGGAGTTTTCAAACCAGTATGACTGCTAGGTGAAAGCTCTTGAAGAAGTCTTGAAGCCTACCACATGGGATTATAATAACTTTCTAAAAATTCGTTTGCTTTACTTTACCTTCCAAATCTCAAGAAAGTTGTTCTCATTGGAAAACTCTAATCCAGAACCATGTATGGAAGGAGATTTTAGGAAACATACTTTCCAGGCCTAAAAAGGGATTTTGAAGATACTGCTAAATTGACAACAAACAATCTAACAGAGTCAACCCCTTTGGAAATTTGACAACTATGCCCCATTCCATTTAACTGCATTTAACTCAATACGTAATATAAGGACATCATGCTTTTAATTAGCACAATGCAACCATCCTTTGACAATCAAAGACCAAAAATCTCTCTTCCCAAAGAGTAGACTCAAGTCTCGTTTATCATTTTAACTATCTTTAAATGATGCTTAACCCTCTTTAGCTAAGTCATACTTGCCCCATTGAAATCCTGTAATGCAAATGCTAATGCTGTATTAAAATATCTAATGTTAGGGCTTCCCTGGTGACGCAGTGGTTGAGAGTCTGCCTGCCGACACAGGGGACACGGGTTCGTGCCCCGGTCCGGGAAGATCCCACATGCCGCAGAGTGGCTATGCCCGTGAGCCATGGCCGCTGAGCCTGTGTGTCCGGAGCCTGTGCTCTGCAACGGGAGAGGCCACAGCAGTGAGAGGCCCGCGTACCGCCAAAAAAAAAAAATCTAATGTTAGATAATACAACATTAAGAGACAGAACAGATAAGAATAATTCATTAACGTATGTAAATATAAACAAATCAAAGCAATAAGGAAGACGAGTGTAATCATTACAGTTATTATTTCTACAAGTGATGATTTGGCCATAATTGGTATTTATATCTTTCTTATTCCACTAAACTTTCCTTAGCCTCTTTGTTTTCAATAAGTGGTTCAGTCGGTTGTGGTTCTTTGCTCAATGGAATTACTCAAATCTTCCTGAAGGATCTGTCATCAGCAGTCTTGTCTGTATTGGGTTTCTGTAGTTTCTCATTATCTTTTGCTAGAGGACATAAGAGTACTATGAAACACACCCATAGAACATTCTGGGTTATAGTCATGTCCTCTTTACTCCCATTTTGTAGTAGCAACATAATTTCCCCTTTATAATCAGAATGAATTACCCCACCTATTAGAGTAACACCCTCCTTTGCTATTGGTTCAGTGGCATGAGGTACCCATAGTGGCCAGATGGCACTGGTAGTTTCTACTTCATAATAACTATGTTGTGTCCCCTGATTCTAGGAATTAAGATCTTAAAGTAGCAAGTCCAAGTTATAATATTGGGAATAGAAAATTTGCTAGTGGATTTTTAGGGGTAATAATGAGAGAATCCAGTTCCATTTCCACCTGTAGTTCTTAAATCCATATATCCTGGTTATGGGTGAAATAACATCATATACTGATTGCTGATTCAAAGCATGTACAATATACTGAGGACATTTTCCCAGCCTTGCAAAGTTTGTCAAGCACCTAAAGCCCTCCATCTATAACCTATAGAGGGTTATATTGTCCCTCTGATCATTGAAAGTCTCCTCTGTTGTGGTAGCCCTTTCATGAACATTTATATGACACAAAAAATTCCTAATATTCTATGCCAATTTGGAGAATTACATCTACTTATCTCTTCTCCAGACCTCCTTGTCTACAGTTTTCTAATTTTGTGTCTTCTCACTCCATGATCATCTAGCTAAACTGTTAGCAACTGCCCACAAAACCGTATAGATCCATACCTCTGTCTACATTTCCTTCCAAGAGAAATGAATAACAAGGGGCATTGCTCAAAGTTCTTTGTACTGGGAGGATTTCTCTTTACTACCATTCTTTAGGAACACCCCTGTGTGGTGCTACAGTGTTGAAGCTGCCCACTTTAAATTGTTACTGGGATATAATACAGAATCATCTTGTAAACAAGCTCTGTGTTTGTCCATGAGCTGATCATAGAGGACTCACCATGAAGCTAGAGGTGCTGATCGAGGAAAAGAAGTCTAGTAACAGGAGTAGGGACCTCAGGAGTCTTGAGTAATTCATCTGGGCAAATTGCTTGTGCCTCCAAGAGCTGCTTGGGCCCCATACTTGATGATGAAGTGCTGTTATACACATCCAAATTTATAACTTCATGAGCCAGACAGCACACATGCTATGAGAAAAGCTTGTCATTTTGTCATGAAAAGCTTAGGTCACATGGAAACTCGATGGCCCATTATCACACATTCAGTCTCTTTTAGGACCCAGGAGCAAGCTGAAAGCTGTTTCTCAAAAGGGCAATAGTTATCTGCAAAAGACAATATAACTTTACTCCAAAATTCAAAAGGTCTTCACTGTTATTTATCTATAGGACTTGCCAAAGACTCCATATAGCATTCATATCTGTCATAGATACTTCACCACCATTGGTATTCAGGCTTATATGGCTTGAGTGGCAAAACAGCTTGAAGAGCAAGAAACCTGGACCTGTTGCATAGCTTTTCCTTGTCCTGTTTCCACTCAAAACTGGCAGTCTTAACAGATTACTCAGTAAATGGATCAAATCCATGTTCCTAAATGAAGAATAGATTGCTTCAATACCCAAAGAGGTACCCTAGGTGTTTTAAATTTTCCTTACTGGTTGAAGCCACTTGTCCTTCACTTTGTAGTGATTATCTCAATGTATCCCAGAAATTCCTAGAATTCCTAGAAATTTCACTGAGTTTTCAAGCCCTGAATTTTGTGTTCTTACCCCCTGGCATGCATGAGTTTTATTAAAGTGTACAAGGATATTAACTACTTCCTGCTCACTAATTTCAATCAGCCTGATACCATCAATGCAGTAGGCCAGAATAATGTCCCATGGAATCACTAGATAATCAAGCTCCTTGAACACTGGAGTATTGAAGGGGTCTGAGGTAAGGCCATCTAGTGAAGGTATATTGTAACTCCCCCTATATCAAAGAACACTTGTTCTGATTGTGCTTACTAACAAGTGTAGGGGAAAAAAAGCACCAGCTAGATCAACAGCTACTTACAAGATATCTGGAGCTGTGTATATTTGTTCAGTAAAAATCCACATCTGGTCAATAGCTTCAACTGAAGTCACTATCTAATTAAGTTTATGATAATTCACTGTCATTTCCAAGATTTATATTTTCTCTGTCCTGGCCAAGTATGTAGGCAGTAGGTAGGTTGAATGGGTAAAGTGGTAGAGACCAATATCTCTCCATATTTCAAGTCTTTGATCAGTATTACTTTTGGTTTTCAATTTCAGTAGGAAGAGTACTGAAGAGCATTTCCCACCATAATACCTCCCACTCCACGGATCAAGGTGTTAATATGACAAGTCTGCATATGCCAATCCTACCTATGTATTCAGAACTAAGAAACAGCCAGAAGCTTGGACTTATAGGCAGGCATGAGCCACAACTCCATTAACCACCTGTTCTCCATAAGTTCCTACTTTTGGCTAGTGGACCACAGTGGCATTTGTGTCTCCAGGGATGAGCATCAATTCAGAGTCAGTTTCTATTAATCCCTGGAAGATTTGGCTACCTTCCTTTCCTCAGTGTGCATTCACCCCGGTAAATGGAAACAAGTCCCTTTGGGAAGGTTGGGAGGCAGACTTACAGTGCAATTTTTGTAAGTATAGCAGATCCTTTACTTAAAGTGACTTTTAATATAGCATATTAGTTTCCTATGGCTGCTGTAATGAATTACCACAAATGTAGTGTCTTAAAACAACACAAATACAAGTTTACTAACTTACAGTTTTGGAGGTCAAAAGTCCAAAATGGCCTAAAATGAAGGTGTTTGTAGAGTTATGTTCCTTTCTAGAGGCTTTAGGGGACAACTTATTTTCTTGCCTTTTCCAGATTCTAGAGGCTACTTGCACTGGCTCATCACCCCCTTATATCTTCAAAACCAGTAGGGACCAGGTATTTTAAAATGGCTCATTTCCCTTCTGCTTCTGGGAAGCCTGAGGGGATCCTTCTCTGATATTTACTGAGAGTTCCTGTAGGTAAATCTCACAAAATTGTGGCGGCCCTTATGCTTGGATGCCCCTGGAGTTTTTAAATCTCAGAGTTGTCCAGACTGAGTCTCCAGCAAGTGATTGATTACAGCTCAAGTTTTTCTACCCCAGCACTGGTTCCTGAGGAGGTTTCCACTGCTGACAACTCTTCAGGGACAACGACTGAACCCTGTGGGTTGAAGGAAAAAAATAACAGATTTCCAGATAGACTAAAAAACAACTTAGCACTCAGCAAGAAAAGAAGTGAGAACTCAAGTTGAAACAAACTGTGCAGACAATGTCACCACAGCACTTCCAGATATTAAGAATGGTGGAAACCTGGACAGACCACAAGCCATCTCCACCAGTGCATGGAAAAAGGAAAGAGCTTACCTGAAACAAGGAAAAACAGAGCCAGGAGGACAAGAGAAACATCTCTGATGACTTTTGGAGCAGCAGGACTCGGTAGTGCCTGAAACCATTTAACTGAATTGAAAATTTTTCTTTTACTTTTCAAAGAAAGTTTGGAGTTTTTATAATTTACAGCTATAAGACTGAAGAAATCCTGTTGTTAAACATCTGATTGAGTGAAGCAAGAAGAACTACAATCCTGGCAGCCTGTGGAACAAAAACCACATTCACAGAAAGATAGACAAGATGAAAAGGCAGAGGGCTAAGTACCAGATGAAGGAACAAGATCAAACCCCAGAAAAACAACTAAATGAAGTGGAGATAGGCAACCTTCCAGAAAAAGAATTCAGAATAATGATAGTGAAGATGATCCAAGACCTCGGAAAAAGAATGGAGGCAAAGATGGAGAAGATGCAAGAAATGTTTAACAAAGACTGAGAAGAATTAAAGAACAAACAAACAGAGATGAACAATACAATAACTGAAATGAAAACTACGCTAGAAGGAATCAATAGCAGAATAACTAAGGCAGAAGAACAGATAAGTGACCTGGAATACAGAATGGTGGAATTCACTGCTGCGGAACAGAATAAAGAAAAAACAATGAAAAGAAATGAAGATGGCCTAAGAGACCTCTGGGACAACATTAAATGCAAAAACATTCATATTATAGGGGTCCCAGAAGGAGAAGAGAGAGAGAAAGGACCCGAGAAAATATTTGAAGAGATTAGAGTCGAAAACTTCCTAAACATGGGAAAGGAAATAGTCACCCAAGTCCAGGAAGCACAGAGAGTCCCATAAGCATAAACCCAAGGAGAAACACACTGAGACACATAGTAATCAAACTGGAAAAAATCAAAGACAAAGAAAAATTATTGAAAGCAGCAAGGGAAAAATGACAAATAACATACAAGGGAACTCCCATAAGGTTAACAGCTGATCTTTCAGCAGAAACTCTACAAGCCAGAAGGGAGTGGCATGATATACTTAAAGTGATACAAGGGAAGAACCTATAACCGAGGTTACTCTACCCAGCAAGGATCTCATTCAGATTTGATGGAGAAATCAAAAGCTTTACAGACAAGCAAAAGCTAAGAGAATTCATCACGACAAAACCAGCTCTACAACAAATGCTAAAGGAACTTCTCTAAGTGGGAAACACAAGAGAAGAAAAGGACCTACAAAAACAAACCCAAAACAATTAGGAAAATGGTCATAGGAATATAGATATTGATAATTACCTTAAACGTGAATGGATTAAATGTTCCAACCAAAAGACACAGGCTTGCCGAATGGATACAAAAACAAGACCCATATATATGCTGTCTACAAGAGACCCACTTCAGACCTAGGGACACACACAGACTGAAATTGAGGGGATGGAAAAAGATATTCCATGCAAATGGAAATCAAAAGAAAGCTGGAGGGCTTCCTTGGTGGCGCAGTGATTGAGGGTCCGCCTGCCAATTCAGGGGACATGGGTTCTTGTCCTGGTCCAGGAGGATCCCACATGCTGCAGAGCTGCTAGGCCCGTGAGCCATGGCCGCTGAGCCTGCACATCCAGAGCCTGTGCTCCGCAACGGGAGAGGCCACAACAGTGAGAGGCCCGCATAAAGCAAAAAAAAAAAAAAAAAAAGCTGGAGTAGCAATACTCATATCAGATAAAATAGACTTTAAAATAAAGAATGTTACAAGAGACAAGGAAAGACACTACATAATGATCAAGGGACCAATACAAGAAGAAGATATAACAATTATAAATATATATGCACCCAACATAGGAGCGCCTCAATACATAAGGCAACTGCTAACAGCTCTAAAAGAGGAAATCGACAGTAACACAATAGTAGTGGGGGACTCTAACACTTCACTTACAACAATGGACAGATCAGTCAAAATGAAAACAAATAAGGAAACAGCAGCTTTAAATGACACAATAGACCGGATATATTTAATTGATATTTTTAGGACATTCCATCCAAAAACAGCAGATTACACTTTCTTCTCAAGTGAGCACGAACATTATCCAGAATAGATCACATCTTGGGTGACAAATCAAGCCTCAGCAAATTTAAGAAAATTGAAATCATATCCAGCATCGTTTCTGACCACAGCGCTATGAGATTAGAAATGAATTACAGTGAAAAAAACGTAAAAAACACAAACACATGGAGTCTAAACAATACGTTACTAAATAACCAAGAGATCACTGAAGAAATCAAAGAGGAAATCAAAAAATACCTAGAGACAAATGACAATGAAAGTGCGATGACCCCAAACCTATGGGATGCCGCAAAAGCAGTTTAAGAGGGAAGTTTATAGCTATAAAAGCCTACCTCAAGAAACAAGAAAAATCTCAAATAAACAATCTAACCTTACACCTAAGGAACTAGAGAAAGAAGAACAAACAAAACCCAAAATTAGCAGAAGGAAAGAAATCAGAAAGATCAGAGCAGAAATAAATGAAATAGAAACAAAGAAAACAATAGCAAAGATCAATAAAACTAAAAGTTGGTTCTTTGAGAAGATAAACAAAATTGATAAACCACTAGCCACACTCAACAAGAAAAAGAGGGAGAGGATTCAAATCAATAAAATTAGAAATGAAAAAGAAGTTACGACAGATACCACAGAAATACAAAGCATCCTAAGAGACTACTACAAGCAACTCTATGCCAATTAAATGGAAGACCTGGAAAAAAATGGACAAATTCTTAGAAAGGTATAACCTTCCAAGACTGAACCTGGGAGAAATAGAAAATATGAACAGACCAATCACAAGTATTGAAATTGAAACTGTGATTAAAAATTTTCCAACAAACAAAACTCCAGTACCAGATGGATTCACAGATGAATTCTATCAAACATTTAGAGAAGAGCTAAGGCTCATTCTTCTCAAACTCTTCCAAAAAATTGTGGAGGAAGGAGCATTCCCAAACTCATTCTATGAGGCCACCATCACCCTGATATCAAAACCAAGCAAAAATACTACAAAAAAAGAAAACTACAGACCAATATCACTGATGAACATACAGGCAAAATCCTCAACAAAATACTAGCAACAGAATCCAACAACACATTAAAAGGATCATACACCATGATCAAGTGGGATTTATCCCAGGGATGCAAGGATTCTTCAATACACACAAATCAATCAATGTGATACACCATATTAACAAATTGAAGATTAAAAACCATATGATCATATCAATAGATGCAGAAAAAGCTTTTGACAAAATTCAACACCATTTAAGATAAAAACTCTCCAGAAAGTGGGCATAGAGGGAACCTACCTCAACATAATAAAGGCCATATACAACGAACCCACAGCAAACATCATTCTTAATGGTGAAAAAGTGAAAGCATTTTCTCTAAGATCAGGAACAAGACAAGGATGTCCACTCTCACCACTATCATTCAACATAGCTTTGGAAGTCCTAGCCACAGCAATCAGAGAAGAAAAAGAAATAAAAGGAATACAAATTGGAAAAGAAGAAGTTAAACTGTCACTGTTTGCAGATGACATGATACTATACCTAGAGAATCCTAAAGATGCTACCAGAAAACTACTAGAGCTAATCAATGAATCTGGTAAAGTAGCAGGATACAAAATTAATACACAGAACTCTCTTGCATTTCTATATACTAATGATGAAAAATCTGAAAGAGAAATTAAGGCAACATTCCCATTTACCATTGCAACAAAAAGAATAAAATACCTAGGAATAAACTTACGCAGGGAGACAAAACACCTGTATGCAGAAAACTATAAGACACTGATGAAAGAAATTAAAGATGATACCAACAGATGGAGAGATATACCATGTTCTTGGATTGAAAGAATCAATAATGTGAAAATGACTCTACTATCCAAAGCAATCTACAGATTCAATGAAATCCCTATCAAATTACCAATGGCATTGTTTACAGAACTAGAACAAAAAATCTTAAAATTTGTAGGGAGACAAAAAAGACCCCGAATAGCCAAAGCAGTCTTGAGAGAAAAAAAACGGAGCTGGAGGAATCAGACTCCCTGACTTCAGACTAGACTACAAAGCTACAGTAATCAAGACAATATGGTACTGGCACAAAAACAGAAACATAGATCAATGGAACAAGATAGAAAGCCCAGAGATAAACCCACGCACCTATGGTCAACTAATCTATGACAAAGGAGGCAAGGATATACAATGGAGAAAAGACAGTCTCTTCAATAAGTGTTGCTGGGAAAAGTGGACAGTTACATGTAAAAGGATGAAATTAGAACACTCCCTAACACCATACATAAAAATAAACTCAAAATGGATTCAAGATATAAATGTTAGACCGGACACTCTAAAACTCTTAGAGGAATAGGAAGAACACTCTTTGACATAAATCACAGCAAGATCTTTTTTGATCCACCTCCTAGAGTAATGGAAGTAAAAACAAAAATAAACAAATGGGACCTAATGAAGCTTTTGCACAGCAAACGAAACCATAAACAAGATGAAAAGACAACCCTCAGAATTGGAGAAAGTATTTGCAAATGAATCAAAAGACAAAGTATTAATCTCCAACATATATAAACAGCTCATGCAGCTCAATATTAAAAAAACAAACAACCCAATCCAAAAATGGGCAGACATTTCTCCAAATAAGACATACAGATGGCCAAGAAGCACATGAAAAGCTGCTCAACATCACTAATTATTAGAGAAATGCAAATCAAAACTACAATGAGGTATCACCTCACACCAGTTAGGATGGGCATCCTCAGAAAATCTACAATCAACAAATGCTGGAGAGGGTGTGGAGAAAAGGGAACCCTCTTGCACTGTTGATGGGAATTGTAAATTGATACAACCACTATGGAGAGCAGTATAGAGGTTATTTAAAAAACTAAAAATAAAATTACCATGTGATCCTGCAATCCCACTACTTTTTCTCTGGGCATATACCCAGAGAAAACCATAATTCAGAAAGACACATGCACCCCAATGTTCATTGCAGCACTCTTTACCATAGCCACGTCATGGAAGCAACCTAAATGCCCATCGACAGACGAATGGGTAAGGAAGGTGTGGTACATATATACAATGGAATATTACTCAGCCATAAAGAGGAACGAAATTGGGTCATTTGTTGAGACGTAGATGGATCTAGAGACTGTCATACAGAGTGAAGTAAGTCAGAAAGAGAAAAACAAATATTGTACATTAACTCACATATGTGGAACCTAGAAAATGGTACAGATGAATGGGTTTGCAGGGCAGAAACTGAGACACAGATGTAGAGAACAAATGTATGGACACCAAGGGGGGAAAGCGGCCAGGGGGTGGGCGTGGTGGTGTGATGAATTGGGCGATTGGGATTGACATGTATACACTGATGTGTATAAAATTGATGAGTAATAAGAACCTGCTGTATAAATAAATAAATAAAATTCAAAAATTAAAAAAAAAGCAAGAAAACCAAAATACCATCTGATTAGGTTGATTTGATTAAAGGTATTATAAATCATTCAAGAGTCTTTTGAAGTAGCTTTAAATAATATGAATTTGTAGTAAATGATTCTTGATTTATTGTATAAGAAGTAATTTTAAGTAAGTATAATCCTCAAAATAGTTATAGCAGAAATATACATTTAACAAATGTTCTATTTTGTTTAATCATTTTTGTTTGTAAAACTTTGTACTTTAATTTTTCATTAATTTAGACTTTGTTTTATATTATTTTATTTATTTTAAATTAATGGTATCTTTAATAACATGCCTAGGTTATTTTTTTAGATGTAGAAAATATGCAATCATTATCTCCCTCCAAACCCTGCCCAGTTCCTCTCCATCAACAAGTGACAGGCTGCTAAGTAGATTTCCATATGTAGATCTTTATGCATATTTATTATGTGTAATTCCAAAGATTTTTATTCATATGCAAGTTAGTATGATTATATATCCCCCCTTTGTTTTTACACAACAGACAGCATAATATACACAGCAATCTTTCCCTTACTCATTGCATTTAACATCTAGACTGATAACTCCCAGGTTTATAGGCCAGACCTCTCCCCCTGATTCTAAACCTACATGTCTAACCACCTAATTGGCAACTGCACTTGGATATATAATAGCCATCTGAAAATGTCTAAAATTGAACTCGAGACCTCTCTCCACACCAGCTGTATTTCTAGTTTTCTTCATCTCAAGTCACTAACATTTCCATTCTACCTGTTCAGGCAAGTGATGTCACCCTTTCATTTCCCCCTATTTCTCTCACAACAGTCCAACAATAAATCCTATTGGCCCTACTTCAAAATACATCCAGAAGTCAATTGTGGCTCACCATCTCTGTTTTGCCACCATCCTCTCTCCCCTGGATTATTGCATTAACATTTGAGCTGGTTTTCCTCTCTGTTACCCTGAAGCCCACTCTCAATGCAGCAGCCAAAGTCTGCTGTATCACCTGCAAGACCCTATGTGATGGGTACCTCCTATTCTTTGGACTCATCTTTTCTGATCTCCTTCTTATTCTCACTGCTTCAGCCTCATGGCTTTTCTTTCTGTTCCTCTAACATTTCTTTCTGTTCTGTTCCTCAGCCTACTGCTTCTAGACCTCACACTACCTGCTTTAGTTTTTCTGTTGTCATATTCATTAAATTCTGTTTTAATAATTTTAATTATTTAAAATTTTTGTTTTGTTCTTTATTTAAAAATTTTAAAATATGAGTCAGTATTAAATAGTTTGCCATTTTCTGTTTGCATATTTCTCTAGGTATTGAAAGCTATTTATTTTCCACCAAGCACTGCCTTAGAGAAATCTCATAAATTCTTCAATATAGTGTTGTCATAGTCATTATCTTTATTTTCTAGATATGCTATGGTGTTGTTTTACATTTGCTTCATGAACTGGGACTTATTTTAAAATATAGTATTAAAATTTATAGTTAGAATGAAAAAAAAATCAAAACCCAGCAGGGACCATTAGAATCATTCTCACAATGACATCTCTTTGGTTCTGACTCTTTGGTCTCCCTCTTCCATCTTTTAAGGATCCTTTGATTACATTGGGCTCACTCAGATAATCCAGGATAATCTCTTTATTTTAAGTCAAGTAAGTAGAAACCTTAATTCTGCAATCTGGTTTCCCCTTTGCCATGTAACAAGACACATTCACCGATTCTGGGAGTTAGGACATGGACATCTTTGGGAAGCCATTATTCTCCCTCCACACCTGTTCTCTCCCTTTTAAAAAGGACTCTAGGTCTGTGATTTGGCTCAAGTATGGGAATTTGTTAAGGAAATATGACCATCTATTATATCAGCTCATGTCAAACCTCTGTGATCACATCAAGTTTTGCTTTTTGTTTGTCTTGCTTATACAAAAATGAAGTAGGTGGCTCACCACTGTCCTAGGGACCCCATCATAAATTAGCCACCACTAAAGATCTCTACAGACAAAATCATTCTAATTACTTCTTGTATCTTGTCACTCAGGGATTTTACCATCCATTGAATTCAGAGTACCTAATTCCATGGCAGCATCTTTTGCTTTCTTTGCAGACAACTGCCACTACAGAGCCTTTCTAGGATGCTGACACTGCCTTCACCAACTTATTTCTCAAAGCCTTGATGAAGGGTATGTACTCTGGACTCTCCTAGGTGATATAACCAGTAGGTCATTCATAATAAATCTACTCCAGGTTTCATATCTCCATAAGCCTCCGGATACCTTCTTCTATAGCAATTGTTCTCAAGTGGAGCCAATTTTGCTTCCCCCTATGGACATTTGACAATGTCTAGAGACGTTTTTTCTTGTCATAAATTGGGTGAGGTGCTAATGGCATCCAGTAGATAGTGGCTAGGGATACATCTAAACATTCTACAATCCAGCCTCCCTCAACCTCCAACAAAGAATTATCTGGCTCCAAAATATCAATAGTGGTAAGACTGAAAAAACACTGCCTTACAGTGTACCACAGGAATTCTAATATCTTAACTTCATTGATTATAGACCACTATTGAGCCCAGATTTTAGTCAACAAATCTAGAAACTAAGTCATTCCCAGCTTCTTGAGCTAATGCATTGTATTCAGAATCTCTAGTTGATGCATCCATATTTAGAAATTCAGTCTAATCAAATGTTATATTCCTCTCACCCTGGTCTAACATATTTAAGATCTCTTTTTTAAATTTTATTTGTACCATTTTACCAACCTCTCCCTATTTCCCACATATTCCAGTCCCTGGAAACCACTTTTCTATTCTCTGTTTTAAAGTTTAACTTAAAAGAAAATTAGGTTCCACGTATAAGTGATATCATGTGGTACTTTTCTTTTTCTGTCTGGCTTATTTCACTGAGTATAATGCCCTCAATGTCCATCTATTTGTAGCAAATTGCAGTATTTCTCCTTTTTCATGTCTGAATACTATTCTGTTATAAATATACACTTCACTTTCCTTATCTATCCATCCCTTTATGAACACTTAGGTTGTTTCTATGTCTTGGCTATTGTGAATAATGCTGCAATAAGCAAGGGAATTCAGATATCTCTTCAATATCCTGTTTTCATTTCCTTTGGATGTATACCCAGAAGTAAGATTGCTGGATTTTATAGTAGTTCTATTTTTACTTTTTTGAGGAACCCTCATATTGTTTTCCACAGTGGCTACAACAATTTACGTTCTCACCAACAGTGTATAAGTGTTCTCTTTTCTCCACATCCTCACCAACACTTGTTATTTCTTGCCTTTTGATAATAGCTATTCTAACAGGAGTGAAATGATATCTCATTGTGGTTTTGATTTGCATCTCCTTGATGATTAGTGATGTTGAGCACCTTTTTATGTACCTGTTGGCCATTTGTATATCTTCTTTGGAAAAACATCTTTTCAGTTCCTTAGCCCATTTTTTAACTGGTTTTGCTATTGAGCTGTAAGAGTTCTTTATATATCTTGAGATTAACTCCTTATCAGATATGATTTTCAAGTATTTTCTCTTATTCTGTAGGTTGCCTTTTCATTTCATTGATGGTTTCCTTTGCTGTGCAGAAGCTTTTGAGGTAGTCCCACCTGTTTATTTTTGCTTTTGTTGCCTTCCTTAAGATCTCTTCTTGTGCATACTCCCCAAATTTCTACTGATATGAATTGATAAACCTTATATTCTGTGCCTGTGCATCTGGGTTATACTCAGTGCTGAGCTGTAGTACAGGCCTAAAATCAATAGAGGTGGTGGGAGTTGGTCTTTGTTTTTTATTGAATAAAGTTGATTTACAATGTTGTGCCAACTCTGCTGTACAGCAAAGTGACTCAGTTATATATATATATGTATGTGTATATCTATATGTATGTGTATATCTATATGTATGTATATATATATGTATGTGTATATATATGTATGTGTATATATATGTATGTGTGTGTATATATATATACATTCTTTTTAAAATATTCTCTTCTATTACGGTTTATCTCAGGAGACTGGATATAGTTCCCTGTGCTATACATTAGGACTTTGTTGTTTATTCATTCTAAGTGTTGTAGTTTGCATTTACCGACCCCAAACTCCCAGCCCATCCCTCTCCCTTCCCCCAACCCATTGGCAACCACAAGTCTGATCTCTATGTCTGTGAGTCTGTTTCTGTTTTGTAGATAGTTTCATATGTGCCATATTTTAGATTCCACATATAAGTGATGTCTTATGGTATTTGTCTTTCTCTTTCTGACTTACTTCACTTAGTATGATCATCTTGAGTTGCATCCATGTTGCTGCAAATGGCATTATTTTGTTCTTTTTATGGCTGAGTAGTATTCCATTGTATATATGTATCACATCTTCTTTATCCATTCATCTGTTGATGGACATTTGGGTTGCTTCCATGTCTTGGCTATTGTGAATAGGCTGCTATGAACATAGGGGTGCCTGAATTATAGTTTTGTCTGGATATATGCTCAGGAGTGGGATTGCTGGATCCTACAGTAATTCTGTTTTTAGTTTTCTGAGGAACTTCATACTGTTTGGTGGGGGGTGGTCTTAAGGATCAGCATTCACCTACAAGAAAGATATCTCTGAAACAGTCATTACAGATTCTGCAGGCAAGAAGAATGTAACTCTCTTACATAGGGAAGGAAAGGTGCTTCCACGGCAAGGGAGGCTCAGGGGAATCTGGAAGTTCCAGGTCCTCAGTTTAATTAAAATATAGCCAGATCTTCTAATTCCAACTTTAAAGGTCCAACTCTTTCCCAATCAGTGGCCTAAATTTAACATGAAAGAATAAAACTTTGGATTTGGTTGTCATAAATTTCAACTCTGAGGCTATAGGAAATAGGATTTCCTTTTGGACAGTCATGGAAGTCTTCTGATTATTTATCTACCTTTGAGCTGGAATATTAGAGCCCTAAGTGCAGCTCCTCACCCTCCCTATGTTCTCTATTACATTTAGAAGCAACCAATCCATCTGACAGTACATTATTTCCATTACAGTGTTCTATTGCAGCAACTTACAGCCTTGACTCCTATAGGTGCTTGGCTCCAGGTGACTACAGTGCTCATTTAAGTAACTGTTTTGCTACCACCAGCAATAAACTACTAATGATTCATTACTACTGAAAACGAAGGTTATTAATACCTTTAAATCTAATCAGGTCAGAGAACCAATGCAAGACTCCCATCCACAAATTTCTGTGCCCTTAAGACTACTTTAAATAGCAAAAGTTGCATTAGTTTGGGTTTGGTTGAGAAAACAGAGCTATAAGAAGTTTTATGAAAATAAGTACTTTAATACAGGAATTAGAGCTTACAAAATGGAAGGACCTAGGGGATCTGGGATATCTGCCATGCCAAAGCAGAAGAATTGGAGAAACTTTCACTGTGACATCAATGAAAGCCCTGGAACAGAGAAAGAAAGCTGCCACTTGAGAAGTCTGGAAACCCTGTAACTTAAAAGTAAAAACTTCAAAAGGTGTTTGAAAGCCTGCCACGTATGTCTGCTAGACCATTCCAAATATAACAGCTTCTGCTTCACTTCTGCTTTCCCGGATCTCATGCAAGTACCTTCATTGGCAAATTCTAACCCAGAGACTTACAGATAAGGGAATCCTGGGTAATGTCATTCTTGGATTTAAAGGGACTGGTGGTGACGGTGCAAAGTTGACAACAAATGCAGCACATTCACCCATTTTACAAATACTCTTGAATCTCTGTTGTTAAACTTTGTCACCTGTAACAACCCTGGTATTTCAATTCTTGCTTGTTTGACCACAATCTGCTTTTGAATATCCTTCCTAGCATTAATGAATCAGATTCTAAAAGTGACTGTTCAGCGTTTGATCTGAAGATTTGTTTTAACTCTGCTTTTTGGAACACTACCCTGGCATGGAGAACCACGTTTCTGGATTGAACTAGGTGGTTTATGTGTTTGAACTTGATTTTGCTTTGTTAATCCTTTGGGCTTTTGAAAACCAAGTCTTCATGGTAGCTGCAGATAGAAGTCTTTCTGCATTTCCTTTGCTCTGTGATCCCGCCACCCCGATTTTAGTTCAAACATCACATCCTTGGAGAAGTTTAGCCTGACTTCCCATAGATCTAATCTACCCTATCGAATCAGATGGATTACATTCTCACAGCAGTACTTTGTAGTGTCTTACAGCACTTATCATTTTGTGTACTTTATACTTGTGCCATTATTTGATAAAGAGCTCTAACTCCCACTGAACTATAAGTCACAGGAGGACAGAGACTATGACTGTTTTGCTTACCGTTACGTCACAGTGCCTGACACATAATAGGCGCTCAGTAAATATTTGATGATGTGTCATCTGATAGCCTCATGCCATCCCTTGCAAAAGTGACAGCATGATATAAAGAAAGGAGTGCTAATGGACCATCCGGAGAGCTCGGTTCTAGTTCCACCTCACTTGCTACCTTGTTAGATGAGCTTGGGCAGGTGACTTAAACTTCCTGAGTTTCAGTTTACTCATTGGGAAATGAAGCAGTTGAACTGAAGGGAGGTCCATTTCAGTTCTGAGCCTATGACTTTTTTGTATGACTGAATCTTGTACATAGAATTTTCTTAAAATAGGATATACTATCACATACTCACATTGAATATGGGGGGTATGGGAGATGGGGCATTCTGAGATGACCCCCCAATTTTTAGCTTAGATGACTGTTTTTTTTTAATATATCAATGAAAGCAATCAAAGTTTGTAGCATGAGTCATGGATCTTTCTTTGGATTCAAGGTTAACAATATCTTCCTTATTTTTATTAATTTGAGTCAGTTTTATTGGACTGCACTCACACTACCATTTTTCCTGAAAGGTAGCAGTGTGCTTTAGAGGCAAATGCATGGGCTGGGAATCATATAGATTTAGTTTTTGATCCTGATTCCTCACTTGTTGGTCATCTGATCATATGAAGTAACTTCATCTCCGTGAACCACAGGTTTCTTTTCTTTAAAATGAGAATAAGGGACTTCCCTGATGGTCCAGTGGTAAAGAATCCACCTTCCAATGCAGGGGATGTGGGTTCAATCCCTGGTCAGGGAACTAAGATCTCACATGCTGCAGGGCAACTAAGCCCATGCACCACAACTACTGAGCTCATGCACCTCAATAAGAGAGCCTGTGTGCTGCAACTAGAGAGACACCTGCATGCTGTAACTGGAGAGAAGCCTGCGCGCCACAACGAAGACCTGACGTAGCCAAAAGATAAATAAAATTTATGTATCCTAAATTATTCAAAAATAAAATAAAATAAAATGAGAATGACTACACTATAGAATTATTATGAAAATGAAATAGATCATAACTGTGACTATCTAAGCCCAGTTGATGGAATAAAAGTGGCACTCAAAAACTTAATTGAGTTTACAAATAAGTAAATTGAGACAACAATTTCATGTGTGTGTATGTTGCCTAAGCTCATGTGACTGGAGCACCTGTTTCTCAAACCTTCCTGGATCTCAGGTCTGCCTGGCAATCCTGTGGAAAAGGAAGATAATAAAGGATGAAAAAGGATAGTTCAGAAAGGAAGCCATGTGAATAAAACTAGTAGGCACATACATGGTATAAACAGTTCTCAGTATCTAAAAGAACATTAAGCACTTTGTTTTTTATTTCTTTAATCTCCTTTAATGTTTATCTTGGAACTGCATTGAGCACAATGAACAGCATTTTTACATTATAAGACTTTCAAAAGGGTAAATCAAAATACTATTTTTAATTAACCAAAATGCTCAGAGAAGAGCAGGATTTTGGTTAACTGAGAAAGAAGTCCAACAAGCATTTTTTTCTACTTTAAACTTGAAAACCTTTCAAGAATAATCTTTTAAAAGTTTCTAGCTATAGTCTATAAAATATGTACATTGTCGGGAATTATTTCGTTGTTGATGTCTAAGGATCTATTGAGAGGTGTGTTATCATTGACTATCAATGATTCATTTAATCTATTATATTTTCTTAGTGTCTAACAGAACTTGCTAGATGCTAGGAATACAAAGACAATAGGTATAATTTCTTTACTCAAGATTCTTATAGTGTAGTGCTATGAATAGTAAAAGTAAGAAATTACTAAACATAACTAAAAAGTGATTGTTTTAGTTATCATTGTTGTTATTTAATTATAGAAGCTTTTGGACACCACTGACAGACACAGAGGAGAGGTGAGGGGCCCTGGGCAAAATGAGAAGGGTGGCCCAGTTCACCATGAATGTCCATTGGGCGTGGACTAGGCCTGGCCCTGGTGAGCCAGACGTCACCATATCCATCGATCACCCTCAAAGATAGAGAGAATTTTGTCATCTCCAGTGGAACTGAAGATAAGAAAGAAGATAAAGGGAAGAAGAGGACTTCAGGAAAAGCGAGTAAAGAGTGCTGAGAGAGGGCAGACAGCAGAAGCAAGAAGAACTACAATCCCACAGCCTGTGGAACAAAAACCACATTCACAGAAAAATAGACAAGATGAAAAGGCAGAGGATTATGTGCCAGATGAAGGAACAAGATAAAACCCCAGAAAAACAACTAGATGAAGTGGAGATAGGCAACCTTCCAGAAAAAGAATTCAGAATAATGATAGTGAAGATGATCCAGGACCTTGGAAAAATAATTGAGGCAAAGATGGAGAAGATGCAAGAAATGTTTAACAAAGACTGAGAAGAATTAAAGAACAAACAAACAGAGTTGAACGGTACAATAACTGAAATGAAAACTACACTCAAAGGAATCAATAGCAGAATAACTGAGGCAGAAGAACAGATAAGTGACCTGGAAGACAGAATGGTGGAATTCACTGCTGCAGAACAGAATAAAGAAAAAAGAATGCAAAGAAATGAAGACATCCTAAGAGACCTCTGGGACATTAAATGCAAAAACATTCATATTATAGGGGTCCCAGAAGGAGAAGAGAGAGAGAAAAGACCCGAGAAAATACTTGAAGAGATTAGAGTCGAAAACTTCCCTAACATGGGAAAGGAAATAGCCATCCAAGTCCAGGAAGTACAGAGAGTCCCATACAGGATAAACCCAAGGAGAAACACACTGAGACACATAGTAATCAAATTGGAAAAAATCAAAGACAAAGAAAAATTATTGAAAGCAGCAAGGGAAAAATGACAAATAACATAGAAGGAAACTCCCATAAGGTTAAGAGCTGATTTCTCAGCAGAAACTCTACAAGCCAAAAGGGAGTGGCATGATATACTTAAAGTGATACAAGGGAAGAACCTATAACTAAGATTGCTCCACCCCGGCAAGGATCTCGTTCAGATTCAATGGAGAAATCAAAAGCTTTACAGACAAGCAAAAGCTAAGAGAATTCAGCACCACCAAACCAGCTCTACAACAAATGCTAAAGGAATTTCTCTAAGTGGGAAACACAAGAGAAGAAAAGGACCTACAAAAACAAACCCAAAACAATTAGGAAAATGGTCATAGGAATATAGATATTGATAATTACCTTAAACGTGAATGGATTAAATGTTCCAACCAAAAGACACAGGCTTGCCGAATGGATACAAAAACAAGACCCATATATATGCTGTCTACAAGAGACCCACTTCAGACCTAGGGACACACACAGACTGAAATTGAGGGGATGGAAAAAGATATTCCATGCAAATGGAAATCAAAAGAAAGCTGGAGGGCTTCCTTGGTGGCGCAGTGATTGAGGGTCCGCCTGCCAATTCAGGGGACATGGGTTCTTGTCCTGGTCCAGGAGGATCCCACATGCTGCAGAGCTGCTGGGCCCGTGAGCCATGGCCGCTGAGCCTGCACATCCAGAGCCTGTGCTCCACAACGGGAGAGGCCACAACAGTGAGAGGCCCACACCAAATAATAAATAAATAAAGCTGGAGTAGCAATACTCATATCAGATAAAATAGACTTTAAAATAAAGAATGTTACAAGAGACAAGGAAGGACACTAAATAATGATCAAGGGATCAATCCAAGAAGAAGATATAACAATTATAAATATATATGCACCCAACATAGGAGCACCTCAATACATAAGGCAACTGCTAACAGCTCTAAAAGAGGAAATCGACAGTAACACAATAGTAGTGGGGGACTTTAACACTTCACTTACAACAATGGACAGATCAGTCAAAATGAAAACAAATAAAGAAACAGCAGCTTTAAATGACACAATAGACCGGATATATTTAATTGATATTTTTAGGACATTCCATCCAAAAACAGCAGATTACACTTTCTTCTCAAGTGAGCACGAACATTATCCAGAATAGATCACATCTTGGGTGACAAATCAAGCCTCAGCAAATTTAAGAAAATTGAAATCATATCAAGCATCTTTTCTGACCACAACGCTATGAGGTTAGAAATGAATTACAGTGAAAAAACGTAAAAAACACAAACACATGGAGTCTAAACAATACATTACTAAGCAACCAAGAGATCACTGAAAAAATCCAAGAGGAAACCAAAAAATACCGAGAGACAAATGACAATGAAAACATGATGATCCAAAACCTATGGGATGCAGCAAAAGCAGTTCTAAGAGGGAAGTTTATAGTTATACGAGCCTACCTCAAGAAACAAGAAAAATCTCAAGTAAACAATCTAACATTACACCTAAAGGAACTAGAGAAAGAAGAACAAACAAAACCCAAAGTTAGCAGAAGGAAAAATATCACAAAGGTCAGAGCAGAAATAAATGTAATAGAAACAAAGAAAACAATAGCAAAGAGCAATAAAACTAAAAGCTGGTTCTTTGAGAAGATAAACAAAATTGATAAACCATTAGCCAGACTCATCAAGAAAAAGAGAGGACTCAAATCAATAAAATTAGAAATGAAACAGGAAAAGTTACAACAGACACTGCAGAAATAGAAAACATCCTAAGAGACTACTACAAGCAACTCTATGCCAATAAAATGGACAACCTGAAGAAATGGACAAATTCTTAGAATGGTAAAGCCTTCCAAGACAGAACCAAGAAGAAACAGAAAATATGAACAGACCAATCACAAGGAATGAAATTGAAACCATGATCAAAAATCTTCCAACAGGCAAAAGTCCAGGACCAGATGGCTTCACAGGTGAATTCTATCAAACATTTAGAGGAGAGCTCACACCCATCCTTCTCAAACTCTTCCAAAAAATTGCAGAGAAAGGAACACCCCCAAACTCATTCTATGAGGCCACCATCACCCTGATATCAAAACCAAGCAAAAATACTACAAAAAAAGAAAATTACAGACCAATATCACTGATGAATATAGATGCAAAAGTCCTCAACAAAATACTGGCAAACAGAATCCAACAACACATTAAAAGGTACATACACCACGATCAAGGGATTTATCCCAGGGATGCAAGGATTCTTCAATATACACAAATCAATCAATGTGATACACCATATTAACAAATTGAAGATTAAAAATCATATGATCATCTCAATAGATGCAGAAACACTTCTGACAAAATTCCACACCGATTTATAATAAAAACTCTCCAGAAAGTAGGCATAGAGGGAACCTACCTCACCATCATAAAGTCCATATATGACAAACCCACAGCAAATATATTCTCAATGGTGAAAAACTGAAAGCATTTCCTCTAAGATCAGGAACAAGACAAGGATGTCCACTCTCAGCACTATTATTCAACATAGTTTCAGAAGTCCTAGCCACGGCAATCAGAGAAGAAAAAGAAATAAAAGGAATACAAATTGGAGAAGAAGTTAAACTGTCAGTTTTTGCAGATGACATGATACTATACATATAGAATCCTAAAGATGCCACCAGAAAACTACTAGAGCTAATCAATGAATTTGGTAAAGTAGCAGGATACAAAATTAATGCACAGAAATCTCTTGCATTCCTATATACTAATGATGAAAAATCTGAGAGAGAAATAAAGGAAACACTCCCATTTACCATTGCAACAAAAAGAATAAAATACCTAGGAATAAACCTTCCTAGGGAGACAAAAGACCTGTATGCAGAAAACTATAAGACACTGATGAAAGAAATTAAAGATGATACCAACAGATGGAGAGATATACCATGTTCTTGGATTGGAAGACTCAATACTGTGAAAATGACTATATTACCCAAAGCAATCTACAGATTCAATTCAATCCCTATCAAATTACCAATGGCATTTTTTACGGAACTAGAACAAATCATCTTAAGATTTGTATGGAGACACAAAAGACCCTGAATAGCCAAAGCAGTCTTGAGGGAAAAAAACAGAGCTGGAAGAATCAGACTAGACTACAAAGCTACAGTAATCAAGGCAGTATGGTACTGGCACAAAAACAGAAACATAGATCAATGGGACAAGATAGAAAGCCCAGAGATAAACCCACGCACCTATGGTCAACTAATCTATGACAAAGGAGGCAAAGATATACAATGGAGAAAAGACAGTTTCTTCAATAAGTGGTGCTGGGAAAAGCAGACAGCTACATGTAAAAGAATGAAATTAGAACACTCCCTAACACCATACACAAAAATAAACTCAAAATGGATTCAAGATATAAATGTTAGACCGGACACTCTAAAACTCTTAGAGGAATAGGAAGAACACTCTTTGACATAAATCACAGCAAGATCTTTTTTGATCCACCTCTTACAGTAATGGAAATAAAAACAAAAATAAACAAATGGGACCTAATGAAGCTTTTGCACAGCAAACGAAATCATAAACAAGACAAAAAGACAACCCTCAGAATTGGAGAAAATATTTGCAAACAAATCAACAGACAAAGGATTAATCTCCAAAATATATAAACAGCTCATGCAGCTCAATATTAAAAAAACAAACAACCCAATCCAAAAATGGGCAGAAGACCTAAATAGACATTTCTCCAAAGAAGACATACAGATGGCCAAGAAGCACATGAAAAGCTGCTCAACATCACTAATTATTAGAGAAATGCAAATCAAAACTACAATGAGGTATCACCTCACACCAGTTAGGATGGGCATCCTCAGAAAATCTACAATCAACAAATGCTGGAGAGGGTGTGGAGAAAAGGGAACCCTCTTGCACTGTTGGTGGGAATGTAAATTGATACAGCCACTATGGAGAACAGTATGGAGGTTCTTAAAAAACTAAAAATAAAATTACCATGTGATCCTGCAATCCCACTACTTTTTCTCTGGGCATATACCCAGAGAAAACCATAATTCAAAAAGACACATGCACCCCAATGTTCATTGCAGCACTCTTTACCATAGCCACGTCATGGAAGCAACCTAAATGCCCATCAACAGACGAATGGGTAAGGAAGGTGTGGTACATATATACAATGGAATATTACTCAGCCATAAAGAGGAACGAAATTGGGTCATTTGTTGAGACGTGGATGAGTCTAGAGACTGTCATACAGAGTGAAGTAAGTCAGAAAGGGAAAAACAAATATCGTACATTAATGCATATATGTGGAACCTATAAAAATGGTACATATGAACTGGTTTGCAGGGCAGAAATTGAGACACAGATGTAGAGAACAAATGTATGGACACCAAGGGGGGAAAGCGGCCAGGGGGTGGGCGTGGTGGTGTGATGAATTGGGCGATTGGGATTGACATGTATACACTGATGTGTACAAAATTGATGAGTAATAAGAACCTGCTGTATAAAAAAAAACTTTTTTAATTAAAAAAGTAAAATAAAAACTAAAGAAATAAAATTTTAGAAATAAATATTAAAAAAAAAGAAGCTTTACATTTTTAAAATATAAATCAGGTTAGTTTCCAAAGGCTATTTCTGAACCCACTTGTTTATAACTTTAGAATGTTGGAAGAGGTTTTTACATGTATTTCCTTGATGCAGTTTTAACTAAAGTGAGGTATGATTTGTCCCTTCACAGTTTTAAAGCCACGTTCAAATTGGATGTTGTCTCAGGGAACTTTTCCCAAAATAGATCAGTTTCATCTACATTAAAAATTAGCAAAGCCTGTTGATCACCAAACCTCCCTCATACACCCACAACACCCCCCCACACACCCACCCACACACACACACACACACACACACACAGACGCCACACCCTGATAATCTCCAAGGCAACCACAAAATGCCCCAGTGTTTGTTTGCTTCCTCATCACTCCTTTGATATTTAGAGTCCAGTAGGTGTTGAACCATTGCACATTCAAGAGCTGCACTAGAACTTTCCATCAAGAGCCTTTTCACCTTGTTTAGTCTTTACTCTTGTAACAAACTTTGAATCTTCTCCTGAATGAATATTAGACTAGTGGGCCTCCAGCATGGATGCTGACTCTCTAGCCACACATGTAGAAGGTTATCCGTTTTGCTCATAACCTTCTTCATATCTTGCTGAAGCACCATATTTGTTATCAATGGCATGATCTAATCTCTGTCCTTTCAGAAGCTTTCCTTCTCATTATACTGCAAAGTCATCCATTTGCAATATTCATAATCTTTTCACTACTTTCTAATTTTAAATATTCATCTTGTTTTTTATACATTGTACATATACACCTCTTACTACTAGCATTTACCACACATTGCTCATGGTAACTAGGGAGATATAGGACAATTATCTGGAGCATGAAGGACCCACTTGAGGTTCTTGGTCAATATTTTAAGGTGATTTCTGTCAGCACGGTTGAATGTTTTCGCCTAGGCACCTCCAGCTGAGATGTGGGTATGGAATAGAGGAGAATTGGATTTAGCCAGGGTTGTAGTTTTGCCTGCAGGTAAGATGATGAGAGAGATGGCCAAGAGATTTGATTTGTGCAAGTGACTACAAACATTGACCTTGGAGTTTTAAGCTGGATAGGAAGAAAGAGAATATATTGAACCATTAGAAATAGTGATAAGATAGAATGATCAATTGATTGGAGATGAAGAGTCAAAGATCATTGGAACCAGTTGTGAGGGTAGAGAAAATGAGCTGAAAAGATGAAAGATGATGATCAGAGTGGAATGGTATGATGGCTGGGTTGCAGGTAACAATCTTGACAAGGTCTACAGTTTGACTTGGGGAGTGAGGAGGCTGAGGTAGGGTGGACAGCAAGATCATGGGGAGAAAAGACATTAAGGTTGTGAGCAGCCATACTGTGAAAGCGTCATATATACATATATTGAGATCACCAAGAGTTAAGATATAAGTAGTATGGAGAGCACGAGAGTGAGCCAGGGACTGCAATTGCCAAAAAAAATGAGGAGATGGGGTGATAACCTGGGAGTCAGTAGATAACAGCCAGGATTCCACTAGATACAATAGTAATATTACTAAAAACCTCAGAACTGAGCATAAAGACCAATACTCACATTTTAGCCCATAGGTCTAGGCCAGTAAAGCACTAGAACCATGAATAAATCAAGCCCATTGACAAATTTTTATCTGAGGGACAATACAGTTTGTAAAAGTTTGGATTAGTTGTCAGATAAAAATGGAAGGAATCGCATAAAAGTCCAGTTTCCACCTTCTCTTGAAAAATGGAAAGTTTTGTCAATATTGGACTCAAACTGACATACAGGAATAATACAGTGAAGTTGAGTGCTGACTGCCCCATCAAACAGGACACACTCGCTCCAGTTTACCACAGTCCCCTCCACTCCTTCGTGTCTCACTTGGCCTCTTTTACCAAGTTACTTATCAGTTTACCTATAGGCATTTGAGTTTTTAATCCTGTGTCAAATCAATAGACAATATTTTGGCCAAATGACTGTAAAAGATTGCTAAAGCTATGCTTAAAAGTGAATCTCATAGAAGGAAAAGTATTTACGTGTTGGAGAGCTCTTTTCAGTTGGAATTTAAATTTACTGAAGTTTTACCACCTTGCCCCACCACTTCACAAGCAATTATCCTCATTGAATCAACATTCCTAAATTATAATGCATTTCAAATTATATTCCAAATATATTCTTTGTGTCATAGAGATAAAGATTAAGAGCCTTTATTAAGGCTCTTAAACATACCTTATGCTCAACCTTCTTAACTTATAAGAAGAGAATGGAAGGAAGCGTAGGGAGTTAAGGTAAGATGTTCAAGGTCATGAACCATGCTGCATGGCATAACTGGATTTAAATTCTTGTCTTAACTCCTCCAAATTAAATTTAAAAATAATCATTTATCTGGTTTAGGATCTTTTGGAAATACTTTTGTTGTAAAATATTGCAAAAATTATTGCAAAAGCTTACAGAATTTAATACATTAATATACATGTACTTATCACCCAGCTTTATTAAAATTTCAAATACCTTTAGATTTGGGAAAGAAATATTTTAGATAGAGTTGAAGCCCTTCCCACATGTTCACCCCAAGTCTCTTCGCTTCCCTTCCTCCTCAGAGGCAGCCATTATGGCAAATTTGTTATCTTTCATTTAGGAAGGCATTTAAAAGAAAATAAATTCTAAAAGTAATTATATTTTTGGAGACTTTTATTCCTACTAAGATGTGTGAACGTACAGTGCTAAAAGGAGAATGCATATAGAGTTTATTTACAGACCAAAATCACCCTACAAAGGGAAATGGAGCCATTCCAAATATGCCTCCAAGCGAAGTCCCAAATTGAAACTAAGTATTACTGACTCAAGACAATACACGAGGCTCATTGATTTCAATAATAAGAACTAAATCCTGTTTCTCCAAGAGTAAAAGTGAGGAGAGATGCTTCAAGGCAAAGCCAGGTTCATGGGCATGCAACCTGTGCGGTCACACAGAGCCCTACAGTTCAAAGGGTCCCACACTTGGTTTAATGCTCTGTTATTGCTGTCTTGAAATTCTGGATAATTTTTGAACAAGGGGCGCCACATTTTCATGCTGCACTAGGCCATTCTTATTACGTAGCTGGTTCTGGTCTCGGGATAAGTGAGAGCCAAACTGAACCTTCCATCCCCAACTCTGTCTCCCTAAGATGTAGCTGTCTTCTAGTGACTCCTGAGCTGACAGTGGCTGCCAAATTTGCTTTTTCCTCAGGAGGGTGCTGTTCTACCTTTAATATTCAGTTCTAATCTTAGATGCAGACTTCTTGCCTAGTTTCCCATGCACAGCTGTATATAAAAGAGGGAATGTTTAAGTAGGGTTTTAAAGGCCAAGTTACTTCAAAAGGGAAATGGACATGGAAATACAGATAGGTAAGAATTACAGTCATTTGTTGAGCTCTTACCTTGTGCCAGGTGCTATGCTAAGCAGAGTAAATGCAGTATTTCTTTTTTCTGTACAACACCTTATGAGATAGATGTTATTATCTCCATTTTACAGGTAACAAAACTGAGGACCAGAGAGTTTAAGTACCTTCCCAATGGCAGATAGCTAGTGAGAGGAAGAATTAGAATTTGAGCCTTGTCCTGTCTGCCTCCAGAGACCATGAATGGGAGGCTTTTGTTTGTTTGTTTTAATCTCTCTAATAGATAGATCTTACTTAATCTAATCATTCATCCTTTGAATAAATTATTTCCTTTTGGTATTTCAAAAATATCTCTAGAGCAAAACATCAGAGTAAGAGGGATCAGTTAGTCTCACTGGATCAATGGCTTTCTAAGCTTAGTAAATCTTTCCCAGGTCATCATTCAAACAAGTGCTCCAGGAAAATTCCTTGTTTCTCCATGTTAGAGGCCTTTGAGGCAGCTCACAAATGATTTAAATCGTGAATAATCTGTGGGTGTTAAGGTGCTATTTTTGCCAATAGCTTTAATGAATGTTTAATACATTCTAGATGCCATTTTAAGTATTTCGCATACATTGCCTCTTTTAATTCCCACTATCAGCCCTATGAAAGTGGTATGATTGCCATTATCCCCCTTTTGCCAATGAAGAAACTGAGGTCCACAAATATATATATATATATATATATATATATCACTGAAAAGAATGAAGGTTGCATTGATAAATTAACTTCTCCCCAAATGCCTGGTAATATTTCCTCTACTCTCACTTTAACCCATTGTATAATGTGTGTGGTTTTATATCAAGAGGTACTGAAATTTGGAGGATTATGTTATTCTGTGCTGTGAATAGGGTGTTCTATAAAACCTGATTCAAGTAATATTCTTCTGAAACAAGCTTGGGCTGCTACATTGCCAGTCTTTTGTTAGATCTTTGGTGATCCCAGCCAAATTGGCCTTTTGCTTATTTTAAATTAATCTAGGATCTTAAAGAGTTATACATTCTAAAAGAAGAGAGGGCTTATTAATACTGACAGTGAAGAGACACAGAGAGCAACGTTTCTTTGCTACTAAAAGTAACTACTCATACAGCTTATAGTCACAGACCCAAATTCAGGCTTTCTTTTCAGGTTGCATCCTTACCCAGCTCCAGGTCTGCTTCCTTTTGGAAGGAGGCACTTTTCTCTGCCACCTCCATCACTACTGGGACTACTCTAATTATCCTCAACATGTACATGTCTCAGAGTACGCTTAGTTACGTGGCAAACAGGTAAGATCTCTATCAGCAACGGAAAGATGCTCTCCAAAGGCAAGATCTCTATCAGCAAGAGAAAGATGCTCTCCAAACAATTCAGAAGGCCACCATTTGAACCCTTCCTGCTTGCCCTAGAATAGACTTCTTTTAAGATGATTGAACATGGGGACAATTATTCCATTTGTGTGAAACTCTTATACAGAAGTGTGGTCCTGTTCAGAATTTTATCTTTAGTTACTTTCATTCATGAAACATTTCATAGATCACTCTCTCCATCGTATTTTCCTAAAATAAAAATATTTTAACATTTTAAAAAATATCCGGAACAATAAATCTTTATAGAATTATTTTTCTTAATTGAGCTATTCTTATAAGTGTTAGCATAAGAACATTTCTTAATCTCTGACCCCAAATCCTGAAATTCAAAAACAAATTTTAAAATGAAAACATTTTTCCAAATTAGCAACAAACATATGTGATTTGTAAACCTGTCCAAAATTAATATCTGTTCAACTGCTTGTCAAATGACATAAATATATTACACATTTTGATAAATACTAAGCATAAACATTAAAATTCCATTGGCACTGAATCTCTTAACATAAAGGATAGTGCCTTTTTAAAAAGTTAGTTTAAAAATTTGTGGAAAATACTAATTTTTGCTAGAATGAGTCAAGTACAAGCATCAATTCTATTGCAATTTTTTTCATTTTTAAAGATTTAGATGCTTGAGGAATCTTTCCTGTAAGTAAGTAGATGGAAATGGAAGGAGTTTTATTATAGAAATGTCACTCAGTTCTTGTAATTCTTTATGAGTTATGTGCTAAAAATTATATAATGATTCTTTATCAGGCTTTGTTTTATAGTCAGTTTCCAATTTGAGTTCTCTTAATTTCTTCATCTATGTTTGCAAACAAGGAATATGGAACCCACCAAAATTGGAATAGAATTTTTTATCCACTCATTAAATATACTCACTTTCTCCATATCCACACTAATATTTCAAATTGTTCTTTTTGTGTGGTACCCTGAAGGTGTTTATAACCTAGGGAATTTCCCATAGCAATTTAGAATAAGCATGATGTTTGGCTATTTTAGGGAAAGTAGAAAGAAGGAAAGTGTTGAAAGGGATTCTAACCATGGGTGCCTTTTCATATTTCAGGAAAGAGTATGAATGGAAGTTAGATATCTGGAAATCAATTCTTCAGAACTACACTTGGAATGTTTCAATTATCCATAGGAATATATATATCTTGCCACAAGCTATGGGAAACCATTAATAACATTAATCAAGGTAGTGATATGTTCAGGTTTGAGCGTTAGAAAGATCACTGTGGCTGCAGAGGAGAGAGATCAACAGGTTGGGGGTGAAATGAAGGGACAGGTACCAGTGGCTAAAGGAGTAAAACCAAGACATTGTGACATTGTCGCAATGTGACATTTAGACATTGTGAGCCACAGAAAGAACTTGGAGTTAGAGAAGTGCTAAAATTTGGCTACTAGTGGCTCAGAACTACAGACTGGCACTATTAACTCATGATCTCCTTGAGATTTTATATCCATCTAGATCATAGGCATTATGTAGAATGAATCCTAGGGAACAATGGAATAGGAGATATATATATATATATTACCTTGAGAGTTCTTTTTTTTTTAATACGCCTTTATTGGAGTAGATTTGCTTCACAAAACTGTGTTAGTTTCTCTTGTACAGAAAAGTGAATCAGCCATATGCATACATATATCACCATATCCCCTCCATCTTGAGCCTCCCTCCCACCATCCCTAACCCACCCCTCTAGGTTGTCACAAAGCACTGAGCTGATCTCCCTGTGCTATGCGGCTGCTTCCCACCAGCTATCTATTTTACACTTGGTAGTGTATATATGTCCATGCCACTCTCTCACTTTGTCCTAGCTTACCCTTCCCCCTCCCTGTGTCCTCAAGTCCATTCTCTATGTCTACATCTTTATTCCTACCCTGCCACTAGGTTCATTAGTACCATTTTGTTGTTGTTGTTAGATTCCATATATATGCATTAGCATACAGTATTTGTTTTTCTCTTTCTGACTTACTTCACTCTGTATGACAGACTCTAGGTCCATCCACCTCACTACAAGTAACTCAATTTCGTTTATTTTTATGGCTGAGTAATATTCCATTGTATATATGTGCCACATCTTCTTTATCCATTCACTTGTTGATGGACATTTAGGTTGCTTCCATGTCCTGGTTATTGAGTTTTCAGTAATCTCAATTCAAAAAGAAAATATCACAAATTGAATAATTTCCTAGATTTCTGTATGTTTTGGAAGCTAGTAAAATAAATCAACTTCTATTCCCATTAACAAATTCTTTACTTGGGGTAAACTGGCCTAAGTAATATGCTGTAAACTATTCTACCTAAATCCTATGCATTCTTTAAGGATTATCTCATATCTGATCTAAGTTCTGAAACCTCAAACGAAACCAATTTACAGCAATCTCCACTTTGTACTAATTTGTTTACAAGTTAATTTCTACTACCCTGTATTTTTCCATTTCATCTATATTGTCTTGAGACTTCTCTTTGGGGGTTGTAATAGACTGTTATAAATTATGGACACTTAGTATTTAGTCTTACAGATGTTTGTATCTTGTACAACCTATGATATATTTTTTTTAGTTGGGGTATAGGTGCTTTACAATGTTGTGTTAGTTTCTGCTGTACAACAAAGTGAATCAGCTATATGTATACACATATCCCTTTCCTCTTGGACCTCCCTCCCACCCCACTCCCGATCCTACCCATCTAGGTCACCACAGAGCACTGAGCTGAGCTCCCTGTGCTATACAGCAGGTTCCCACTAGCTATCTGTTTTACACATGGTAGTGTATATGTATCAATCCCAATCTCCCAATTCATCCCACTCTGCTTCCCGCCACCTGTCCACATGTCTGTTCTCTATGTCCAAATCTCTATTCCTGCCTTGCAAATAGGTTCATCTGTACCATTTTTCCAGATTCCACATATATGTGTTAATATACAATATTTGTTTTTCTCTTTCTGACTTACTTACTTCACTCTGTATGATAGACTCTAGGTCTATCCATGTCTCTACAAATGACACAATTTTCATTCCTCTTTATGGCTGAGTAATATTCCATTATATATATGCACTACACCTTCTTTATCCATTCATCAGTCAGTGGACAGACATTTAGGTTGCTTCCATGTCCTGGCTATTGTAAATAGTGCTGCAATGAACATTGGGATGCATGTGTCTTTTTGAATTATGATTCTCTCAGGGTATATGCCCAGTAGTGGGATTTCTGGGTCATATGGTAATTCTATTTTTAGTTTTTTAAGGAAGCTCCATACCGTTCTCCACAGTGGCTGCATCAATTTACATTCCCACCAAGAGGGCAGGAAGGATCTCTTTTCTCCACACCCTCTCCAGCATTTATTGTTTGTAGAGTTTTTGATGATGGCCATTCTGACCAGTGTGAGGTGATACCTCATTGTAGTTTGGGTCTGCATTTCTCTAATAATTAGTGATGTTGAGCATCTTTTCATGTGCCTCTTGGCCATCTGTATGTCTTCGTTGGAGAAATGTCTATTTAGATCTTCCGCCCATTTTTGGATTGTGTTGTTCTTTTTTTTTTTTTTTTTTTTGATATTGAGCTGCATAAGCTGCTTATATATTTTAGAGATTAATCCTTTGTCAGTTGCTTCCTTTGCAAATATTTTCTCTCATTCTGAGGGTTGTCTTATCTCATTTATGGTTTTCTTTGCTGTGCAAAAGTTTTAAGTTTAATTAAGTCCCACTTGTTTATTTTTGTTTTTATTTTCATTACTCTAGGAGGTGGGTCAAAAAAGATGTTGCTGTGGTTTATGTCAAAGAGTGTTCTTCCTATGTTTTCCTCTAAGTGTTTTATAGTGTCCAGTCTTACATTTAGGTCTTTAATCAATTTTGAGTTTATTTTTGTGTATGGTGTTAGAAAGTGTTCTAATTTCATTCTTTTACATGTAGCTGTCCAGTTTTCCCAGCAACACTTATTGAAGAGACTGTCTTTTCTCCATTGTATATTCTTGCCTCCTTTATTATAGATTAGGTGACCATATGTGCATGGGTTTATCTCTGGGCTTTCTATCCTGTTCCATTGATCTATCTTTCTTTTTTTGTGCCAGTACCATACTGTCTTGATTACTGTAGCTTTGTAGTATAGTTTGAGGTCAGGGAGCCTGATTCCTCCAGCTCCGTTTTTCTTTCTCAAGATTTCTTTGGCTATTCTGAGTCTTTTGTGTTTCCATACAAATTGTAAAATTTTTTGTTCTAATTCTGAAAAATGCCATTGGTAATTTGATAGGGAATGCATTGAATCTGTAGATTGCTTTGGGTAATATAGTCATTTTCACAATATTGATTCTTCCAATCCAAGAACATGGTATATCTCCCATCTGTTTGTGTCATCTTTGATTTCTTTCTTCAGTGTCTTATAGTTTTCTGAGTACAGGTCTTTTACCTCTATGAGATTTTAAGTTACAAGTATTGTAGGCTTCTGAAGATGGGACCAAACTCTAAGTCTTTTCTGAGGCATCCAGAGTATCCAACACAGTGTCACACAAAATGGATCCCATAAATGCCTATTAACTGATTCAATTATATCTCTTGGGCAGCATCCCTGTCTTTATGACCATTTAAAGAGGCTATCCTCTTTCTCCAAGTTCTCTTTTAAACATTAGTTTCTATGTTTCCATAAAACCATGGACTATTCAAGTAAACATGAAGAGAAAGTTGTCAGTTAGGTCACTTCATTATAAGGCTCATTTTATAGGCACCTCTATTTAACACCATTAAAAACAGGGTTTCTGCACCACCCCAAACTTTATTATTTGGTTCTAAAACTACACTGGGACTTATAAGTCCAAGGATGAAAAGAGATACAGGAAGGGAACACCTATTTAATGCCTACTCTGCAATGGAAAATTTATGCACCCTGTCCTATCACACCAGCAGTCTCTTGGGAAAGGCTGGGATGACAAAACACAGGAGAATTAAAAGCCTCTGCTCTCAGCAATCCTGTCTTGACGGCTCTTTCTAATCCTCAGGAATATTCCAATATTTGATATCTTCAATTAACCCAGACCCTGGGCACTCACCTAAGCTTTTATAAGGAGTTTTTTATGGGAAGCCCCAGTATAAGATCAAGGGAGTGAACATCTTGCCCCAGTTTCCCAAAGATCATTCAAACTATCAAATTCTTTCTAGTAGCAGAGAGAAGGAAAGTTAGCAAGAATAGCAGCTCCAAAAACTTTGACTAAAGTTGTAGGTGTAGTTGAGACCTCAGGCCAGCTTTAAAGAAGAAGACTATAGTAGCTTCACAGTCTCTGGGGCCAAGGCCAGTGGCTTTCAATGTAGATAGACTCTAATAATGGTTTTCAAGCTGAGTGTGGGGCTGTATCTAGAGAAAGGTTGTATAAGGCTGAGGCAACTTGGCTTTGGGAACCAAATGATCTGTATGTAGCAACCTGCGTCTTGGCTTCTTGGAATCTAGCTGAGGGTAGTCTTAGAGAAGCATGGAAAAGAGGAAAGAAAGGATACTACTAGCAAATGGTATTACTAGAAGAGGAAAGAATACTATTGGACATTTTTGGAAAAGTTGAATTTGAATCTTGATTCTGTGTCTTTTTGATTTTGAGTTAGGCACTTAAGCTCTCTGAACTTAAATATCCTTTTTTTGCAAAAAAAAAAAAAAAGAGAGTAATGATACCCTGCGTATACCAAAGAACCATCATGAAGATCAAATTTATTTCATCAATTCTTTAAGCAAATATTTATCACGTACTTTCTATGTGTCAGGCACTCTGCTACATGCTGGGGATACACTGGTGAGCACAGATGTGCTTCTTGGCCTGATGAAGCTTTAGTCTAACACAAGTTTCTCAACCTCAGCACTATTGATATTTTGTATTGAATAATGCTTTGTTGTGGGAGGTTACCCTGTGCCTATCCTGTAGCAGTAGCCTCCCTACCCACTAGATGCTAGTAATGCCTCTGCTTCCTGTCATAACAACCAAGAATGTCTCCAGACACTGCCAAATTTCCTTTGGGAGGAATAATTATTGCCAGTTGAGAACCACTAGTCTAATGGGAAACAGGTGGCTTCTGAGAAAGGGAAAACAAGTTTCTTTCTTCTTCTGGATGTTAATTAGGAAGCATTTCCTGGTGGCGGACATCTTATGACCAAAAGGGGAATTGGCTGATGCTGTAGTGGCAAAATGAAACGATGGAAGAAAACTTGGGGTCCTGGTAACACAATAAAAACTTAATCCCTGGAGTTTGCCCTATCTCTGGACCTCTGGATTTGCTGCTAATTGAGATATTGCATTTCCATATTGTTTAAGTAAAAGAGTTTCTGTTGCTTGCAACTGTGAGAATCCCAATTCATATGGTCTTTCTTCATCTCTTCTTTCTTCATCCATAAAATGGGGATAATAAAGCATTCTTTGGATAAAATGTTTATAAAATATATTGCCCACTGTTGGGCATCAAGTAACCAGTATTATTATAATGACTAGATTTATTTTTGATCTTTTAAGACACTCATCATCATTTGCATACATCTCTGTTTAATGCCTATCCTTAATATGTGCATCAAATATTAATTTTCCTCATGGATTTCCTCAGAGAATCTTTCTTCAAACATACAGTGCAACTTACCAGTCACTAATATTTGTTAACCCAATAATAATGAATGTCTATAATACTTAAAGCTGGCAGCATTCTTGGTAACCTGATTGTTCTCACCTCTCTATATGTGTGTTCACTCTTCAAGTTGTATATCTTCACTATAGTGTATTATTGCACGTCTGTCCCTTTGGTGAGAAGAGTCACTTCCCAAGAGAGACCTGAGCTAAAACTTATCTCCAGCCAGGAAGGATCATGGACATTATGACCCTTCCAGTGATGTAACATTAAATGTCCTTCTTACCCACACTGCAGTAGCCATGCAGGAAGTTTATGATGGAGATAATTAGTGCTCACCATATCCAGCTTTCCTTTCTTTCCTGGGCACAAAGGAACATGTCCCAGGCACTTACAGTTAAGTGGAACCATATGACTAATTCTGGACAGTAGTCTGTGTAGTCTGTGACACAGCAGTATTTGAGAGTGGGTGTCATCTCTGCAATTCTCCCTTTTGCATCTTTGGAAGCTATTTTTTCCGGATGGTGTAGCCACAAATTGGAAAGGGCCTGGATCCCCGCTTGGAAGGGAACAGCCTTGAAAAGCTATCTGACCTAAAGGAGACGTGAGTGAGAAATAAACTTTTATGTGTAAGACCACTAAGGTTTCTGGGGTTATTTGTTACCTAAAAATAGCCAATCCTGGGGCTTCCCTGGTGGCACAGTGGTTGGGAGACTGCCTGCTGATGCAGGGGACACAGGTTCGTGCCCCGGTCTGGGAAGATCCCACATGCAGCAGAGCGGCTGGGCCCGTGAACCATGGCCGCTGAGCCTGCACGTCCGGAGCCTGTGCTCCGCAATGGGAGAGGCCACGGCAGTGAGAGGCCCGCGTACCACAGGGGAAAAAAAAAAAGCCAATACTGTTTTAATACAAGGGTGTTCCTACTCATTCATTTCATGTCACACATCCTGGAGCTACACGAAATCCCTTCTATCTGGAATCATTTGGGAGGCAAGTGCTCCACATTAGTGAATTTTCCAAATACCCGAATGGAACCAGTATGGAGGGGAGGTGAGATAAGGGGTTTGGAAAGTTTTTATTTGGCTGTGTATCTTTTTGTCCTATGGCCCTGGAACATGGTTAAATTGGGCCTGACAGCTAATTTAGGTTAACTTTCTCTTGGAGTGCTTTTGTGGGCTCTATGAAGGTGCTGTGCTGATAGCACCCTCTTCCATTTTTTTTGACCTAGGAAGATTCATCCTTATTCTAGATGGTAAGACTTATGATTAATTTCTCAGTTTCCAGGTATCTTTTTACTCTTCTAGGTCACTCTATTGAGTAGCGCCCAAGAAGACGCCATACTGATACTGTCCTATGTGGCCCCCACCATCTATGGAAAACATTCCTGCATTGTTTGCCCTGATAAACACTGGAATAAAAGCTGGTCCCAACGTAGCAGTGCTCTCCTGATTCTGGGTCCCTACACTAATCAGTCAACCTCTTTCCTACCTTCTACTTAGCCCACAGTCCTCTTTTGCTTTCTTAGACACGGGTTTTCTCCATGACATCTTCTGACTGCAAAGGACACATAAAATATCTCCAAGTGGTGCCCTGGAAGATTCCCTCACTAGGATTGAGGTAAGAAGATTGTAACTGTACTTCTACTTCATAGGAGGCCAGGTAGAGACTCACAGCAAGGCAAATGCACTCCTCAAAGGTATCTCCTTTCCCATTTTTTCTGTCTGACCCCACATTTATCTTTGATTTGACTGAGGGTTTAAAGAGACCTGGACTAGTTTCTAAATCTGCACATGGTAACATACGGAGGGAAAATTCTATCTCAGGCTCATTTTGCCATTCTGATATGTACAGTACAAGTGCTTTAATTGATACTAAGATACAGCAAACAAGCCCCATGGCAACATCTTGTTACCTGAAGCTTACCTTTTTAAAGCAGTGGATTCTTTCTATTTTAATAATTTTTCAGTGACACATATTTTAAGTGTGTGCTTAAATTATTTATAGATAACTAAAAATTTTTATTATGCATGTTAGTTATCATGCCTAAAAATTCATACCTTTCAGGAGTACTGACATGTGTGAATTTGCTTATTTCTATATCAAATGGCCCCAAATGACTATGCTTTAATAGTTACGTCACATGAAGAAATTTGGGGTATATGTATGGAAGAAAAAGAAGACATATGAGAGGCTTCCGGGAAGATGGCGTTAGAGTAAGACGCGGAGATCACCTTCCTCCCCACAGATACACCAGAAATACAGCTACATGTGGAACAACTCCTACAGAACACCTACTGAACGCAGGCAGAAGACCTCAGACCTCCCAAAAGGCAAGAAACCTCCCACGTACCTGGGTAGGGCAAAAGAAAAAAGAAACAACAGAGACAAAAGAATAGGGACGGACCCGCACCAGTGGGAGGGAGCTGTGAAGGAGGAAAGGTTTCCACACGCTAGGAAGCCCCTTCGCGGGCGGAGACTGCGGGTAGCGGAGGCGGGAAGCTTCGGCGCCGCGGAGCAGAGCAAAGCAACAGGGGTGCGGAGGGCAAAGTGGAGAGATTCCCGCACAGAGGATCAGGGCCGACCAGCACTCACCAGTCCGAGAGGCTTGTCTGCTCACCCGCCGGGGCGGGCGGGGCTGGGAGTTGAGGCTCGGGCTTCGGTCGGAGCACCGGGAGAGGACTGGGATTGGCGGCGTGAACACAGCCTGCAGGAGGTTAGTGTGCCATGGCTAGCCGAGAGGGAGTCCGGGGAAAAGTCTGGACCTGACGAAGAGGCAAGAGACTTTTTCTTCCCTCTTTGTTTCCTGGGGCGCGAGGAGAGGGGATTAAGAGCGCTGCTTAAAGGAGCTCCAGAGACGGGCGCGAGCCACGGCTAAAAGCGCGGACCCCAGAGAGGGGCGTGAGACGCTAAGGCTGCTGTTGCCGCCACCAAGAAGCCTGTGTGCGAGCACAGGTCACTATCCACACCCCACTTCCGGGGAGCCTGTGCAGCCCGCCACTGCCAGGGTCCCAGAATCCAGGGACAACTTCCCGGGGAGAATGCATGGCGCGCCTCAGGCTGGTGCAATGTCACGCCGGCCTCTGCCGCCGCAGGCTCTCCCTGCACTCCATGCCCTTCCTTCCCCCCGGCCGGAGCGAGCCAGAGCCCCTAAATCAGCAGCTCCTTTAACCCCATCCTGTCTGAGTGAAGAACAGACGCCCTCCGGCAACCTACATGCAGAGGCGGGGCCAAATTCAAAGCTGAGCCCCTGGGAGCTGTGAGAACAAAGAAGAGAAAGGGAAATCCCTCCCAGCAGCCTCAGAAGCAGCGGATTAAAGGTTCACAATCAACTTGATGTACCCTGCATCTGTGGAATACATGAATAGACAATGAATCATCCCAAATTGAGGAGGTGGACTTTGAGAGCAAGATTTATGATTTTTCCCCCTTTTCCTCTTTTTGTGAGTGTGTATGTGTATGCTTCTGTGTGAGATTTTGTCTGTATAGCTTTGCTTCCACCATTTGTCCTAGGGTTCTATCTGTCCGTTTTGTTTTGTTTTTTTCTTAATAATTATTTTTTATTTTAATAACTTTATTTTATTTTACTTTATCTTCTTTCTTTCTTTTTTTCCTTCCTTCCCTTCTTCCTTCCTTCCTCCCTCCCTCCCTCCCTCTTTTCTTTCTTTCTTTCTACTTCTACTAATTCTTTCTTTCTACTTTTTCTCCCATTTATTCTGAGCCATGTGGATGAAAGGCTCTTGGTGCTACAGCCAGGAGTCAGTGCTGTGCCTCTGAGGTGGGAGAGCCAACTTCAGGACACTGGTCCACAAGAGACCTCCCAGCTCCACAAAATATCAAATGGCGAAAGTCTCCCAGAGATCTCTGTCTCAAAACCAGCACCCATCTTCACTCAACGACCAGCAAGCTACAGTGCTGGACATCCTATGACAAACAACTAGCAAGACAGGAACACAACCCCACCCATTAGCAGAGAGGCTGCCTAAAATCATAACAAGTCCACAGACTTGTGTCATAACAAGTCCACAGACTTGTGTCCATAACACACCACCAGACGTGGACCTGCCCACCAGAAAGACAAGATCCAGCCTCATCCACCAGAACACAGGCACTAGTCCCCTCCACCAGGAAACCTACACAACCCACTGAACCAACCTTAGCCACTGGGGACAGACACCAAAAACAACGGGAACTACGAACCTGCAGCCTGCAAAAAGGAGACCCCAAGCACAGTAAGATAAGAAAAATGAGAAGACAGAAAAATACACAGCAGATGAAGGAGCAAGATAAAAACCCACCAGACCTAACAAATGAAGAGGAAGTAGGCAGTCTACCTGAGAAAGAATTCAGAATAATGATAGTAAAGATGATCCAAAATCTTGGAAATAGAATAGACAAAATACAAGAAACATTTAACAAGGACCTAGGAGAACTAAAGATGAAACAAACGACAATGAACAACACAATCAATGAAATTAAAAATACTCTAGATGGGATCAATAGCAGAATAACTGAGGCAGAAGAACGGATAAGTGACCTGGAATATAAAATAGTGGAAATAACTACTGCAGAGCAGAATAAAGAAAACAGAATGAAAAGAACTGAGGACAGTCTCAGAGACCTCTGGGACAACATTAAACGCACCAACATTCAAATTATAGGGGTTCCAGAAGAAGAAGAGAAAAAAAAGGGACTAAGAAAATATTTGAACAGATTATAGTTGAAAACTTCCCTAATATGGGAAAGGAAATAGTTAATCAAGTCCAGGAAGCACAGACAGTCCCGTACAGGATAAATCCAAGGAGAAACATGCCAAGACACATATTAATCAAACTGTCAAAAATTAAATACAAAGAAAGCATATTAAAAGAAGCAAGGGAAAAACAACAAATAACACACAAGGGAATCCCCATAAGGTCAACAGCTGACCTTTCAGCAGAAACTCTGCAAGCCAGAAGGGACTGGCAGGACATATTTAAAGTGATGAAGGAGAAAACCCTGCAACCAAGATTACTCTACCCAGCAAGGATCTCATTCAGATTTGATGGAGAAATTAAAACCTTTACAGACAAGCAAAAGCTGAGAGAATTCAGCACCACCAAACCAGCTTTACAACAACTGCTAAAGGAACTTCTCTAGGCAAGAAACACAAGAGAAGGAAAAGACCTACAATAACAAACCCAAAACAATTAAGAAAATGGGAATAAGAACATACATACCGATAATTACCTTAAATGTAAATGGACTAAATGCTCCCACCAAAAGACACAGATTGGCTGAATGGATACAAAAACAAGACCCATATATTTGCTGTCTACAAGAGACCCACTTCACACCTAGAGACACATACAGACTGACAGTAAGGGAATGGAAAAAAATATTTCATGCAAATGGAAACCAAAAGAAAGCTGGAGTAGCAATTCTCATATCAGACAAAATAGACGTTAAAATAAAGACTATTAGAAGAGACAAAGAAGGACACTACATAATGATAAAGGGATCAATCCAAGAAGAAGATATAACAATTGTAAATATTTATGCACCCAACATAGGAGCACCTCAATACATAAGGGAAATACTAACAGCCATACAAGGGAAAATCAACAGTAACACATTCATAGTAGGGAATTTTAACATCCCCACTTTCACCAATGGACAGATCATCCAAAATGAAAATAAATAAGGAAACACAAGCTTTAAATGATACATTAAACAAGATGGACTTAATTGATATGTATAGGACATTCCATCCAAAAACAACAGAATACACATGTTTCTCAAGTGCTCATGGAATATTCTCCAGGATAGATCATATCTAGGGTCACAAATCAAGCCTTGGTAAATTTAAGAAAATTGAAATTGTATCAAGTATCTTTTCTGACCACAATGCTATGAGACTAGATATCAATGACAGGAAAAGATCTGTAAAAAATACAAACACGTGGAGGCTAAACAATACACAACTTAATAACGAAGTGATCACTGAAGAAATCAAAGAGGAAATAAAAACATACCTAGAAACAAATGACAATGGAGACACAACGACCCAAAATCTGTGGGATGCAGCAAAAGCAGTTCTAAGAGGGAAGTTTATAGCAATACAATCCTATCTTAAGAAACAGGAAACATCTCGAGTAAACAACCTAACCTTGCACCTAAAGCAATTAGAGAAAGAAGAACAAAAAAAACCCAAAGTTAGCAGAAGGAAAGAAATCATAAAAATCAGATCAGAAATAAATGAAAAAGAAATGAAGGAAACAATAGCAAAGATCAATAAAACTAAAAGCTGGTTCTTTGAGATAAACAAAATTGATAAACCATTAGCCAGACTCATCAAGAAAAAAAGGGAGAAGACTCAAATCAATAGAATTAGAAATGAAAAAGGAGGAGTAACAACTGACACTGCAGAAATACAAAAGATCATGAGAGATTACTACAAGCAACTCTATGCCAATAAAATGGACAACCTGGGAGAAATGGACAAATTCTTAGAAATGCACAACCTGCCAAGACTGAATCAGGAAGAAATAGAAAATATAAACAGACCAATCACAAGCACTGAAATTGAGACTGTGATTAAAAATCTTCCAACAAACAAAAGCCCAGGACCAGATGGCTTCACAGGTGAATTCTATCAAACATTTAGAGAAGAGCTAATACCTATCCTTCTCAAACTCTTCCAAAATATACCAGAGGGAGGAACACTCGCAAACTCATTCTATGAGGCCACCATCACCCTGACACCAAAACTAGACAAGGGTGTCACAAAGAAAGAAACCTACAGGCCAATATCACTGATGAACATAGTTGCAAAAAACCTCAACAATATACTAGCAAACAGAATCCAACAGCACATTAAAAGGATCATACACCATGATCAAGTGGGGTTTATCCAGGAATGCAAGGATTCTTCAATATACGCAAGTCAATCAATCTGATACACCATATTAACAAACTGAAGGAGAAAAACCATATGATCTTCTCAATAGATGCAGAGAAAGCTTTTAAAAAAATTCAACACCATTTATGATAAAAACCCTGCAGAACGTAGGCATAGAGGGAACTTTCCTCAACATAATAAAGGCCATATATGACAAACCCACAGCCAACATCGTCCTCAATGGTGAAAAACTGAAAGCATTTCCACTAAGATCAGGAATAAGACAAGGTTGCCCACTCTCACCACTCTTATTCAATATAGTTTTGGAAGTTTTAGCCACAGCAATCAGAGAAGAAAAGGAAATAAAAGGAATCCAAATCAGAAAAGAAGAAGTAAAGCTGTCACTGTTTGCAGATGACATGATACTCTACATAGGGAATCCTAAAGATGCTACCAGAAAACTACTAGAGCTAATCAATGAATTTGGTAAAGTAGCAGGATACAAAATTAATGCAAAGAAATCTTTTGCATTGCTATACAATAATGATGAAAAATCTGAATGTGAAATTAAGAAAACACTCCCATTGACCATTGCAACAAAGAGAATAAAATACCTAGGAAAAAACCTACCAAGGAGACAAAAGACCTGTATGCAGAAAATTATAAGACACTGATGAAAGAAATTAAAGATGATACAAATAGATGGAGAGATATACCATGTTCTTGGATTGGAAGAATCAACATTGTGAAAATGACTCTACTACCCAAAGCAATCTGCAGATTCAATGCAATCCCTATCAAAGTACCACTGGCATTTTCCACAGAACTAGAACAAAAAATTTCACAATTTGTATGGAAACACAAAAGACCCCGAATAGCCAAAGTAATCTTGAGAACGAAAAACGGAGCTGGGGGAATCAGGCTCCCTGACTTCAGACTACACTACAAAGCTACAGTAATCAAGACAGTATGGTACTGGCATAAAAACAGAAGGATAGATCAATGGAACAGGATAGAAAGCCCAGAGATAAACCCACGCACATATGGTCACCTTATCTTTGATAAAGGAGGCAGGAATGTACAGTGGAGAAAAGACAGCCTCTTCAATAAGTGGTGCTGGGTAAACTGGACAGGTACATGTAAAAGTATGAGATTAGATCACTCCCTAACACCATACACAAAAATAAGCTCAAAATGGATTAAAGACCTAAATGTAAGGCCAGAAACTATCAAACTCTTGGAGGAAGACATAGGCAGAACACTCTATGACAAAAATCACAGCAAGATCCTTTTTGACCCACCTCCTAGAGGAATGGAAATAAAAGCAAAAATAAACAAATGGGACCTAATGAAACTTGAAAGCTTTTGCACAGCAAAGGAAACCATAAACAAGACCAAAAGACAACCCTCAGAATGGGAGAAAATAGTTGCAAATGAAGCAACTGACAAAGGAGCAATCTCCAAAATTTGTAAGCAGCTCATGCAGCTCAATAACAAAAAAACAAACAATTCAATCCAAAAATGGGCAGAAGATCTAAATAGACATTTCTCCAAAGAAGATATACAGACTGCCAACAAACACATGAAAGAATGCTCAACATCACTAATCATTAGAGAAATGCAAATCAAAACTACAATGAGATATCATCTCACACCAGTCAGAATGGCCATCATCAAAAAATCTACAAACAATACATGCTGGAGAGGGTGTGGAGAAAAGGGAACCCTCTTGTACTGTTGGTGGGAATGTAAATTGATACAGCTACTGTGGAGAACAGTATGGAGGTTCCTTAAAAAACTACAAATTGAACTACCATATGACCCAGGAATCCCACTACTGGGCATATATCCTGAGAAAACCATAATTCAAAAAGAGTCATGTACCAAAATGTTCATTGCAGCTCTATTTACAATAGCCAGGAGATGAGCAACCTAAGTGTCCATCAACAGATGAATGGATAAAGAAGATGTGGCACATATATACAATGGAATGTTACTCAGCCATAAAAAGAAACGAAATTGAGTTATTTGTAGTGAGGTGGATGGACCTAGAGTCTGTCATACAGAGTGAAGAAAGTCAGAAAGAGAAAGACAAATACCGTATGCTAACACATATATATGGAATCTAAGAAAAAAAAAATGTCCTGAAGAACCTAGGGGTAAGACAGGAATAAAGACACAGACCTACTAGAGAATGGACTTGAGGATATGGGGAGGGGGAAAGGTAAGCTGTGACAAAGCGAGAGAGAGGCATGGGCATAAATACACTACCAAACGTAAGGTAGATAGCTAGTGGGAAGCAGCCGCATAGCACAGGGAGATCAGCTCGGTGCTTTGTGACCGCCTGGAGGGGTGGGATAGGGAGGGTGGGAAGGAGGGAGACGCAAGAAGGAAGAGATATGGGAACATATGTATATGTGTAACTGATTCATTTTGTTATAAAGCAGAAACTAACACACCATTGTAAAGCAATTATACTCCTATAAAGATGTAAAAAAAAAAAAAAAAGAAGACATATGAGAGATATAAAACCATTCTTTAAACATTTGAAGGGTTATCTGTACAAGAGAGATTAGAATTATTTTATGTTGACCTGTGGGCAGAATCAGAACCAATCCATGTGGAATTTTGGCTCAACATGAGAATGAACTTTCTGATGAATAAAACTGTGGCATCAACTGGCTGGCCATTTACCAAACCTGTTTCTCCTCATCCTGGACATGTAGTTAGACAACATTTCCCAGCCTCCCTTGCAGTTATGTGTGTCCATGTGATCGAGTTCTGACCAATGGAATGTGATATTTGTTGTTTCAGGCCTGGTCCATAAATACCCTTCTCGTACAATCTTCCATGCTCTTTCTCCCTCCACCAGCTTGATGCTTGTGATTCTGAAAGTCTGAAAGCTAGATGTCAAAGATGGAAAAAGTCTGGGCCCTGAATCAGTGCTCAGAAGGGAGCCTGTTACCGATCAGGTAATCTACTTTGAACTTTACTAACTTTATTTGACTAGATTATTTGTTACAGATACTAGCACTGCCGTAACTAACTTAATAACTGTGAACGTAATGGGCTCCATTGGGAAATTCTTTTTGTGACCAAGGTATCCCTTCAGCAAGGGTGACTTAGAAGGAATTAAACATTTGCACAAGGGTTGAATTACATGTTCTGAGTTTCCCTCTAATCCTGAGATTTTTATTATTTTATTCACTCAAATATTTTTCGAACTTACTGTACTCACAGACTTTCATTTAACAATTGAGAGCATGGCTCCTTTTAATGGTCCCCAAATTTCTCTTCTAATTTGCTGCTTCTAAACTGCTCTGAATATTTTAGACAACCAAACTTGTTAACTCTGGCCTTGAAATAACAATCAGTATGCAAAGGGCAGTTTATGAATTTTTATATAGAGAGAATGATTCTCATTTTGCAATTTATTTACATGCATATGCACACAAAAGAAAAAAGATTAGAATGAAATACAGTAAGTCCCCTACATACGAACCTTCAAGTTGTGAACTTTCAAAGATGCAAACATGTGTTCGCATGTCCAATCATGTAAGTTAGTTCACGTGTCTGGCATACATTGTCACGTGCATGCATCCTCTGCAAGTGGTTGTGCTTTTGTGTACTTTACTGTACAGTAGTGTACAGAGTACAGTAGTAGAGTATCTTTATTTCAAGCCCAGGAAGTCCAGAAGAAAGCGTAAAAACAGCGGTGATGTAGCTGGTACTGCTAAGCACCAAGCGATAACGATGGAAACAAAAGTGAAAACAATTGAGAGAGTGGAGCAAGGCGAAAAGATGGTAGACGTCGTTCATTCTTATGACATGAATCGTTCACCCATTGGCTCAATTCTAAGAAACAAGGACAAGATAATGGAACATGTGAAGTCTGCTGTGCTGATGAAGTCGACAATAATACTGAAAAAGTGAATAAGAAGAAGACAGTAATATGGAAGAAGAAAAATGATGGAGGAGATGGAGAAACTTCTCAGTGTGAGGATGCAGGATCAGCATCAGAGTCGAGTCCCACTCAGCTTAATGCTGATTCAAGAGAAAGCTAAAAGCCTTTATGAAGACTTGAAGAAGAAACACGGCAAAGAATCAGAGGGTGCATTTTTAATGCCAGCCATGGCTGGTTTCATTGGTTCAAGGCTAGAGCCAAACTTCACAATGTAAAAGTAAGTGGCGAGGCAACGAGTCAGATACCATAGTTGTCTGGGAATCTCCTGAAATGCTTCAAGAAATTATTGATGAAGGCGCATATTTACCTGAGCAGGTTTTTAATGTGGATGAGACAGGAATGTACTGGAAGAGGATGACAGACTGAAGTTATATCAGTAAGGAGGAAAAGTTGATTCCAAGCTATAAAGCAGCAAAAGACAGGCTAACTCTGTTGTTAGGTGGCAATGCTTCTGGTGATATGAATCTGAAGCCTGTCTTAGTTTATCATTCAGAGAACCCAGGAGCCCTTAAAAACATAGCCAATGGCTCTCTTTCTGTTGTGTGAAAGAGTAACCCCAAACCCTGGGTTACACAGGCCATTTTCCAGGACTGGTTTTTCCACCACTTTATCCCAGAGGTAGAGAAATATTGCTTAGAGAAGGACATTCCATTCAACATTCTTTTTCTGCTCGACAGTGCTCTGGGCTACCTCCCATTCATGGACGACTTTCATCCCAACGTCAAAGTAGTGCATCTGCCACCGAATACTATGTCACTCATCCAACCTATGAACCAGGGAGTTGTAGTGACTTCCAAGAAATACTATTTACGACACACTTCTCATCAGACAGTAAAGGCAAGTGACGAATCAAGAACAAACTTGCAACAATTTTGGAAGACTATAACATTTACAAGGCCATAAAAAATTTGACTTTGCTTAGCGTGAGTTTACAGCTGTCACCATGAATGGGGTTTGGAAGAATCTTTGCCCACAGTTTGTTCACGATTTTCGTGGATTTGAGAAGGTGGATGAGGAGTCCAAAAAGGTCTTCAGTAGTTTAGTGACCCTCAGCGAGAAGCTGGAGCTAGATCTGCAAGAGGACGACTTCATTGAACTCCTTGCTGTGCAACACGAGGAGCTTACTAATGAAGACCTGATGGAATTGGAGGCCCAGAGAAAGGATGAAGAGAGACAAGAGGAAGAAGAAGTAACTGAAGAACCGAAGAGATTCATGACACAGGAAATGGCAAGGGGATTTTCTTTATTTGAGGAGGCACTGTTAGTTTTGAGGCACAGGACCCGAATGTAGAATGGTACATGAAGGTTGCAGCAGCTGTTCAGAACGCAGTCCAGTGCTACTGTGTCATCTATGATGAGAAAAAAAGAGCTACTGCCCAGACATCACTGGATTGTTTTTTCAAGGGTGTAGGTAGAATTGAACCCAGCAAGGAACCAGAACCTGTGCCATCAACGTCAGGCATGAGTGAAAGTGCAGGTTGCGCTCCGTTTCCTATTGCTGATGACCCTTCAGGTCTACCATCTCCCACCTCCTCTCCCTCCTCCAGTCAGTAACTCTTCTTGCCTGTTCACTCGATGCCAGCCCCTGTATGCCGGCTGTTGTACTGTACTACTGTACTTCTCAAGGTACTGTACTGTAAGATTAAAAGTGTTTTTTGTGTGTTTTTTTATGTATTATTTGTGTGAAAAGTATTGTAAATCTATTACAGTACAGTACTATATAGCCGATTGTGTTATTTGGGTACCTAGGCTTACTTTGTTGGACTTAACGAACAAATTGGACTTATGAACACACTCTCGGAACAGAACTCATTCATAGGTAGGGGACTTACTGTACACAAGATAGCAAAAGTGGTAATTTCTGTATTCTGGGATTACTGTTAATGTTTAACATTTTTCTTTAAACTTTCCTGTACTATATTTTATTTAAACTAAAAAAGAAAAACAGATTTTCTTTTCATAATCTAAAAAAATCTAATAACTATTAAGGTTACTTTAAAAATTTAAAATAAATAGATTTTAAGTTAAACCTGTGAGGTATGACATAAGAATACAGCTCTGACTATGGATTTTGTCATCAACATTATGTCCAGATGGTGAAACCCTAGAGTGAAGAGTTCAGGTG